>NC_090280.1:97590679-97906036 GCF_037392515.1 Haliotis asinina
TTAAAATTTCTTATCCTTTCTAAATTTGCTGATATGTACTACAGAATCAATGTCTTCATAACCTGTTCAAAGCATCTTGTATTTCAATATTTGATCAGATTTGTGCAAGCTCGTCACATGACAACACCCATTCAACACTCATGGCAACACCTGCTGTATTTGCTGAAACCGACAAGAATGCTAACGACCTTTCGTTTGTTGGCCTTTAAAAAGTCGTTGTTGCGTTACTAATTATTCGGTTATTTAATTTAAGAACGTAGAAAAACGAAAACTTTACACAAATACAACGTTTAGAAAATAATTACGTAGTCGATCGTCTTGCCAAACAATGAGTTGATAGTACTATTATGTGCGCTTCATTTACTTTGTGGCAAACCACTGACTCAAGACAAACAAAACCTTTACATAGACCAGTGCGTACGTGCTTGTGTGTGTGCGTGTCCATGTGGGGAATTGAACACTTTATCCACCAGGCTACCCGACCTCGTTAATCGTTTCTTACAACACGCATATCTGCTTGTAATGGACAAGCATAGATTGCTGAAGGCCTATGCCACCGCGGACCTTCACGGGTCTGACGTAGTGGAACTCTCTGTGCACGAAACATAGACAGCTGATATAGTGGGGTTTTACTCTGTGCATGTAATATAGATGGTTGATATAGTGGGACTCTCTGTGCATGTAATATAGATGGTTGGTATAATGGGACTGTCTGTGCATGTAATATAGGTGGTTGATATAGTGGAACTCTCTGTGCATGTAATATAGATGGTTGATATAGTGGGACTGTCTGTGCATGTAATATAGATGGTTGATATAGTGGGGCTCTCTGTGCATGTAATATAGATGGTTTATATAGTGGGGCTCTCTGTGCATGTAATATAGATGGTTGATATAGTGGGACTGTCTGTGCATGTAATATAGATAGTTGATATAGTGGTACTATCTGTGCATGTAATATAGATGGTTGATATAGTGGGACTGTCTGTGCATGTAATATAGATGGTTGATATAGTGGGACACACTGTGTATATAATATAGATGGTTGATATAGTGGGACTGTCTGTGCATGTAATATAGATGGTTGATATAGTGGGACACACTGTGTATGTAATATAGATGGTTGATATAGTTGGACTATCTGTGCATGTAATATAGATCGTTGATATAGTGGGACACACTGTGCGTGTAATATAGATGGTTGATATAGTTGGACTGTCTGTGCATGTAATATAGATGGTTGATATAGTGGGGCTCTCTGTGCATGTAATATAGATGGTTTACATAGTGGGGCTCTCTGTGCATGTAATATAGATGATTGATATAGTGGGACTGTCTGTGCATGTAATATAGATAGTTGATATAGTGGTACTATCTGTGCATGTAATATAGATGGTTGATATAGTGGGACTGTCTGTGCATGTAATATAGATAGTTGATAAAGTGGGACTGCCTTTATGAAATGGAAATATGCCATGCCAATATAGTGAGAATATCCATGTACATCCATACTCCCATATAATTACATGGGTAACTATCTAATTACCACGCTGAAATGAATACTGTCTATATACTATAGAAATACAGTGTTCCCAGAAATTATTGAGAAAATCTTTGTTTTTTTTTAATGATGCTAAGATTGGAAAAAGGGCTTTCACTATGCACTAAGCATACTAAATAAGGGAGACAACTCTTGAAGGCTTAGAAGGCAGCTCATTACGTCAAGAGTTATCTCCCTTGTCTGAGCAGACGGCTTCCTGTGTTGACATGGCAGAATTTACAGCAAGAGAGAAAAGAAAGCTCATTCTAGATGATTTTGAAATGGGGGAGGCTGATGCTAAAGTGTTAGCTTGTAGACATGGTATTCCTCTGTCTACACTATACAGAATTTTGAAGAATATTCAAACAGGAACCGGGATAGAAGACAAAGCAGGGGCAGGTCGGCCTAGGAAATTCAGTGTTGTGGATCGCCGAAGTAGGGGCAAATTGAAAAGTGTTGAGAACATCAGAAATGAAATGATTAGCAGAGGAAGTCCTCAGGTATGCAATGAAACCGTTAGGCAGGAATTACAGAGACTTAATTGGGTGAAAAAACGTGGAATTCCCTCGCCGTTGATGAAAGATGCACAAAAGGAAAAACGTTTAAACTGGTGTCGGGCTCATGAGTGAGTGAGTGAGTTTTAGTTTTACGCCGCACTCAGCAATATTCCAGCTATATGGCGGCGGTCTGTAAATAATCGAGTCTGGACCAGACAATCCAGTGATCAACAACATGAGCATCGATCTGCGTACTTTGGAACCGATGACATGTGTCAACCAAGTCAGCTAGCCTGACCACCCGATCCCGTTAGTCGCCTCTTACGACAAGCTGAGTCGCCTTTAATAGCGAGCATGGGTTGCTGAAGGCCTATTCTACCCCGGAACCTTCACGGGTCTCGGGCTCATGAAAATCAAGATTGGGACAATGTTTTCTTTTCGGATGAAAGTTCTGTTTGGCTTTTCCCTAACAATCGCGGAGTGACGCCATTGTGTGTTTTCACGGGAAACTTGACAAAAGAAAGATACGTTGACATTCTAAATGGTCACCTTCTTCCGACAGCACAAACATTGTATGAAGATGATTGGATTTTCCAGCATGATAATGACCCAAAACACACTGCGCGCTACACAAAACAGTGGTTGTCGGGCGAAAATGTTCAAGTTTTAGACTGGCCCAGTTACAGCCCAGACCTAAACCCAATTGAGAATGTGTGGGGAGTCATGAAGGACAGAATAAACCAAAAGGGACTGAGAAATATTGAAGATATGAAGGCCGAGGTGGTCCAATATTGGGATACCCTGTCACACGATTACCTATAAACTTTGATGGGTAGTGTGCCTAGGCGTATTCAGGCATGCATTGCTGAGCGAGAAGGTCTAACTAACTACTAAAACAAAACTGAGACTGTAAAAGGATGATGTTTTAACATGTTTATGTAAGTAAAACGCCAGAAGTTAATAAACGTAATGAGTTACATGACGCAACATGATTCTCAATAATTTCTGGGAATACTATATACTATGCCAGTATCGCTACAGCATCCTTGTACATCCATACTTTCACACGACGGTAATTACAACTGTGTAACCGCCTCACTGAAATGAATACTGCTTATATGCTTATGGTAATACATGATGCTATTATTGCAGTTCTCTTGTACATCCATGTTCTCAAACAACTGAAGATGTAACTATATAACTGCCTCACTGAAATGCATATAATTTTGGACCCCAAAAAACAAACCCTTCTGACGGTAATGGTATTTGAGACTGACCATCTTTGACCTTGTTCAACCTTAACTCTGGACTGAGCCTTCAGGGTCAACATGGTGTTCAGCTTCGGCGAGTCTTCATTATATAGCACGTTGGGCTTTTCATTATTGTCACCAGTTAGGAAAATAATCTTTTAAAGGTCACATGCAACGTAAGACACAAATTGCAGATTCTGATACCTCTCGGTATGCACTTTCCGAAAGCAATCATCAAAACTGCCAATTTTGCATAAAGTTGAAAATAAAGCAGCGAAAAAAGCGATTAATAAACAATCTACACGTTACACACAAAAAAACAAAAACAAAACAAAACACCCCCCCCTCCAAAAAAACCCCAAAAAACAACCAAAAGACAAAACAAAGCAAACAAACCCAAAACAAACCAAACCAAAAAAAACAAAACAAAACAAAACAAATCCCCAAAACCAAACAAACAAAACAACAACAACAACAAAACAAAAACAAACAAACAAAAAACATGTTGATTGTGTTAAGCAGACTCTGTCACAGTGTCACACACTACTTCAATCCATGACCATATGCAATTTGAAATTAACACCAATCGGGTTTATAAGCCATAAACAATGAGCCGCCTAAGCTTATCGGCAAGTGAACCAGTGGCCAATGAAAAGGCTTCGTTACACTTGAGTGCACACTCACCGATTCTGACTAGGTTTGGTATTGCGGCTGCTTCGTTTCGATGGAGGTAAACCCAAGGACCAAATGTTGCACTTTTGATTATACAGGATTATACGCTTATAATTGTGTTTGTTTGAGTTTTTTCTTAATCAGGGATGCATTTTATATATCATGAATAAGTGATTACTGTGTTTGAATTAATTTTTATTTTATTTGGTTACATGTGACCTTTAAGTTTTCTGGCCAGTCGGCCTAGCTGTGCATGAAAGTTGCTAGTCCACAAAATAATCCCCTAGCAAGAAATTATAACGTGGACACGGTATTTCATCATTAATGCGGCTAATAATAGTGATAGACATTTTTATCAGGCCATAGTCATTCATGACTTAAAAGTTTATTACAACTTAACATGTCGGAAAGAGTGATATATTTACAAAATGACACCATGAAAATTCACTAGCCAGTTGGGCCAGTGAGTGTGGAGATTTACTGCTCCGGCGGGATTTTAATAGGCAAGGGATCGCGGGCCAGTGTCCATTTTGTACACTGATTGTGACCAGTCAGTTTCATGCGTTTTACACCGCTTCCAGCAATAACACGGAGAGGGACATCAGAAATGGGCTTCATACATTGTGCCCATGTGGAGAATCGAACCAGGGTTTTTCGGCGTGACGAGCAAACGCTTTGACCATTAGGCCACCTCACCTCCAAACACAGCGATATGAAAGAAAGGTCATGAAACAGTGGCTCGTGTATGGCTTTGATGTGTGTATTTCGCAATGGCTTTCAACAACTTCAATAAGCTATTGTGACCGGTTGCTTGTGTTAATGCAGGAATGTCAAGACATTTGTTTGTAAGTTTTGTGCCCTTAGCAGGGAGCAGTTTTCTGATGGAAGTTCAAAGCCCCTCCAGCTAAACTCCGTGACAGATCCGCATTAAGATCGATCACAAAAAGTCTTGTGAACACCATGCTGTCGTGTTTTAGACCGCTGTTTGTTGTTTTCATGCATCTATTACCGTTTATTTTAATTAGGAAATTGCCGAATATGTCCATGAGGGTTTTACAAAAAAATGATTTGAGTGAAAGGACGATGTGCTTTCCTGTTGTCAGCTGATTATCAAACCAATCTGGAAGAACTTCCTCTGTTAGACATATGAACGTCTCTTACTTCATTCAACATCTGTTCAAGGCGTGTGTGTATTGGAGACCCGGCGTCTAAAGCCCATGGGTTTTTAGCAGTATTATTTCTTGTTCGATTCATACGCCATTCATGTATTCATACACACAACCTTCATGTTAAAATACTGAATATAAAAGACGCCTCATTTGGAACCAAAGCCGATTTAGCCATTAGGAATCAAACATTCTTCATTGTCATGGGTGAGTGAGTTTAATTTTACGCCGCCATATTCCAGCTATATGGCGCCGGTCTGTGGACCAGACAATCCAGTGACCAACAACATGAGCATCGATGTACGCAATTGGGAACCGATCACATGTGTGAACCAAGTCAGCGAGCCTGACCTCCGATCCCGTTAGTCGCTCCTTACGACAAGCACAGTCGCCGTTTATGGCAAGCATGGGTTGCTGAAGGCCTATTCTACTCGGACCTTCATGGGTTTTCAATAATCAACAGCAAACAAAGAAAAAACAAAGAAAAATTCAAAACACAAAAACAACAGCAGCAAAAAAAATCGACAAGAACGAAAAGCTGACTTAAATCAAACAAATGCATTGAAATAAAACACCAAAGCATACAAAATATAAAATTAAAAAAAACAGTAAAAAGGAAAACCTGATATATCGCCAGATTTTATGAATACAATGTTGTTCTCTTGATATTAATAATGACCTAAATCTATAAACACTTTTCGGTTCTCCTTCCACAGAAAGTAAATGTGTTTTCCGTCGCATAAACATTAAGACTGATCGATGCGTAAAGGCCTTCCACAACACTGCTAAAAATAAGCTTTGAAGTCGTCAGACACTGGCGTCGTTGCCGTGACAACGGATCAAGTCCAGATGCTCTTAACTTGAATGTTTTATAACACTTCGTTTCGCAAGCCTGAACTTTTACATTAAAGACAACTGAAGTTCAGAAGGCGTTTTGATGTATTGAAGACTTCGCCAATAAAGAAACGTCGACTGATCTGTATTTGTACATGAAAAGTGGATAAAGCGAATGTTGAATGGAGTGGGTGAGTTTAGTTTTGCGCCGCACTCAGCAATACATATTCCAGCCATATCTGGTGGCGATCTGCAAATGATCCACGGACCAGCAGCATGAGCGTAGATCTACGCTACTTGGATACGATGAAATATGTCAGATCCCGCTAGTCGCTTCTCACGACAAGCATGGGCTGAATGAGAGAGTGTGACCTGGCTGCTCAGTAAATATAGTGTAACTCTCACTCGTGTGCGTCATTCATGGATATTTTAGTGAGAAGTCTTTGTTTACTCAGGGGAAGCAACTCTGGAGGTACGCCAGGCATTTCTTAGAACTTATAGAGCTTCTTTGGGTATTGTGTTTTAATGGCTATATTTATCAGCAGCTAATGATTGTTCTACACCACAGTCCTAGTCCTATGAATAGTAGAGTTTGTCAGGCAAACCTGTGGTTGATAGTGTGAGTACCGATGTTTGAAAGGAGTCAGGTTAACAAATTCTCGATGCCCGATGTGTATGGCGGTTGTTGAAACCTACACTTGTCAGAGGGGTACACAATGACCGTGGTCAACACTACCATTTGACCGATTTCCATTTTGTGGAGGTCGCGGTGGCTGAGTGGGTTAGATCGCTTACTTTGTCTTCTGGACATTCGATGGCTAATTCTGGTATTGTGGGTTCGAATCCCGGATGTGACTCAACCCAAGTTTGGAATCGGTACTTGTCTGAGGAAATTTGATCCCTAAAATAACATTCTCCAATAAATCACATTCTAAAAGGAATTCTGTGTTCAAAATGTTTCCTAGCAAACACCAAATAAGAATGTCTGTGCCTAGGCTGAAAAATGATTGAAGATTAGTTACTCCTCACTTCATTTAATCTATTGGAGATATCTTTGATTAATTTCAAAATATTCAATATCGAATTCTATTCAAGATATCTTCAAATAATTAAAGATATCTACATTCAACCGCATGTGACAGAACTGAATGACAGATACCCTTAACCATGACTTTGTAATTATATCTAATCCTATTCTGATAATATTGATTCAATTTAAGATGTAAGCAATTCTGAATTTATTTTGCGATACCATGAAGCTTATTGCAGATATCTAAAGTATACTTCTATTCAAGATTTCCTTAATTCACTTTAAGATATCCCCAGTACAGTAAACGATATTTGATTCATTTCAAGATATCTCTGTTTTCATTCAAGATATCTTTAAAACTATTTAAGATATCAGTAATTTCTCAGTAAATATGAAACAGCTTGCCATAATTTTCCGCTGAGTCAAAGGCGGCAATTAACAGAAGCAGCAGTAAAATATTCATATCCGGCGCCACATATTAAGGTAAAGTCACACCGCAGCAAATGGTTGTCGTGTTATTGGTTTCACGTTTCTTGTGGTTATGGCGCTCGCTCTTTACGCTGAAGCTCTGGGTTCGATTCCCCACATGGGTACAATCTGTGAAACCCATTTCTGGTGTTCCCCTCAGTGATATTGCTGAACTATTGCTACAGGTGGCTAATTACTAAACTCTTGAACTCTTCACTGCTCACGTTACCTACGATAGTATAACCGTTTGTCTGCTACACTTGTCAGTGTTTGGCGTCAATACATGTCACTATTGGAGATAACTAGAACACTATGGCTTTTAGTTCTCGCTTTTATAAGCAATGGCAACCTGCGACCACCATTACCTTCTTTCGACTACCACGTCTGTGAACTCGCAAGTATTGGTTCTGGAACTGATAAAACCCAAAGCTTTCTGTTGGAATCAGAACCGCTAACTATTATTATCAACTTGAAAATATTGACCTGATTGTACTTGTAACTGATGAGTGACACGTGACCTGTTTACCCGTGTCCAAATGCGATATTTAGATTTACAAATACACTACTAAATGTCTGTAGTCTCACAATGTGCAGTGGTTTACCTCTGTGATATCAAATAGAAACGATGTTCAAGTATGGTTATGATATGGTAGGAGAGCAATGTGTGAAGCTCACTTCTGGCCATGATATTGCGAAAGTAACGTTACAATTGGCGTACAAAAAGATACCCCTCAATCACTCTAAATATAGCGTTCACCGCTCTTGGTATCGCTCCAGGAATATCACAGCCTGGGACACAGGAAATTAGCTTGACATATTGCATCTGTGATGGGAATCGAACCAAGGGGCGGCGAGCGAGTGTTTTCACTACTGGACTGTCATACCGACTCAACGTCAGGTGAGTCAATTGACTAAATGAACATTGTACATCGCCGCAGTCCGGAATATTGCGGCTTTCAGTACATACACTGAATCACACTGTCTTACCAGTGGTTGATAGTACGGGTACCTTACGGGAGGTGACTGAGTATGGTTTTACATCGGGCGGTGGAGATGGAAACCTGCTAGAGCTGTATGTTTTCAACTATTTTGTACAGATTGATCTGATTCTTACGTCTATTTGGTCTGAAGTATATATTATAGCTCAGAGCAGATGTCAAGGTTGGTTCAATCGCTGCCTAGTCAACAACAATAGATACATCGATTAACCCGGAATGTGCGTCACGGTGTGTGCAGTTGGGCGTCACAAGACAGCACGAGCTGGGTGCATCAGGGTGCGCATCAGATTGCTGCATGCTGAATGCTATCGATTGTATTGAACAGGCGCGACAAGATCGAATGTCACCAGTGTTCGCTCCTCAGACTGTGGGTCGGGGTTTGATTCTCCGGTTTCCATGTGTACAGTTCATCGTTTTCACAAATGGTAACATTTTATGGCCGAATCGCCCTGGCTATGTGAAACACCTGCTTTGACAGAATCTGTTTAAGTGTGAGGCCACCCATTTCACTGGCTCCTGACACACAATAAACAGTTTTCTCATTCAAAGACAGAAACAGCGTCAACTCTTCAACGGTGTGTGAGTTGGGTGTACTGGACACCGAACATAGCTGAAAGGATTCATTGGTAGAGTCTGTCTCGGTATTGATTACGGTGAAAATGTGTTACTGGGTCACTATTCAGTTTTGGAATCCCCTCCAGGCGAGTGCCTGTAGGGATTTACTGGCCCGACTGGATTTTTACTAGTCACGGGCTTCCGGGTGAGTAGTTATTTCGCACACTGTTCACAGCAGTGGTCATGTGAAGTACTTGATGTGTCACTGTCAACTGAGTTCATCGGATATATGTGCATACGTCTGTGGTTATTCATATCAATCTGCATCGAATGGCTGAATACTTCTGAACTGCCCTGATCCCCGTTTACTGTGTTGAGAGAAGATCAGCTCAGTCGAAAGCTTTGTTTCAACTTTTCTTCAGTTATTAGCCGGTATCACTGACCAGAAGGTTTGATGTTTTCTGGTGCACCGCCATGATATTGCTGTAATATTGCTAAAAGCGACGTACAACCCTACTCAATGAATCTGATGCTGCTCCGCTGCAGGATCTTGTGTTGATTGATTGTCTCGGGCTTTCAACTTTGAAAGGGGCCTTGTCGCTTATTCGGGTGAGTCAGTGAGTATGGTTTTGCGACGCATTTGACAATATTCCAGCAATAATACAGCTGGGGACATAAGAAATGGGATTTATACATTATACCCATGTAGGGAATTGAACTCGGGTCTTCGGTGTAAAGAGTGAGCGCTTTAACCACAAGGCTATCACCCTACTGCCCAATTAGCAACGAGACACACACACACAGTGTCCAATTCTCAATCCAATACGCGAACCTCTTCTCACGTGCAACCCGTCGACAGACATAGATGACGACATTTTGACCAATCGTATATGACACATACATAAATGACATATTCCAGCATTCGTGGACTCTGGATTATGAGATCACAAGCCGTGTATTGATGTAACATACGCGCAGGTATTTCAAGGTGCTATGAACAGCTCAGGGTCGGAAATATCGGCGGGGCTTGTCAGATATGCGCGTTATCTACTGTGCTTATTACACTATTACACTGGAGGAGGTATGTCACTGAAAATGAGTATTGCTCGAGCGAGATCTAATAAACATGATAATGTGAAATGTGTCAACATAACAGTAGGAAACACATTCATGGTCTACACAATCAATAATGTTCTTTTTCTTGTTTATTCACGATAGGATCAGCAGTGACTAGGAAATGGGGTGCAGAGCATCTAAATCCAATGTCAAATACTCATCGGTGTTTGATGATATAAACAAATGATGTAAAATATCAACACAAAGCTTAATAACACTCGACATTCGCACATGACGCTGTCAAAATCGGTGAAAAACAATTTCGACTAGGTTCAAATTGCATCGAAGGTAACTGGCACATCCGCTTTAAATTAAATAACTTGCTTTAATATAGTAAGAGGAAGTTAGATAATTTGCGCTGAATGAAAACACCCCCTCTCAACCCCACCCCACTGAATCCATACATTTTTGTTTGTATTTAGTACAACGCTATATTCACATTTCATGTTCGTCAGTGTGTTTACATCTGTATACAACGGTAGTATGACCTTTGGCCACATATCACTCGATGTAGGCATTGTTTTAACGGAAGCCCCAGGACCACGTCGTCAGCGGCCTGGCACCCAGGGAAATATGAATCACTTCGCACTTGCTCACCAAGTTCATTGAAGCGCTCATAATAGATTCCAGGTCTCGCGTCAATTCGCTCAACAGAGCTCCCACGACCAAGCAACAGTCATTGGTATTCCTTCAATGAATATCCATGCTGCTTGATGGCGCGTCATGCGCTTAGCATTGCTAATTACCTCATTGGTCTAGTCTTGGAAGGGTTCGGGACCGCCACAGTCGGGTGTTGACGGGATAATATATGGGTAACCGTCGCATCACCGCCTAACCCTTCGGTCCCAGTTGTACTCAGCGATCGTTGGGTCACGTGATACCAACAAACGATTTTCCGCTGCGAGTCTACAGCCAGCGAATGACAGGTGAGCTGATTGTTCAGTCGGGCTTCGCGAGAAATGGAAGTACCAGGGACGAATTCGGATTGAAGCGGGTGGATTCTTGAATGGAGAACGGCACAGCTCTGCTATGGGTCCCCACCGCCTCCCCACGGCTCCCAGGGCGGGGGAGTGACCTGACCCCTTACCGTCGGCTGGTATATCGATGTGTAGTGTGTTGAGGGTACGGCATGGCTGCTCGTAGCGTGTATACTATATTGTTTAACGACGGTAGATCGTTATCCACATGTAATGTGTGTGTTCTAAGATAGGCAACATGGATTCGTGTAGCCCTGGGAATGGGAGTACCGGTATGGGCACGTTGCTGGTCCTGCAGCCCAAGTCGCTGCGAGGATTCACAACAAGCGATGACTATCTATTAGCTATGAAGGAGGATTTAGCGGAATGGTTCCATGCGTTGTATAAAATTGATATCACCGCTGAAAATTTCTTCGAGGAGTTGGAAACGGGAGTACTATTGTGTCGACATGCGAACGAAGTTGTTCAGCATTACCGTCAAAGTCGTGAACACGGAGGTGCCGTTCAGATGAAGTCGTACTTCGTCAGGGACGTCCCCGAAGCCGGAGTTCAGTACCGTAACAACGTCAAGCCCGGGACGTTCATGTCGCGCGACAACATCTCCAACTTCCTTACGTGGTGTGTACATCTTGGTATCCCTGATGTTGTGCGGTTTGAAACCGAGGATCTCGTCATGAGGAAGAATGAAAAGAGTGTTGTGTTGTGCTTGTTAGAGGTGGCGAGGGTGGGGGCAAAGCTCGGGATGTTAGCCCCTACCCTCGTGCAGATGGAGGTTGAAATCGACGAAGAAATAGCGACAGGTGAACCACCCCCTCAGATAATCACATGTGACCTGAAGTCTCTTGACGAACTGGTAAGTGTAATGTTTATGTCCGTTTTATAGATTGTTTTATGTTTGTTACCTTTAAGATGTCGTTGGACAGACGCTGTAGTTGTTATGTCTGAGTCATGACGAGATCTTGGCTATTATTCGAAGAGTTACAAAACGTTGCCAAAAGTGGGCATCTATTTGACGTATGGTACGTTGAAATGACGAATACCGATGTAGTCTGCTAAATCGAATTGACGTATACTTCTGCCGTTGTCTCGTGCCTCAAAGTAGCGTACATGTAACTATGACGTACATTCTTGTACATGGATATGACGCATACGTATGTCGTTATCATGTACGTTAAGTGCGTACAAACAGCTTTGACGTAGTGTCCTACATAGACACGGTGTATAGCTGTACAGAAGTCTCGTGCGTCGAAGTAGCGTACATACAACAATGACGTACAGTCTCGTACACAGAGATGACGCATTGCCATGTAGTCTCTAGTATGCAGTTACACTATTCTATACGTAAATTAGGGCACATGATGAGAGACTGACCGGCATCAAGCCACTGATATAGACATTACGTCTAACACAATGAAATTGGGTAATTGCCTAACTAATTACAAGTGGGCATGAGCCTCCAATTGTTAATTATATGGAAGTAACAAAACAAAAAGTTCAGGTAGTGCGAACATCATTTTGTGCCGTTGTTATACTGGAATAAATTCGATGAGCCTAAATATAACCTCTCCAGACACGAGCCACAACTATTATGAAATAAACACAGAATTGCGAGGAAGTGGCGCAGAGAAATGTACATTAGCAGTGGGGCGTAACAAGCCCATGCTTCAGTTCAGCGGATATATGGATAGATGTGCTGTGTTTACATATATCAGCAGTTTGTACACGGTATGTGTAGTATATTTGCAAAAAACGGAAATATGCTAATATGATTGGTAAAAACACACCGTAGGAAACGCTTCACGGAAATGACTTTTGAAAATGGGGCGTGACATTGATTTATACCACTTGCTTACGCAGCTGCAAATGTCATGTCTCGCACGTGCTCGCTCACAGTCACAGGCTCTTCCGTCAAGTCGGTCATTTTGACAAAGCGATATTTCTCCTAGTATTACCGAATTTTAACCCTGTTATAGATTCAGTTTGATAATGTAGCAATTCAGAGCACAGCTGTAGTTTCATAAGATAGTCGCGCTCGCTTTGAACGTGGCTCTCATTACACGAGATGCACATGCTCGGTGACAACAGCGTACACATGCAAACTACAAGTATTACATCAGAGGTTCCTCTCTCAAACAGTGGCGCCGTCTTGCGGTGGATCGTATTACTGCAAGCATCTAATGACAGACTTTCGCTACGAGCTGACGAGGTTGTGTCGAGACTATAACCTCTAGACAATATTTAAAGCGGTACATGTTTCTCTTGTAAACGAATTTGACACCGAAATAAGAAAGGCGTGACTCTCTTTCTACCAGTGTTCAACATTTCGGAAGTGAGAGGCTAGGCAGTTCTGCACGACCGGTGCTTCGCCTAACCTGCGCCAGTCTGCTATCGCGCTATCTTGTACACCTCGTGTTCAATTTCAAAACGGTTGATTCCCTAAGATTCCATGCTTAAAATCCGATTTTGATTGACACGAACGCGTGCCACAGCCAGATGGCTGCATGGAAAAAAACCAAACTTCTTTTTAAATCCCCATTAAATGACGTTTGCTAAAACACAACACGTGGAGCTGGAGTTATGAAATAAACAAAAACAGAAAGTTTTCTAATAATACACGATGGCTTCGTTACCAACCAGCTGATAAGACCAAAGAAATGAACTCCTGAACGTGATATTATCCATACAGGAGAAAAGGACATTTTGATAAGGATCGTATCTTTTATTATCTTGTTTTAACTGTAATAGTGATAAATATTTTTACACTATTTGTATCTGTTGCGTATGAATTGCTAGTTCCTTGCGTGATGTTCACTTAAGAATGAGCTGCTTCGTCTTCGCGGGAAGTACTCGTATGTATGAGTTCCGTGTGATGTCCATGCATAATGTCCACCAATACATGAACGTCTGGGTCCTCGCCTGGTCTATACGATTATATGAGCAGCTAGGTCCGTGCGTTAAGCATATCTGCTAGAACAGACGCCACAGCTGGTTAGTTAGTTTCCCCGGGGCGGGGTTGTTCTGCACCATAGCTAAAGTCTAAGAAGATCAACCCCGGAGACCGTTTCCTCTCTCTCAACTGCTGGGTTTTATATTCCGTTTTAAGTCTCATAACTTCAGCTGCTGTTAAAACTCTGAAGCTAAGGCGCTGAACGTGGGGAGAAGCAGCGAGCTGTCATAATTGTATTGCTACATTCGTAGTCAGGGCCAAGAGACATCTTCTAAAACAACCTTAGCACCACGACGATTGATACGTGTTTGTGTATTACGATAGTAATGAGGGAATAAACGCTATTTTGCGCCACCTTTAGGCATATTTCGGTTCATTAATAACACTGCGGTATAAAGTTCTACTCGGTGAAATATAGCACTATGTCATCAACAGTCGTGTGAGATAATTTGTGGACTTACGGTCTAATATGGACAGACTTACGATGGTCTAAGATAAGTTGTGAACTTACACTTGCGATGATTTAAAACGTGAGAGTCCACTGGCGTATGGTGGTCTGAGAGCATTGGGGTACATACTCTCAAGATGTTTCTGACATGACGCTGACTATCGCATTGTATATTGTGAAGCATCAGGTGTACTCAGCGGGATCAGACCTCTTGACCATGAAGTCATGCGGTCAGGTTTCTAAACACTATCGAATCCGTAACACATTCGACTAGGCTGTCCGTTGGTCATTGCGAAGTTTTAGCCATTGTAATGTATTAAAGCAGCTTAGGCACATACGTCTTGTTGTCCGAGTATGTTATTCAAGTCACAGCGTGACTAGTCTGATTGACGAGGTGTACCAGGCAGCGCCCTGCTGGAAGAGATTAGATCAGTTAATCGGCAGCAGTGTGTGACAATTGTTACTGCCTCTTGTGAGATATCAAAAGGGAATTACAGCTTAAATGTATTTATTCAACATACTATGAAACAACCATGTATAGGGTCTGAGCGTATTTGATATATTACGTCAATTCCGCAGAAGAACCACTCTCGATTGATCGACCAAACAAACTCCGTTAGGCGTGAAAGGCGATATAGCGAAATGAAATATGGACCTCAAAGCCATTAGCACTTCACAGAACTCTATCACATCTGTTTACAAGAGGTCTGAGTTCGAATCTAATTTGCATTATGCCCATATTATGGTGATTATTTAGAAAGTTGGTCATTGATAACGCCCTCTTTCTCCCGCCCTCCTCAAACCTATCCCCTTCTGTATGTGTCTCTCTCGCTCCTTTCATCTATTCTCAACCCCCTACTCCGAGATAGGATACAGTTCTGTTCGAGCTATAGACAGGGTAACAAGTGCCACCTATAACGTATTTTGGTCATAATAAATATAAGACTTAAAGGTAACTATTGATGGTTTAATTAAACTTTCTATAAAAATAATAGATTTGCGTCCTTGTACTGTCCGCTTTTCTAGACTTGCCTCTTTAAGGGATATAAAGGTGCAGGCATTAATATTCTATGAACAGTTGACTTGACACCGTGTCGCTAACAAACAGCTACCTGAACTGGTCGGTATGTCATCAAACGTTAATCACGCACCCAGATTGTAACCTACTTCGCGTATTTGTGGCCGCTACCGACGCTCAGACACAGAAAGGGTACAGTCTACCCAGAAGTCGGGGCAACACAGGTTCACCTATATCCCACACTTGTCACGCCATGGGGATTTCGGATTGGCTTCCAGTTGCCCATGCTTGTCTAATACTGCTAGTTCCGTGGAATTATAGATTCTTATACCCCATGTTTTTGCCCCAGTTGCTGATTTCCTAGAAGAATAGTTTTACAATGCCACTATGAGCCTATGGTTGATCGGTTTCTTGGTTATCTAACGTCACACTCAACAATTTTCCCGCTATGTGGCGGTGGTTTGTAAATAATCTAAACCAGACAATATAGTGATCAACAGCATGAGCATCAATCTACGCAAATGGATACGATGACATGTCAAGTTAGTCAACGTCATTGAGTACACGATCCTGTTGGTCGCCTCTTACGACAAACACCGGGTAGCGAAGGCCTACTCTAATCCGGATATTCAAGGGTAGTTAAACGCCAGTATGTGTAGTTGACTTACAATGTGTGTGACCTGGGTGATTATATGTCATCATACAACGACAGGTCTTGTGTCATCAGCCATTGGTTTTCCTGAGCTTGATTCGGTCATGTACACTCTGCGGTAATGACTTAGACTCGAATATACAGTCACAATTCACGTGTACGTGAATATGTTAGAATTTGGAATGCTGGAAAAACGGTTGTCTGCGTGTGGCATATTTCAAACAATCTTTATGGAAACAGAACGTCACACACACACACACACACACACACACACACACACACACACACACAGAGAGAGAGAGAGAGATAAAGAGAGAGAGAGAGAGAGAAACGCCGGTTCCTCTGGGGTCGTCGAGCTCTGAATAAACATTGTCCCTCATTTCTAATTTACACCGTTTAAAGTTGCATCACATGAGATGCAGTTCCCTGACAGGCCAACAACCCGTGGATGTTTGGTTGAAGTTGACGGCAACAGATGGCGGACTAATTGGAAGAAAATCGTCGTTAACTTAATCACTATTCGACTGGTATGTCGTACAACATTCTCCTTTGTCAAGTAGTATGTACTGTAATGTTAGACGCGCGTTTCCAGTTCTTCAGGATTTCAACAGCTTCATAGAATACCAATGTACACGGGGAATATAGAGGTGTCATTTGGACAAGAAGTCGACCGACGCTTTTAAACTGCGTGTTAGTAGTTTGAATTCTGTCAGCTGTGTATTTGAATTGATATGGGTGACTAATAGCTGAGCAAATATTGTCTAAAGTTCTTGAAAAGATAACTGTTCGAAACGACGCCGGGTTTGAATGTATGTTTCCGTTGGCTTTGAATTCAATTTTCAAACATTGACAGGCTGTGTTGTACAGTTGATACCCAATTCTCTGGTGTTTTAGTGTTTTGTTGTTGAATCGAGGTTTCAAAATTGACATTCCCGGTAGACTGATAGAAAGCTTCGGAAAAGGAAAAATACCCCTGTAAACGAAAAAGGGAACGCATGAAAGTACAGGTGTTCCTTTATTCTCTTACAGATTTCTTCACTAGGTATGTATTGCACTGTGGGTTAATTTCTGGAAATAAATAAGGGAACACTGTATTTTCATGTGTTCCCTTGTTTGTTTACATAAGTATATTTGAAGGGTTCGTCTTGACTGGCGTTTTTGTGTGTGTGTTTTGTATGTGTTAGGTGTTATTAGGGAGCTATAAAGACGTTTCTTTTTCTGACGTTCGTGGATCTGTATGATCCTAATAATAATAGGCTATTTATATAGCGCATATATCCATGACCGTGTATGGTTTGTATCATATACTAAGTGCTGGGCTAGAGAGGTACGGTCGCCAGTTTAGTCACCAGATAATAACGTGCAGTCCGTTCTTTGTCTTATCTGAATGAGAGCCAGGAAGGGTAACAATAAGTAACATCTTGTATGGTCTGTTGGAACGAAGCAATCGGGTGACGTACCACTGACCTTAAATTAACCCTCTCAGGACAGATGCTGCCTATTTAATCTAACCTCACCTCCGCTGTCGTGGGTCTGCAGCCCTAGAATACAAGAAATAGTTTATAGACAGGTGACACTGCGGAAATCATAAGGCAATTGCAAAGCAACATCTAAGTTCAACTGTACCACATCAGAGTGGCTAGACAATTATGTTTCTGTACCAAAGAAGCTGAGGAATTTGTTGACAGTCTGCCATGCTGTTGATGCCAGTATTTACGCAATCAAATTCCAGCCGACTTCCTCATTCCTACTTTTTGAATCAACAGAATACTTAGTTCTGACCAAACCCTTGGCCTCGTGTCAGAACAATCCTGCCGATTGCTCAACGGTCACGTGACGCAGCATCCCGCCCCTGCAGCAACAATGCTACTGTTCCGAGGTGCAACCGAGAGGGTTTCGTCATCCTCTTCGTTAGACACGAGGCGGGGGAACCCAACGTTTCCCCCAACGTGATGATTCAGCAATTCTCACGATTCTATTTGTGCACTATTTCCTCGCCGGCTTGCATCAAATATCGATCCGCCTGCGTAGTGAACTCAAAGCGAGTGAAGGTTAGTATGTGGGATTACGGTGCCCTGTCATAAGGCTCGGAGCAGTACTGACAGTCAACACCGAATCTACATGTTTTGGGTCGGATGCTACAAATATAGCCGACATTTAACGAATCTGCCCCGAATTATCCACGACTGAACAACGCATATGACGAACAGGTCTCGACTTATTTCCAGATTTGTTCATATTATTAAAAATAAGAGTTCGCATGTAAGCCCACTATCCCAAGTACAATGTAGGCTTCAAGTTCTGCATCATAATTATCCCGGAAAGCCAGTCAGTGTGCGTTCATTCTCAGCTCCTTGGGGAGTATAATTACCAACCTGCCTCTGAGCCCCTCAGAGGGTGAGTCACATTATAGTCACATTATTATAAGCACTTGCTCGTCAAGCACATGGATGTAGTGTTTGAGGCTAATTTCTAGTGTTCCCCGTGTGTGATATTAACGGAATATTGCCAACTGCGGCGTAAAACCATACTCACTCACTGTAAGGGAATCACATGACCGGAAGCTATGATGTGATGTGTATTGATTTAGTGAAGATGGCATATTGTGTGATGTATGTAGTCACATCAGCCATCTATTAGTCATGTATGGAAACTGCAACGTGATCGCTGATTGGGTTCTCGTATTGGTCATGCATCACTGCTGGTATTGGTGTTTTGGTGTTTTATTGGGTTTACAATGTATTAATCCACGTATCGAGTCACAGTTGCCATGTTGTTGAAGGTCTGCTTGTTTCACAGGGGCGGTAGGGTAGCCCAATGTTAAACCGTTTGCTTATCATGCTGAAAACTCGGGTTCGATTCCCCGCCTAGGTGCAATGCGCGAAGCCCATTTCTGGTGCCCCCCGCTTCCCGCTGTGATGTCGCTGGAAAATTGCTCATCTCTATGCAACAGTCAGTAGGGTAGCCAGGTGGTTAAAGCGTTCATTTGTCACGCTGACGACAGCCTTCGATTCCCCGCATGGGTACAATGTGTGAAGTCCCCCCCACCTTGATATTGCTTGGATATTGCTAAAAGCGGCGTAAAATTAAACTAACTCATATTTCCAGATTATTGCAGATACAAGGAACAATGCTATGTGCGGTAACCAACATGGCGTTTGGTTTTCTACCCCTCCCCATGGTTTCGACACAACTCCGAATTGGGTAGAAAAAAAAAGTCTCATAAACCTGTACCATGTCCTTCAGTATAGTCATAGATGTATAACACATTTCAATCATTGAAACATTCTTACAGTGTCATGCCGACCCGGCCTAATATGACACCCGGTTAAGCGTTGAAGCAGCTAGACAAGGCAGTTTGTGGTGTGAGTGTCTGCAGTGTGAGGCAGTTCCCACGTCTAGGAATGTGCATACACGAACTCCCAGTCAAATCGCGTGTAAATATCAGTCAACGGTCTCCACGTATGAAAGCAATAACCATTAGCACGATATAGGATTCCCACATGCCTGTATACACGGCTTGTAGATTTCACTGTAGTAGATTTCACTGCTGTTTGTTTCTGTGTAAGTATACACCGTGACCTCGATTTAACCGGAGTTCAGTTCGATCACCTCTATTGATTTATTGAACCCGAGTAAGTTTTGCCGTTTTGCAGTTGTATGAGGTTTGTGAATTATTTATATTCGTTGCTGCATGGCGGTAGATTCATGCATGTGTAATAAAGTGGTCTATGTGATTATAGCAAGTTAACAGTTTGGCGCACGTCGAATATGTGTCAATATTTTGATCTTTCTGTTTTTTGTTATATTTTCTGTTTTTTGCCATGTGGACTCATGAACACCTGGCACCATTGAGAATGATAGGGTGGCATCATTTTTACAAAAATATGGTTGACACCAAACGGACTTTTGAACATCTTGAACGTGTTGGTTTTGAAATCAGATCTAAGTGTAATGCTCTCCACGTGGTCATGGCAACAGAAGAAAGCATCAAACCGCGCTACAATGCTGGGACAGGGCTATCGCGATCTTAGCTCAAGCACTTTACATGTCGTACAACTTTGTGAAATTGGGTTCCGTTGTGCAAAGCGCTTTTAGCGCTAAGGTGATCGAAAGTCCCATGTCTTGGCAATGAGGCCCAACAGTCGTTGTCGTCGAACTGAGGTTGCCACCGCTCACTTGGCACTGCTGTAACGATGAGTGAGTGAGTGTGGTTTTACGCCGCCTTTAGCAATATTTCAGCAATATCACGGCGGGGGACACCCGAAATGGACCTCTCACAAAGAATCGCACCCGGGTCTTCGGCGTGACCAGTGAACGCTTGACACCAAGGCTACCTTACCACTCTCTTTGATTATGAACATCCGTCTGGCACAAATCACCAAGCATTATTCTCGGGATTCTTTTCCAACGCGAGGATCATTTGGAAACTTCTCAGAACCACCTCTGCAGATCCACCATCCAGTACAACCAAAGTGAATGTTCACTTCTTATAACGAAGTGCTTGTTGAATGCTTCCCGACAGGGACTTGTGATAGGAGGCACGTCCCTTGATTGACATTGATTGACAGGCATATCAAGTGTACAGAGCGACACAGCAGGTGCCCGCTTAGATGAAAGTGTGTTGTCGACAGCTGATGTCAGCTCTATGTTCTATGTGCATAGTCAGATATAGGCCATGCAAATGCTTGCGTTCAGTGTGTTAATTTAATACGGGGGTAAGTGGGGTTCGAACCCAACACTGATACAGTAATAGTCTCTGTATTGTTAACCAGCTGCAACCAGTGCTTTAACATGTGTACAGCAATGCATGGCAGTATTTTACAATCAGTGTGGGTATAAATGGTATATTTTAGATGCAATTAAACTGCACCTTCGGAAATTGAAAGACGACGTTTTAAAATACCTGTACTATCTACCTGACCCATCAATAATGACACGGAACACACACTCCATGACTACATAGCAATTACGTGTTCTTGTTAAATGCTTATCCTGGTGGTTAGCATAGGGTCTATGATATTACGAATCAATGACAAATATGTTCAGACAATTTGCTGTTGATAAACTTATAGAATGACGCATGTTATACATGGGTTTTAACGAAATTACAAATTTGTTGGGATACAAATATCGATGAAATTCTCTATAGACAGATCATGCAATCTGACCATTAAAGTAATGTAGACTACAAGTGACCGTTAAACATGGCTGTGTCCAGCTGAGCAATAATTTGAATCTATTTACTTGAAAATACGTTTATAAATGTGTAGTGACCTGCCTCGGTTTGATAGAGTTGCAGGCGGACATTGTTTCAAAAGCAGGAACCGGCGGAAATTTTACAATATTTCCGATTACCAGACATTGGGAATACTTGGATCGGTGCCACCTGTAATTATGGTAATAGTGAATCAGTTACAGAACGTCATAGTTGGATTCGCATACTAATAGACATTGACAATAATTCGTGAATTACCGTGATGAATTTGGCCGGATAATATTGGTTACTTTTAATGGACGCTATTATTTTACGCATGAGGTGATTAATTGAAATAACAGCGCGACCTGTGACCAGTTGCTTTTGGTTTAATGGAAATGCAGAGTATTCATGCAACAATACTGGCAGAACTAATTCCTACACAAATGAGGGTCAGATTGCAGTATGAATAGTGTTTAAAGTGGAGCCCGAAATGTTGGACCATTCTTTTACCCTTCGCTACTCGTTGTGCGTCATAGTGCCTCTCCGATGACGCAGGTTGTTGTTCATCTGTTCAGCTCACCCTGCAGTAAATGGGTGCCCGGTGGTATTAGATGGTTAAGTGACTGTTAAACCTCGGGAGTAAGAAGCTCGAGTGCACATGGATTCATTGACCAGGGTAAAACGTGTTTCCGCATTGAGCATACGTCAATAATCCTTTTGAAAAAAATAAAGAAATGAAAAAAAACGTTGAAAAACATTAAGGAATGAGGATTAATTTTATTGATATACACGTTCTTTATTCTGTACTAAAGCACTTGCTTGACAACGACACTAGAATATATCTATTCCATACAGAATATAGAAGTTCTTTGCCTATATAAATAGTTCTCATTCTTCATCTCCTCAACTCCTCCATTAGAATGCCAATTCATGTAGAAATTGAGAACAAAAACCCAAACCATTGTGTAATATTTGGGGCTTTATAAAATGGAATACTTACTTTCTGTTATGAAATATGAAACAGCTGCAGTATTATCTCACACTCACTTTTCTGCTTTGTAAAACATTCAAGGTTTCAAGGACACTACGCGTGATTACCTCGACTTAGGGTATCACCTGACAGGTAAATATCCCTTTGATCTTCTGAACAGTGCCGACAGTGAGTGAAAGGGTCGTATTAACCTCTTTCACCTGTATAACTAGTTGTTTAACAAGTATTACATTATCCATGAGCGGAGACTCGGGAAGGCGAAGTCTGACATGTTTATGACACAGTTTAGAACAGCCGACATCCTCATCTCACAGCATCACCGGTGAAATGACGTTACGCCTTCATCAACCGTCACTGTTACGACATCGCTGACCCCAAACACCGGACATGCAGATTGTGTTACATCTCCCCATTACATTGCTGGGCGAGTAGTTATTGTTATGTATTTCCGCACGACTTCAGAGTCAGTGGAAGCGAGCAACCCTGGGACGTAATTACAATGGAACCGCTGAAGTTAAGGCAGTGTCTGCTTGGCCAGTGGCGGAAGGTTCGATCCTTCAGAAGCGCAAAACCAATCGACGTTAAAAGGTGGAACATTGAAGTCAGTATTAGATTCAGCTTGGAGTCAGTATTATGTACATAAGAGAAGTGGGATATCTATGTTAAACTGCGACATGGTATATACCGACTTTTACTACTGCAAAAAGGCAGAGAAAAAGACCGATTCCTTCTGTTTTCGACAGATTAACAACGGCATTACTTGTATTAGTGAGTGACCTGGGTATTACGCCGCATTTAGCAACATTCCAGCACTATGACGACGGGGACACCAGAAATGGGCTTCAAATTTCGTACCCATGCTGGAATCGAACCCGGACCTTCAGCATGACGGGAGGACGCCTTACCATAAGACTACCTCATCGTCTGAATAGTATTATTGAAGAATCGGCTGGACCATAAATCTTTACAATTAAAAAAAACCCCAACAATATTCATTCACTCACGGTTGATAAAAAGAGGACGATTCTCCAAATTTAGAATGAGACTATGAGGTGCGGTATTTTCTAATTATACATTAAAGTACGATCCTTGCACACAGATTGTCTTCCTTTTTGTTGACATTCAGAGTTGTTCGTGTGGTTCGTGACGGGTTCGTGCTGATTGTAAAATGTGCATGTGGACATGTCCCAGTTGCTCTCGTATCTTGTGAGATGAAATTTTGTCTGTTTAACGCTACTCTCAGCAATATTCCAGCTATATGGCTGCGTGTGTAGACCAGACGATGCAGAGGTCAACAGCATGATCTACATAACTCATATGCGATGACGTGTCGACCAAGCTCTCTCCTGAGCATCGGATCCTGTTAGTCGCATGTTAAAACAAACTTGAGTTGGTAAACAACAATTCTAATCCGGATCTCCAGGAGTGAAAAGGTGTACGTTGATATCAAATATGACTTTGTTATTTTCAGTTAGAGGTTGTTCGACAGGAGCTTGCTTATTAAAGAAATACATGACACCAGCATGTAGGTGTTGGGTGTTAATGTGTTAAATTACTCCTTAACTCATATTGCAATGATGTTTAAACATTCCCTCCCACGTAGAGATCACGAACAGGTGTGCGTCAGAGTACCTTCCGCGTGCCTGTATCTGCTAGATATACCGCTCAAAATAAATTAGGGATACATGTATCTTATAATGTGTTTTAATTAATGTGTCATATCACGGATTAACTGAGATCCTATGAAAGTTGATGGGTGCTCTTAAACGTCTTTTGAAAAGTACACATGGAATGTGTTAGGATAGTGAGTGGAAAGTGTTCAGTCTACATCAGAGGTGGTGGTAGCCTTGTGGTTAAAGCGTTCGCTCGTCACGCCGAAGACCCAGGTTCGATTTCTCACGTTGGTAGAATCTATGAAGCCCATTTCTGGTGTCATGATATTGCTGAAGTATTGCTTATGTATGACAGGTATGAATATGTTTGGAATACTCCATACCCTTCATGTCCGCCTTGCCTTTTAACAACTACTGTGTTGACCCGCTTGAGAAACACAACTATTGCTCATATTCACAAAGCGATGATGAATATATGGGAGTTACCCCTAAGATCTTCATTTGAACGGACTTAGTGCCTGTATTCGCAAAGCAATCTGGAAAGACGTGTGGTTTTTCATATAGGCACAGCAAAGAGCAAAGTTGCCTCCCTTGATAACACCAGCATCCTGTGATCATTTGTTTGAATTGATACGCCTTGATGATGCTTATAGGTTTATCAGCTCCATGCATATGTCTGGAGATATGACTGAAGTGCACTACGTCAACGACCTTGCTTCACTTAGGCTTCTCACTCACTCACTCATCTCAGCGCCACGGCTATGAACTATAATCTCCTTGTGCAGACGGACCTAGTCCTAGTTCCACGAAACAGTCTTTACATGTGGACTATCTGTATCGTCACCCCACTGCAACAGTTTAGCCTGCGTTAGCGCTAAGATCGCTTTCTGAAGCCGGCCCCAGGGTGGATGGAGGATGCGGCCGACTCACAGGGTTTAACTAATGACAGCTAATCTCTAACATATTGAAGCAAATTGTGAGAATGTCTGAAAATGAAACTTGATATTGGTTTTTCAAGCTTTCTAATGTGTTTCTGTGTATCTACCGGAAGTAGAGCGCCAAATACTTCCGTATTGCAGAGTACTTGAAAGAGTAATTTCACGCTGTTAATACGTCAGCTATGGTATCAGTACACTTTAGCAGTAGGTTGCCTCCAAGAGGACGTTATTCACATTGTGAATTTAGTAGTATGTTAAGTTTTAGATTAACGTATGGTCTCGGCAATAGAAATTAGTCATAAAGCTTGAGTGCTGATAAAATATGTAATTAATGAACAAGACCTTAGAAAAGGATGAGAATAGGGGCCAGTGCTGAGGATTGGATGAGAAATAGGGAGCCAGAGGTAAGAAGTGGGTGAGAATGGGGAGCCAGAGGTGAGTAGGGCATGAGAATAGGGAGCTAGAGGTGAGAAGGGGTGAGAATAGGGAGTCAGAGCTCAGGGGATGAGAACAGGGAGCCAGTGGTAAGAAGGGGGTGAGAATAGGGAGCCAGAGCTGACGAATAGGTGAGAATAGGGAGCCAGAAGTGAGAAGGGGATGAGAATAGGGAGCCAGAGCTGACAAATGGTGAGAATAGGGAAGCAGAGCTGACAAATTGGTGAGAATAGGGAGCCAGAGCTGACAAATGGGTGAGAATAGGGAGACAGAGCTGACAAATGGGTGAGAATAGGTAGCCAGTGGTGATGAGGGGATGATAATACCGAGCCAGAGCTGAGGGTTTGATCACAGGCAGATAGAGTTCGGAAAGGGATGATTGTAGGCAGATAACGCCGAGAAGGCAATATCACCAGGCTGTGGAGTATCTGCAGCAAGAGTAGACAGAGGAGGGGGTGGACAGGGAGGAATATATATGTTCAGGGTGATTAAGCGTCGTAAGAAGCACATAGGACATGTAGGACATCCAATGAATTAACTGAGTCGGGGATTTCCCTCGAACGTGCTGTCAGTCTTAACTGTTCATCCGGGGTAGTCATCTGTCATATCTCCCTATCGACTGTCTATTTGTCTACAATATCTCCTCAACCGATTCGTGTCTCAGTCTCAACATTAAATAGCCCCTGCTGGGTTTAGTATGATTAAATATACCTTGGCATAATCGGTATATACTAAGAGGCGAGGCAAATAAACACCCATCTAATGATATTACTCTCGTCCCAAGCTCTCACAACCAGCTACACTTTGCATTTTGCCTACGTCGCCGTTTTGTCGACATCGACATGGTCGCGCTTCAGTGCTTCCTGTGAATGTCATCAGTGGGATCTAGGCTTAGATAATGGCGGGGGCACTCTCTGTGATAAAGGGGCCAGGCAGAAAATCGCCTTCAAATGGTAGTGGAGAGTAGGTCATGTAAATCTCATGCTAACAGATAAGTGTTCTGTATTTTAACCACCATCGCAGCATTATCGAGTCGGTGAGCTAGGCTGTTATGAACCGTATTATAATCCACACTTCCGGTATAGCAGGAAATTAAGTGCGGCGAGGTCTGCGGTGGTGTTTGAAATATGAAAAGCTTATTTTTAGCTCAGTAAAATGCTAGCCCTCTAGGTTTTATACTGGCATGTTTTTATACATGACCACTGTACAAAAATACTGTTAAATAGCAACTGAAAGAAAAGTATCATTAACATTTGTAAGACACGATGCTTGTTATTTCACGGAGGAGGGTACCCGGTGGGCATTATGGCCGATTGTGTGACAGGTAAATAATTTTTGCAAGAGGGTTAAATGTGGATTGGGGATCAACCTCTGTGACCTGAGTGACCGTATGCCAATGTACTCCGACACAATGGAGCTTTGTGTTGGTGGTAGTCAGTAGTCTCACATGATAGTAACAGAAAACGGTCAGACTCGTTTCTGTTTGGACACACGCATCCACCCCACACCCACCCCAACCCTACTCAAGGGGTGATGTTTATCAGTGTACAATAGTACGTATATAAGTACATCCACAAATAAACATAATAATAATAACACAACACGCATTTCAGTCCCACGCGTTGCAACTTTATCTCAGGTGATAACAGAAGATAAAGTTTAGCGAGTGATAGTGGTTTTACGCCGTTAGTAATATTCCAGCAATATCATCACGGGGGACCCCAGAAATGGGCCTCACACATTCTCACAAACTGTGGGGAATCGAACCCTGGTCTGCGGCATGACGAGCGAACACTTTAACCGCTGGGCTACACCACCGCCCCAGATAAAGCTGAAACGCTTACGAAGGAAATTCTTGTGTCATTATTTCGTGAATTTCTATGCGACCTAAAGAAAAAAGAGCATATTATTTCTGTTAGCAGCTTGTCTGGCACAGACTTCAGTGTGTACAGACCGTCATATAGGTGGAATATCACAGAGTGTGTCGTAAACCATGAAACAAACTACACACAAGCTGAGATTAATACGTCACCTCTGAAGAGTCATGCTCGTGCTAATCGCAAACGTTGACACGTACGATCATCTGTCTAATCAATGGTCAGAAGGTTCACTCTTTGTCTCAGATTTCAAGCTTGAAAACATTGTTTACCATAATAAACAAACCAACTTCTAAAACTCTTCGTAGACGGGCACTGCAGCCCTGTCGTTCCTGGAGCATCGGATGGCAATGGGAATGTGACATTAACAGTATAACACCAGGAGATATATTCCATTAATTTATTTCGACAACAAAGGACTCAGACCCTCCCATAAGTCAATGCACTTGAAAATTTAAATGACTTATTCAACTGGACACTTGACAACATAATGGGATGTCATTTAGACTCGTGAGATTTGAAATGTGTGAAAAGCCCTGTGTGAACATAACGGTAAACTGATACAGGTGGGTTGTGATCGATAGTTACGGTCGTGGTGTGTATGGAGTGTAGGTAAAGGTTTACATACTGTGTGACGTCACTGATGCGTGACTGAGTCTAGGCCAGAGATATGACAACTGCTGATATTATGATTAGTATATCGATGGCAGTGTCTCGTCATAAGCGAAGGGCAATGGGGGTAGCCTTTTGCAACATTTGGTACGTTGACGACCCAGGTTCGATTCCGCTCATGGACATAACGTGTACGCTCATTTCTGGTACCCTCCCACCTCCCCGCTATCATATTGCTGAAATGTCGTGAACGGCGTAGAACATTC
Organism: Haliotis asinina; assembly: GCF_037392515.1. NCBI lineage: Eukaryota > Metazoa > Mollusca > Gastropoda > Lepetellida > Haliotidae > Haliotis > Haliotis asinina. The sequence continues at coordinate 97,618,780 of NC_090280.1, forward strand.
TCACGTGAAAAAGCGACACTGATAAACTCATCTCGTGGTCGCTGATTGTCACGCGGTATATCCGGGGTTTATCGCCGAATGAGGTTTGCTTAAAACCTGTGTTACTTGCAAACCCTCCCCTAGTGCTGGAAACATGCTTTTAATATGTGATGAAAATAGAATTCTCAGACACAGTTTTACAGACTGTAAAATCAAATAATATTTTTTTACTATAAACCTTCAATGACGACTGTATTCAGGTAGCTTCGCCATTAACATTTTTCGTTCCATGGCGTGTCATTTAGAAACAGGAATCAATATTAAAACATGTGTTACAGTAAATAAAATATTCAGATCTTGAGTTTTATCAGGGGACCAAACGTACAAATCCTTTTCACATCATGAGTGTCAAAAGCTCCACTCACTCACCCACCGCTTTAGGCATGCGTTCACATGCGTTTTTATCAGCAGTTCCTTTATTACTTATATATGAACATGCATTGTTTATATTATCACCTATCTGCTGCTGCCTATTTGAATTAGCCTTCACATATTGTCCCCAGAGAAGATCTGCTTCATGAGAAGAAAACTGACAAACTCTATGGGTAAGAACTTCTTTTTAACGAGAGTGCGACGTTTCGATACAGATTCCTGTCATTCCTGCTTGACAACGGTACAAGAATTTGTATCGAAACGTCGCTCGTAATAAAGAAGTCGTTATCCGTAAAATTTGTCAATTTGTTCTTCCCGGCTTCTAAAATGCCACTCTAAAAGCTCACGAGAACAGTAAAAAATATATTCATCAGCATTTGTTCTTACATGGTGGTGTCTCAATGGAGTGTGCAGCTCCGACTGAGCAGTGCAGGCCACCCTAACACCGGAAACAAGGCGTCTACCTTCTGTAATCAGTGAGGGAGGGCTGATCTACTCCACTATTGTATGTGGAGCTGTTAACTGGGTCACAGGCTAATAGAGATGCAGGCCAAATTTCCCTTCCTTCTCTGGCAGTCAGAAGAGCACGTCCCAGAAGTCCATTCTCACAGCCCGCAATCACTTCCGGGTCATTGGAGGTCAGTAGGCCAGGCAGTTATGGCCGCTGCTCTTCAAGCGCCTGCTTTGATTTCTGTCGAAATGGTAATTTTGATTCTCCTTGCGGCCGGTGTATCATATACACAGCAAGTGAAAATCAATGAATAGTCATGTTCGACGGTGCAATACACAGGCAATTTCGTGTTTCGGGAAATGAGTTCACCTGTTTTTGAGCGCATTGACCTTCTTGAAATGAGCGATTTGAACCATGATGGTGCCTCACTGTATCTTCTTGCATCCTATTCACTGATTATTACCAAGTGAAATGAGACTTAAAATTGTAATACGAAGGGTGGTTGTAGCCTGGTGATTGAAGAAATCGCATTCTGCCGATCATAGTTGCGCCCGTTGATTGTGTCAGGATATACTCTTCAAAGACGTGTCTTGACTCTCTCATGACCTTATCTACCTTTAGTATTATTTCTGCCAGGTCTGCCACGACCCCATCACACCCAAATATGGACCAAAATAATTAGGGATATATGCATTTTTTTTCAAATAATGAATAGTGATCTATCCATTCATTGACACACTGACAAAATATCAATCATAAAAATACCATTATCCCTAACTTATTTTGTCCAGTATACGTTATCACGTGATACTTGTCACCCAGCCTGTTGCTCAGCAGTTCGGCAGTCAGAGTCTTCTCGGAGTTAGTTTAATATGTCTTAGTGGATTATATGAGTTAATGCGTGTCATGGTATCTCAGAGGTCTAGCTCTTAATTTTAACAGAAACAAGTCCGTGGTGGACCACACTGGCACGCATGCATACGCTCACATTCAAATACACGTTCACACATGCGTGGACTGTCATTCCTCAACTGCGATACTCGTGATAGCGATGTTAAAACCCTCTTCTCCTCGCGTTACCCAGATGCGTGGACTATATTCAGTTCTCAAGGAATGGAGTATGAGACGTACCTGCAGTTAGAGAAAGCAGCAAGAAAGTTGCAAATGAGAGTCGTGTTGTTAAAATAAGCTGTGAGACAGAAACACAGACCAGCGGTGTTGAACATATGGATAATCACAGTCAATATCTCGGGAATACTGAACCTTTGGAAGTGGTGGGGTAGCCCAGTGGTTATAGCGTTCGTTCGCTACGCTGAAAAAGCAGGGCTCAGTTCTCCACACAGGTATTGTTTCTGGTGTCTCCAGTCGTGATTTTGCTAGAATATTCTTTAAAGCAAAACCATATTTACGCACTGGAGCCGTTGATGTAGGATCAGAGGTAAACCAAGAATTCTACACTAGATACTTCACTGGAAGTTATTGATAATCGGTAGACTCTGACACGCCTCAACCACACTAAGTGTAGAGCTCTACAGCTGTTGATGAGGAAATGGACCGAAAGCGATAATGATGAGCCGATGAACCAATGTATGGAGGCACAAAGGAACCATATATTATTTTCGACTAAAATATACAGAAAGTGGACGGGGCATACAGAACAATAGTCCGTTTTATCCGTCAGTTCGATGCATGCATGTTCGGTATAAGGTTGCTTTACTGTATAATGGTTTCAGTATCAGAGTCCCCATGTCTATCTCCGTCTTTTTTTCAAACCTAGAATTATAATCCTTTCGTGTATGCCCCAACCCGGTTCCCAGGCAGTGTATAATACCGTGTGTAAACTATCATCCCCAAATCATCTCATTGTTCGTCGAGTGTCGTTATAAGTCTTTAAATGCCGATATGTCTATGCAGTAAATACTCGCCAACAATAAGCAGTACGCCATTATAATCCCCAGCGCACAAGGAGTCTCATCATTATTGGACGAGCAATAACTGGGCTCGATGGCACTCTGTAAGCGTTCCGTCGCGCTTCGCTCATCGCTATGTATGAAATTTCTGTCTTTTGTTACGATGTGGGTCAACGCCACAGGCTGTTTAAGGTATACTTCAATACCCAAACTATATCATTCTCGACAATTGTTTTTAACCTCAAAATCAAACTCAATTGCGTGTTTAGAGCAAAGCTGCAGTGCGCAAACACATGTATTAATAATCATGCTAGGCCATTATCTTCAAAAGTCAAAAGCGCGTGGATATCGTCATGGTTGGATAACAGGTCGTGAAATACCACTGGATCTTTACATCGTTATTTATGTTATTGCCATCTAATGGACTTCGAGACTGACTTTAATGGGTTTTAAAGACCCTTAAAGTTATTTAGCATCAATGTTAAGTTTCAGGTTCATGCGACGTTAAGAATTTAGTACAAAGATGTTGACAATAACGACACTTTCCCGAGATAACCCTGAAGAACCCATTAAAATGTAATAAGATATACGTTTAGAACATTTTTGTGTGGTTTGGGTGAGCGATTTGTGTTTGTTTGTTATTTAACACCGCGCTCAGCAATATTCCAACTGTATGCCGGCCGTCTGTAAATAATTGAGACCAAGCAATCCAGTGGTCAACAGTTGGGATACGATGACGTGTCATCCAAGACAACGACTCTGACCCCCAGATTCCTTTTGTTTCCTCTTACAACGTGTGAGTGAATGAGTGAGTGAGTGAGTTCTTTTGAACTGTGTTTAATCGTTGTCACTGCTTAACTACTAAGACCATACATGGCCTTTATTTATGTTTCCAATGGTGAACACGAGAGCACGGCTTGCCTGCAAACTGATGGTAATAGTCGATAAGATTCGAACAATGAAACAGCCGATCGAGGCCGGGATTGCAGTCTTAAACAAGTGGACCACTAGTCCCCTCCTAAGCTGCCGGTTACGACGATTTGTTTGTTGATCATCGCCACTTTCAGCAATATTCCGACTATATGACAGCGGTCCGATTGTGAATCACACAATCTTATGATTGACAACATAAACATCGATTGGGGTACGATCAAATGAATCGTCGTATAGACCAACGTTACTCGCACCGTTGGGATGCTGAAAACTTAACATAATAAAGCGGCTGCCTTGTCAAGATATATACGAGATATATATCCGTAACAAATTCACAGCCGAAACTATACGAAAAGCATATGCGAAAGGTATTTTAAATAAACAAAGAACATGAAAAGGGTTCTGTATCCGGAGCAACAGAAAACCGTGAAGTGAGCTTCTTGTTGCCATGGCACCTATCTGGCACCACATTCAGTCGCGAGGGTATGGGGTCGTTGGGTTTGACAGTATTGACAGATTAGTTGAGATAGTTCTTAAATTGGAATTTCAGTACTAACCAATGCTCGTGGCAGGACTTATAAATAGCCTCAGTACTGACTGTCAGCGTATCATGTGGTTGTGTCTGTCATCTTCACCGAATATGCTAGAAGAAGAGGACAGCGGATAGTGTTTACGATCGTTAAAGAACCCTTGGATTGTATATCGTATCCCTGTTATGTTTGTGGGGTGCATGTTACTTCGTTCATATGAGGACTGGTTTAGGCCATTTATATTTTCCCGTTTTAGCATCAACGCGGAATTGTTATATAATCAGAATACATATAGCACTAATTTCAAGACGCTAAGAGTACCTTGTGATTCAAGAGCCCTCCAAAACTAACATCAAAACCGAACAGACCAAAACAAAACTGTCCAAACATACAAACCAAAAACAAAACAACAAAAAACAAAAATACCAGCGACAACAACAACAACAAAACCCGGATGTAAGGGTGGTTGTATTTTATTGTTTAGTATTGCCACACTCAGTAATATTCCAACTTTCTGGTTATTGGTAATGGTACAAACCCTCGGGGCAGGATGACATGCAACTAACAAAGCCACTGATCTTGACCATCCAACTCCCTGAGTAGCTTTGATGACTAGCATGGGTTGCTGGGAGACAGTTCTAATCAGGAATCGTCACGTGTCCCCCTGGAGATAGCCTGGAAGGGTGCACACCATAGTTGCTAACGCTGCCACAGCATTGATGCAATGTTACCATATTCACTCACCCAGTGATTATCCCGGTAAGATCTACTTTTGTTTAAGTCGTTCAGTGTTGTTTAGCAGGCATCGATGATGATCTGATCTGGGCTTTGCTACATTTCCAATGCATCGAGATCTGGACTTTGCTACATTTCCAATGCATCGAGATCTGGACTTTGCTACATTTCCAATGCATTGAGATCTGGACTTTGCTACATTTCGACGGTCTGTAAATAATCGAGTGTGGACCAGACAATCGAGTGATCAACAGTATAACCATCGACCTGTGCAACTGGGATACTATGACACGTGTCATCTAAGTCAACGAGCATGACCGTCCGATCCCGTTTGTCGCCTCTTACCACAAGCATGGGTTACTGAAGGCCAATATTTTAAGCCGGACCTTCGCTGGTCGGTAACAATTTACAGTTATCTGTTATCAGATGGTCAGGGATGGCATCCGAATAATTCGGTAGCTGTTGCTACTCATCTCATATGTTTCATGATAAAGTTTCCTAGGTGCCTTTGAAATCAACTATACAGTATTATATAGTCTTGTTTATAATAATACGGCTTAATATAACGTAATCGTGAATGGAAATCGTCTTCGAAGGTTTTCATTACATTTTGTACATATTCTTGCTTCACCTGGGACTATCTGGCTGCCAGTATCAATAAATATTGGGTGTACTGTTCAGATCCACGTTAATCCCAAATCAGGCGCAATCAGTCTCTACACTGACAACATTGACACACGGAGATCTGTCTGTTTAGTTTTCCTGTGTTTATTTAACTAAACAAGACGCAGGAACTGCACTTTAATCCAATTCCAAGACAAGTCCTCTATTTGCCATCTCCACCATTCCCATCTGCCCAACACGGGACCAATTTCCTCTGGAACCCAACCTTATCTGTGTCATTATCGATCGTACACTATCTTAGGGATTCGCCTTAAGGGGGAACCGTGCTGTATTCCCTGTAGTTTGCAGCAGCCGAATATGGTCTAATTCTTGAGGAATGTGATTTGCTTGTGCGTCCGACCCTCCTTGTATGTTCGGTTTAAGGACTTGACCGTGTTCTGGTCGTCATTGTACGCACGTGTCATCAATATGCCGGTGAGGGCGATACTACTTTGTACTTGATAATAGTCATCATTAGTGGCTAGTGACGTGGAATAGCTGGCTAACTCAGGTCTTGGCGGACAAAGGCGGTAATTAGTATAAAACGGCACAATACTGCATGTAAGATTTCATTAGTCGATGATTCACGCTGTAGGAGATAGGTCAATGTGTTCAATAAATATTAAGTGCCTTTTCATATTTATGTAAATGTGACGCTGATCAATCCGATGTTACAAATGGCAACTGATTATTGTAATAGAGCACTTAGATGTCTTGTACTGTATTTGTCCGGGCGTTTGGATAGTCTAGTGGTTAAAGTCACGCTGGTCAGGCTCAAGACCCGGGTTCAGTTCCAAACATGGGTACAATATGTGAAACCCATTTCTGGTGTCCCTCGCTGGAATGTTACGAAAAAAAAACAGCGTAGAAACAAACTCACTCACCATATTTGAACCAGTACCACTACAACTGATGGTGAAAATGACCAATAACCAAGGTTTTGGTCCGCTCAAACAACTGCTTATGTTATTAATCATTGTTAGTTGCAGATTTCTTGACGATTCGGAATTAGCAGTCAGATCTAGCAGGGTCTTGTAAACCCTGGATGAAACGATCTCCTGTAGAATATGTTCGTCATATCCAATACTTGCCGTGACGTGCAAACATAAGTTTATCACTGCGTGGGGGTTAGATCTGGATGATGACCACTATATAATGTGCTTATTTATAATACGGGATATTCACACCCTAAAGCCTACTTACAGCGCTCTATTATTACCCCGGTCAGTGGATCAGTGTGAACTCGATTTTCATTCTTAGCTTCTTGGAGAGAATACAGGCCCAATATTTATATCAGTTATACACATCTCGCCTCGTTAAACACAACCATTACATTGTCAGTCCACGGACAGGTAAGCACAACAGCTATAAACCTGTTCCCACAGCTTGAACGCTATACCTTGTCCATTGCTCTGGATGTCTGAGTGAGTATTGTTTTACGCCGCTTTGGGCTATTGGGCTTCCTATCAAGAGCGGGGACACCAGACATGACAGGAACACGTATTTTTCAGACGCACAGAATGCTTGGCGATGGTATAGGGGACGTACGCCATTTATAATAATTTAACTTTTAAATATAATTCGTGAAAATGGAAGTATTTCTTTGTGCAAACACAAGGCGTTGCTTAAAGAATCTAAACATTTTCGACCATCACTAGACGCCAAAGGCAAATAGTGGATGAAATATTGATATTATAATTGTAATGAACACGTATTTGCCAATGGCATATTTTCAGGAAACGTCTCGTTGTATTGTCCATGTTATTTGTCATCCTCTCACCCAGTGCAGACAATCGTGAAAACTAACATTAACTTCTATCTACTAACCATGTCTAATTCAGCGTCAAGTGTGTGTCTTTCATTACCGAATTACTCCCATGGTTAATCGATTAACGAGGACATAAGGCGTTACGTGCCGACAACATGGAACACGACACACGTCAGCACAGACGTCCGGCGTCCTATCGGACCTAGGGCCACGGAGTATCAGGAATAGCAGCAACAACAGCATCAGTAATATCAGCTATCACGGCATCGTGGCGTTAAGACAAATATGCGGGGGTAACTATCACCTGATCGATAAGGCACGGTCCCGTCCGAGTCTCTGGCATGGCTACTTTGTTGCTGTGGGTATTGACCAATGTTCAAGGCACCGAGATTGTTCCACATATTACTGGCAGCACTTCCAGATTGAATTCTGGTAAGCATTGGTGGTTGTAGGCCGGCCTAACTTGTTGCGTTTTACTTGCTCGATGTCAGTGTTTGGCCTAATGAGCGTGATTGTATCGATCTCACAAAGCCCGTAAGGAAGGATTGTATCAGTGTTGTTCTAATGCTATGATGCTGGATGTCCGTGTACAACAGACACGTATAAAGGCTGTTAACACGTTTTTAACGTATTGTCTTCATCCTCGTCATTATAATGATGATGATGATGATGATGATAATTTTCCCGTGAAGATTATTCACGTAGATCACGATTAGAAATGGTCGTCAGCAACACAGCTTGTACATATGCAGATCATCATCATCATCATCATCATCATCATCATCATCGTCGTCGTCGTCGTCGTCGTCGTCGTCGTCGTCGTCGTCGTCGTCATTCTCAGACTGCCTACAGAATAACCAGTTTTTTGTGTGTCTGCTCCTGGAGGAACCTCATTCTTAGTGCTGTGGTTTGTTTCTCGATTCCAGAAAGAATGGGCGGTGGACTAGCCTAATGGTTAAAGGGTCCGCCCGATGCTCTGGGTTCGTTTTTATTACTTGTTGATGACCAAAGCTGTTTGTGTGATGTTTGGTAAAATAACATCCTCGCACCAAACCTCTGGAACCATGATTCCATGCTGGATGAAATCTGGAGACCATCAATTAGTCACACAGATTTAGTCTATCTTGTTAAATCACCTTCTTTCGTGTTAAGTATTTCACACAATGACGTGTCTGCCTCCCAGGGTGGGCTATCAGTGGACACACACGTGGTTTGACAGACATTATTGAAGCCCGATCCCCCATGTACAGATTGACGATGGATGGTGACACTTTTGTTTGGGGGACCAAGACTAAGACGATTAGAGCAAAAGACCCATGTCCGTATGTAGCTGTCAGTGGAATTTGGTCTCGGGTAACAATCGCCTGTGTTCTTGTAAATATTTGTGTAGCTGCCTTTCAAATGATTCATCTGGGGACGATTTTGTCATCTTTACATCTCTCTCACACGAGATGTCATTTGAAAATAGCATTCTGAAACAAATTCGCCATCATATTCACTTACTGCTTTCGTTTCTACTCGACTCCTGCCTACACTCATCATTCTTTATGTCTCTGGAGGTCGTAGTTTGGCTGGATCTGTTTCTCAGGCTCAGTGATCTCAAATTACCCGCACTTGGTTGTCATAAGACACTTTGATTGGCAACTCTACTCGGTGTAACGAACTTGTCTGAATGCGTGTTTCAAATCAGCCTCAAATTTAAACAACATGAAGTTTACGAAAAATTCCACTTTCAAATACTGACTGGCACGCGATATTCCTCTAAAACATTTTCCTTACCTAGGAGTTTGACTAGGTTTTTAAATGTGGTTATTACAGATCACGGGCGTCACGGGACTGACCTTGGACTTCACATGTTCACATGACTCAGAAAAGTACATATTCAAATGTTCTTGAGAATTCAGCCCTGTTACATTTGACCGCTTTAGAAAATGTATTGTGCGGGTTTACTGAGCTATGTAGATGTGGAGCAGGTCTCTACAACCAAATATTTTGCTGAAAGCGGCTTTCAAACATACTGTTTGAAGATCAACATCATGTCACTTGAACATCTGACTAAGTCTTGTCACAGAACAATTTAGGCTTCTAAAGTCACCACACGTATGGAACAAAGTGAAATAAATGTTAAAGTCAAGAGAAAAAATAAGTGCGATATGAATATGTGTATGAAGGAAAAAAACCCATCCAGACTCTAATCACTGCCTGTCTTCAGTTATCCGGCTAGAATTAATACTGATTTTGCACATGTTCCCCGAGACACGTAGGATACTGGTAAAAAAATATCAGTATTCACCTGAACACACCTGTGTACATAATAAAAAGGTGCTGAAACCATGTTAGCGAATTCAGACACCTTTCGAATTAATCTATGTCAGCATCTTTCATCAAGCCGCGCACAGCGAAAACCTGTCCTCGAGGAATATTACCCCAGGAACATCCTCTAAGCGTCCAACATTACTTCAACGTTATCATTTTTGTGATGAGTTTTCAAGAAGCTATCACGATAAACCTCAGTAGGTGAGGGTGCTATCATATCTTGGTGTACAGATCCAGCACACTGGGCCTGGTCCACTGAGCGACAGTAGCCTTAATACACTGGATGTTAGTCTGTCAGTCCCTGAACCGTATTATTTTCCTTTCTTCTTAGCCACCCATACAATGCTGAAGTTTGTAACGAAGCAAGTCTAGTGTTCTTCAGGTTCCTCGCATCTCACTGTGCTCCTTTTCAGTTCATACGGGATTATTTCTTACTATATAAGTTACATATATTCAGAGACCAAGCGTGAGTCTATAGTGGAGTCATCTAGCGTTTGGTAACTTTCTCGAACGGACCTCTGTTTTGTTAAGGAAGCGAGATGAATTGTTTTAGCATCTTTTGAAAGTTTCTTTGAGACTTAAATGTTTTAATATCAGTTTTATGTTACTTTAAGTCGATATGTTATTGCAAGATAATTGCAAACCACACTGGTGGCTAAGGTTTGTGTAATATATGTCATATTTGGGATTACTGTTAGTAAAGTACAAATTCTAGTACTTTTTTGGTTGAGTCCCATCCAGGATTCGAACCCACACTCTCAGAGTCAGGCACCTAATCGCCAGCACACAAAGTCGCGGTGGCTCTGGCGATTAGGTGCCTGTCTTTGGGGGTGTGGGTTCGAATCTCGGATGGGACTCAACAAACAAGTACTGGAATGTGTACTTTACAAAGAAAGTGAAATCCCAAATATGACATATGTTACATTTGACGACTTTCTAAATGGCATTGTGTAATCAAGGTTTGCGTAACCTTAAAGATTGGGTTTAATTATTTTTATGGGTCACACCCCACTTTTAAGAATTGGGCAAAACGGGAATCCCCCAGTCTCAGTTAATGTCCCTTGCGTACACACATATCAAGGGTTCCACATACGTACAAGACCTATCTGTTGTCCTCCACCGTTGAAATATTGCTATAAGTGGCCAAAACCTTACTCACTCATTCTCTAATCCAGGATACTGGGCAATCACTTATTTTCTGAACGTTCGCATACTGGTGCAGGTACCATTGACCGGTGTCTTACAAAGATTCATTCTAACATTCAATGTAATGTGTAAGTTTACACTGAGGAGCTGGCTGGACACACCGTCACGTTACAACGTTACGTTGGCACATTGACCTTGACCTTATGTGTTTTATAGCATAATTGTGTTAGCAATTAAACACAGGACGTGGAGTGACGTGAGGTTAAAAACCAGTCGTTACACATTCGAGAAACACGTGTATGCCATGTTGATGTACATTGTTGGATTCCTGCATTGACAAGTAATAATATATACCTACCACCTGTTGTACTCAGCGGATCGTTTTGCAGGACCATATTTTAATAGCTTGTTAAATGCTCATCAGAATCCGATACCTACAGGTGTGAAAAGATACGTGATGTAGGTCACATTTAATATATACTGAAGGAAAATAATATGGGATCACCTGAATCCACAAGTGTTCCTTTACTTTTTTCTCCTCACAAGCTTTGTATCGCATAGATTGGGAAGAAACCTGGAAACAATTAGGGAACACTTGTGCTTTCACGTGATCCCCTATTTTTCCCCTCAGAATATGTCCCCTCAGTATACAGAGACACATCTGTATTATTTACAATATAAAGTAAACTATAGATTGTTACAAATATGGCGTTACAAGACTGACTGGGTGCCTTGAATAGCAATCTACCTCACTCCTGCTTGTATTCCGTCCTTAAATGTGGATCCGTGAAGGTCCGGGATAGACTAGGCCTTCAGCAACCCATGCATGTTATGAAAGGCGACTGTGCTTGTCGACCAGCTGGACCAGGTGATCATGCTCTCTTACCTGGTTGACACATGTCATTGCTTCCCATTTGCGCAGGTAGGTGCTCATGCTGTTGATCACTGGATCGTCTGGTCCAGACTCGATTATTTACAGACCGCCACCATATATCTGGAATATTGCTGAGTGCGGCGTAAAACTAAACTCACTCACTTCTAAAAATAAATGTGCCACAATGCGGTTTCCTGGCTAGAACTGGTCTCATGCATCCAATGCGCATCTCACGTGTTAGGTTGCGCTTCTCAGTACGACATCGACATTTCTGCAAATTTGATTTTTAGAAATCCATTCAATTATTCCTGCTGACGGATTTGAAGAAGAATATGATATTCCGTGTGACAAGGACTGAATGGAGGAGATATTGAATTAAACAAGAACCAAAGACGTTTATAGATTTGGGTCGATTTGATACGCTTTACAGAGAAAACGATCTGTGAAATGAATTAGCTTAAGAGCTCAAGGGTCAATAGCCTTGACGTGTCTCGTAGCCTTCACAAATAGTAACTCTAATGCGGATTGGCTGCGGTATTTGTACATGGTTATATTTGTATCATACACTGAACGCTACATTACATACTACTCAACGTCTGATAAAGATACGAGTGAAGGCTGCGGCAATAATTTAATTGGCTTATAGAGCTGTTAGTGTAGGAAAAGGATACGGTTTAGGCATGGGATTGACACACATATGACTCATATCAAGTAATTATTAGGAAAAGCAGACATTCCAACGTGCGTTTTGAGATGATTATTGCGGAAGTGTTTTGAAATTGTTTAAACTGGTTTAAAGACTTTCTCCGAAAACGTTTCAATGGCGTTGTGTTCACTTACATGCATTTAACAGAGCAGTGCTACTGTATTCTTGATAGGGGTATCGGGCAAGCTCTCACTCTGACGAAACTTGCTAAAGGACAATATTTGTTTTTGTTACCTTTAGTTTGTCCAGTCAGTGTCGTATCCTAGTCAAATGAGAGGCTATAGGGTAGCCTGGTGGTAAAAGCGTTCGGTCGTCACACTGAAGACCTGAGTTCGATTCCCTAGATGGGTTCAAGTCTATTTCCAGTGTCCCTTGTCGGGTTATTGTTAAAAGCGGCCTAAAACCACACTCACTCGCTGATATCCGTACAACATCACCCAACAACCATATATGCCTCACCTTGGACACTTAAAGATCCCTCTCGACTTTCAGCAGTAATGAACATATGTGCCTATGTACACTACCAGTTATTCAATCATGTAGTGGCATTATGTGATTGCCGTGTTCACAACGCCCTACCAGCTCCCCTTGTATAAAAGCACGTAGGTAGGTTGATAGGTATGTATGTAGATATATGTCTGTATTATGTACACAGTATGGGCCTTTGTACTCTCCGTGCCTGTGACATATGTTCTAAGCAGCTGGCGTTATTGATTCCGTGAAGGTGTTGTCATTACAAAACACGCATGACATGTATTAACTGTTTATGCAGTATTTTGACCATTTAAGTCGACTCGATCTTGACGAACCTTAAAGGGTTCATAAAACGTGACTGCCGAATGATATTTATTCTTCGGAGTATAGTACGTTAAAGAATATCTCGACGTAATTTCAACACTTCAGAACACTACCATCGGATCCATTTAGTACAAAACTCATTTCTTCCGTCCCTCGCCTGAAATATTGCCAAGAGCGGTGTGAAACTAAACTCACTCTTTAGTACTAATATAAGCAGGCACCTTTAAATAACCTGCATTAAATCATTTATCGTTGAAATGTCCTCACACTAATTAACTAAACTCTGACATGGTTCTATCAGAGCCCTCCCCAGTTTATCGTTATGTACAGAGAAAAAGTTCAGTATAACACGTATTTTCATTCATGATCGCTGTTCGTGTTTTGAAAGTTTGGGTTGAAATAGATGCTATTCAAAGATATACTTAGCTCTTCATTATCAACAGCATGTGATGCAGCGGGGGTTTCACGTTTCTTTGAAGACATATGCTGTAAATGTGTTTGTATATCGTTTCCAGGGGAACGGCAATAGATAATTGTGTTAGGAAAGGTTTGGATTACGTTTGAGAAAAAATTCGCCATTTCCCTGGCAATGTTCAAAATTCGAACTGAGCAATGTCTTAGCAATGCGACCCTCAATTTCCCTACATGTATGCTTACTATATCCCTATCTTTTGGTGGGTGGTATAGATGCTGGTGCTTTGGAGTACGAAGATAAGCATGGTTTATTTTGGTTGATCGTGGAAGAAAAGCATGTGTTATTGCGTTTTAGTCATTTAAAGATAAACCGGTGTTAATGTGGTACAATACCTTAAGAGAAATTGGTTCTCTCTTGGTGGCATTGGTGCCTGATGAGGACAGTTTGTTATCATGGCATTGTTGGTGCCAGTCTCGATGTAGAATATGTTGGTTCTAGATGTAATGGTTTTTCCAGTAAATCAGTCCAGTATCAGGTCAGCATTAGTGCCTAATAAAACCACCTTTAGATGCCAGATTAACGTGATCCAGCCCGCGGCGGATATTGAGACCCTTCTATCACGATAATCCCTCTTCTAATCTCGCTGTTGAGCTTTAGAAGTCGATTGCAAACCAAATCTTTAATTGGCAATTAATCATGAACGTTTATGTAGGGATTCAGCAATGAATTAGCTGGACGTGAGTTACAATAAACACGGACATTGACCTACATTGTTACTGGTCATTTAACATAGTAGGTAGTGCTTACAGCAGGCCGTCTGCTGTGGCCAGGATATTGGTATTACGCACCAAAACGGGGCATAACAAAATACCGTTAACAGTGACATTAAGGACGCTCCCTTAATTCCTCTTTTGGAGTTGGTTTCAAGTCACATGAAATTTGATTGTCGTGATCCTTTGGATGGAAGGACTGACTATGGACCATATTATAAATTCTTTTGAGGACCATTTAAGTAATAATTTCAATATATATATATATATCAGTCACTGTTAAATAGTCGACCCAATCATCATAAGATACTGGACAAGATAATTTTAGGGATATTGGTATTTTTTGACTGATATTTTATCAGTGTGTCAATGAATAAATACATCATTATTCAAATTTCAAACTTTATATATATTCCTAACTATTTTTGTCGAGTATATAGTATTTGAAATAAAAACTGAAGCAGATAAACTTCAAGATCATGGTTATTGTTCTGAACAAGTATATTGCCTATTCGGACCATACATTTCCGTGTGTTGTAGATTAACAGTTGGTCTGCCTTTGCATGCATTTATCACATGTCCCACCGACGGGGCAGCATATGTCACCTTTCGTCGACAACTTGTATCATCACCAGTGGATGGTGGTTTCCGCCATGTTAAAGAAAAGGGTCGATTCACGTGGGTGCAATATGTGGAGGCCATTTCTGGTGTTCCCCTCTCTGGTACTTGTATATTGCTGAAAGCGGCGTAAAACTAAACTCACTCACTGAGAGTGGCTTATAGACACACTTGTTTGATATGATCTGAATCATGCGTTGATCTGTTTTTAGCGAAGATTTCTTGAGGATCGTGGAAAAGACATTGTGTTCTTTAACCGGACCAGGGGACGGAATCCCGAAACTGACACGTAGTACCGTTTGGAGAATACGTTAACCCACGAAGATTCGGCTTAGAACTTGTCTCTACCAACCCATGCTTGTCGTAACAGGCGACTAACAGGAAGTGGTAATCAGTCCCGCTGATTCGGTTGCATCATGTCATGGTATCCCTATTGCACAGATCGATGCTTGTGGTGTTGATCACTGGATTGTGTAATCCTGACTCGATATCTTACAGACCACGGTAAAAGCTGGAATATTGCGGTGTTAAGCTACAGGCAAACAATGTGGACTCAACGTGGTATATATGTGTGGTATTGTAAGGCACAAGTAAGAATGTCATGAAAAAATAGGTAGTTTCTCTGTAGACCATTCCTTGTTCTAGTCCTTTTTATCAGTTTCGCAACGTTTTCGTCTCGTCTCACACTTTATTTTGTAAATATTCTCACAATAAACGCTGTGAAACTACGAATGGCGTCACTATCTCAGCAAATGTTCTGAGGTCACTATGACCCATATGCGTACCCCAGTATACTGAAAGCTGTAAAATATCATTAACGGTAAACTGGCTATAATGACCAACCGGACCGTTACGTGACAGAGGCCGTTTATACAAGCACGTCATCGTTAACTCAGTCACAATCCCAGGTGTGACATCTTACACAGATGCATTTGGGAGAATCGATCGTTTTGAATCATTTATGTTTATTTTTCTAGCAAAGAGTAAAATGAAATCATGTAATGAGGTTTTGGTGAGAGGTACCCATGGACCTCATGTTCTGTGGCTTGAATTGTCTGTATTAAGACCTCGTATTGCCATGTTGACGTCAGTGAAAGGTGCCACGCTTAAAAAAAAAAACAACTGATAAAATTAGCTCTTGAAATCGAAATAGAAAGGTACTTTTGCATTTTCGTCGAGATATACCGTCTGAGGCTCTACAGTTGGCAACGAAAAGTTACGCTCCTTGTTCGAAGCAGGATCCGCAAGAAATGGGTTCATATATGCAAGAACTATTCATAATGTTTATTAACAATGTTAACTCTATAGACGAAAGTGTGACACCTTCCAGAACAGATAACGTAACGCACCCGTGAATATTCGGGTTAGAATTGGTGTTCAGCAACCTTGCTTGTCGTTAGAAACGACCACATGTCATCGCATCCCAATTACGTAGATGGATGCTCATGCTGTTGATCACTGGATTGTCTGGTCCAGACTCGATTATTCAGAGACCGCTGCCATATAGCTGGAATATTGCTGAGTGCGGAGTCAAACAAGAAAACCAAAACATATTCGGCTGATTAAACAAATAACCCTTGAATGTCCTTACAACCAACGGTGTCCTTCATCAGAGTCTCTATGTCGTCATGTTTTTTAAGATTCAAAATGCCTTTCAAAGACTTGAGCAGGGTATCTGTTACGAATTTCAGTATAACCATACGAAGAAATCGTCCTCAGGCTTGACACCTGATAGCTCAGGTCATGAGGAAATACACCCCCTCCCGCTCTCCCCTCTCCCAACCTCCCAGCTCTGGTTCAATTTCACTTGTGTTGTACCTGCTCCCAAGGCGTAAAATGCATTCTCTCTCCGTGCATTGACCCACACAAATAGTTTATCACAACTCCTCCAGGTTGTTTTAAAGCATTACATACGCTATAACCTCCAAATAAAAATAGACATGTCACACAAAGACGAAACTAGCCGACGTACGCTTGTTATGATAGATACCTATCGTAGTGGTGAATAGGACAATCGGAGTGCTCTTCACGAACTTTCACTGCCCAGGGCTGCATTAGGATTACGAAAATACACGATATGTTTTGCTTCGTGCTTGATTATGCCTCAAGGGTACGTTTTCCATTTTGAAATGGGGATAGGTTCTGAAGAACGGGTGACTGGGTACAAATTGTATATTTGGGGATTTCCCTACTTTATATGAATAAAAGTGAAAACATTCTTTTCATAATTCAAGAACTTTCTGTGAGAGCATTGTAAGGTTCCTACTCATCAACACATATTCGTGAATCGTCATCAAGATGTAAGTGAATGAGAAAATGTCAAAGACGTGTAGACGAAATCTAAATACGTTCTTATAAACGACTGGGCAATATGCGACAGTATTCTTAACAGTACTTATTTGAAATGTGTGAATATGAATAAAAAGTAATATGTGAATAATTGTTTTTCAAACAATTTCATGATAATCATGATGCCTATTCAGTTTGGTTTGGTATACGTTTAGGCATCACTTGTCAATGACGACTCGTTTCGGAATTTGAAGGAAAGACTAATAGAACACATACTCTCGGTTTAAATTGAAGAAAAACATGTGAAAACTTCCTCGCTTTGCGTGACTGCTGATACAACTCTGTATTGTGTGATGTTGGTGGATATTACAACGGTATTAAGCCCTCTTGACAGAGGTTGTACGGCGGAAAGATTATTAGGAAGATGCAGATAGCCAGAAGGAATCTTATCACACAACTAAGATACATGACGAAGAAAAAAACTAGTATTACCAAATGTATTGATGTATACTGTTTGATGTGGTTGGAACCACGGGGCATTAACTCACATAATAGCCAAATAACGTCGTACGATGACGTTACGTTGTCAGCTTCTTCCGCGTTATTTCAACACGTGTCAGACACTGGCTATATATACCCCAATGGAATGATTGATGTGAAATAAACGACATGTCGGTGTCATAAATGTGCTGGAAATGTAATCCCCACAAAATATGCTGACAGTTACGGAGATCGGTATGATGACATTCATGACGCCAATGTGACTGTCGTTAAGATACTTTGCTATACATGCGTGTAGCGATGGTTTCAGAACCTTTAAAGCGTTTCACCCAAGATGTCAATCCAGCTGGGTAATGTCTGTAAGTCCCCACACGTTGTGACATTGCCATCAGGTCTTTACTTCTATCATGGTGTGACAAAATGCCGTCAACACGCCATCATGATGACAACATGGTGACAACATGATGAATGCGGACATGTGTACAGAGGGATAATTCTGAATCTTAGTGATCGATCGTCCTTTATATAAATACACACACACACACACACACACACACACACACACACACACACACACACACACTTGTTCGTGAAGGTTTAACAGTTATAGGGTGTTAAAGGTTTGACACTGGTTATTTAGTATTCCCCTAGTGTTTTTGTAATTATATCGTAGTGTTTCTGTCAGTGCTTTTTTGTCATGTTTTGCTGTTTCTGCAAATGATTTTAAGTGTTTCCTGATGTCCTTGTGTGTGATGTTTAATATATGTTACTGTTTCCATTTCTCTTTCTGTTTCTCTTAGCGTTATTGGAACGTTCTTGTGGTGTGACGTTTATTGGGGTGTTCCTTGGATGTTCTTGTGGTGTTTCTGGTAGTGTTCCTGGGGTGTTATTGTGTTTCTGGTAGTCCTCCTGGGATATTTTTGTAGTGTTTCTGTTAGTCCTCCTGGGATGTCCTTGTAGTGTTTCTGGTAGTCCTCCTGGGATGTCCTTGTAGTGTTTCTGGTAGTCCTCCTGGGATGTACTTGTAGTGTTTCTGGTAGTCCTCCTGGGATGTACTTGTAGTGTATCTGGTAGTCCTCCTGGGATGTCCTTGTAGTGTTTCTGGTAGTCCTTCTGGGATGTACTTGTAGTGTTTCTGGTAGTCCTCCTGGGATGTCCTTGTAGTGTTTCTGGTAGTCCTCCTGGAATGTCCTTGTAGTGTTTCTGGTAGTCCTCCTGGGATGTACTTGTAGTGTTTCTGGTAGTCCTCCTGGGATGTTCTTGTAGTGTTTCTGGGACGTTCTTGTAGTATTTCTGGTCGTTTTCTTGCGCGGTCCGCTGATTGCTTTCAATAATGTTATTTATGTGCCACTGTAGTATATCTGTGTGTTTTACAAGGGTTGTTCTCTGTTCTCCTAATGTTCCCGTTAGTTTCTCCAAGTGTTTTTATAGTACACTGACAGTCCACAGAACCCGCCGACAGTTTGCTTCAGCAAGACCGGTTTATATCTCATGTTAATGTAACGTAACCAGGACCTCCAGTCTCACTTCCCCGCCTTTGTAAGGAAAACAAAGGACTCGGTGTGTTGTAGTGTAGTAAACGTCTCTACACGTAGTGTTACGTTTGTTGCCGATGTTCACCGAGTGCTATAATCCCGTCGGTCCAATATCACACACCCTCTCCCGTTACTTTACACTGAATACGTCGTATTATACTGTTTGATTCGTCTGAGTGATGGATCACCTCAAATCTCGTCTTACGTCGCATCCTCTCGCGTGAGTATATCACGTGACGCTCTTTACCCCGAGTATCGGTTACAATGTGTACTGAATGTTTTCAAATCCTAGCGACTGTCAAGTGCAGCGATTCAAACAAATGTGATATAGACGATGTGTCTCGGGGATTTAATTTTAAATATTCTCGCTGCTGCCCGAAATACAGTCTGGTAGATCCAGATTCGTTTCATGCGTTAGATCAAATGGTGTCATAACGAACATCAAGCTGCTGTCGACACGTGTTTGTTTAAGGTTTCAATGTTAGTTTGAACACAGGGCTTTCGCGTTTAGTGTGGATGGTTGGATGATGGATGGATGGTGGGATGGTGGATGGATGGTGCATGATGGGTGGATGGGTGTTTGGATGATGGATGGATGGTGGATGGGTGGTTGGTTGGATGATGGGTGGATGGATGGTTGGCTGATGCATGATGGGTGGATGGATGGTTGGCTGATGCATGACGGGTGGATGGATGGTTGGCTGATGCATGATGGGTGGATGGATGGTTGGATGATGCATGATGGGTGGATGGATGGTTGGCTGATGCATGATGGGTGGATGGATGGTTGGATGATGATTGGATGATGCATGATGGGTGGATGGATGGTTGGATGATGCATGATGGTTGGATGGATGGTTGGGTGATAGGTGGATGATGCATGATGGGTGGATGGATGGTTGGCTGATGCATGATGGGTGGATGGATGGTTGGCTGATGCATGATGGTTGGATGGATGGTTGGATGATGGTTGGATGATGGTTGGATGATGCATGATGGTTGTGTCATGGTTGGATGATGCATCATGGGTGGATGGATGGTTGGCTGAAGCATGATGGGTGCATGGATGGTTGGCTGATGCATGATGGGTGGATGGATGGTTGCATCATGCATGATGGGTTGTTGGATGATGGGTGGATGGATGGTTGGATGATGGGTGGATGGATGGGTGGATGGATGGTTGGATGGTGCATGATGGGTGGATGGATGGTTGGATGATGCATGATGGGTTGTTGGATGATGGGTGGATGGATGGTTGGATGATGGGTGGATGGATGGGTGGATGATGGGTGGATGGATGGTTGGATGGTGCATGATGGGTGGATGGATGGTTGGCTGATGCATGACGGGTGGATGGATGGTTGGATGATGGGTGGATGGATGGTTGGATGATGCATGATGGGTCGATGGATGTTGGATGATGGGTGGTGGATGATGCATGATGGGTGGATGGGTGGTTGGATGATGCATGATGGGTCGATGGATGGTTGGATGATGGGTGGTGGATGGTTGGATTATGCATGATGGGTGGATGGGTGGTTGGATGATGCATGATGGGTGGATGGATGGTTGGATGATGGGTGGATTGATGGTTGGATGATGGGTGGATGGATGGTTGGATGATGCATGATGGGTGGATGGGTGGTTGGATGATGCATGATGGATGATGGGTGGTTGGATGATGGGTGGTGGATGGATGGTTGGATGATGGGTGGTGGATGGTTGGATGATGGGTGGATTGATGGTTGGATGATGGGTGGTTGGATGATGCATGATGGGTCGATGGATGGTTGGATGATGGGTGGTGGATGGTTGGATGATGCATGATGGGTGGATGGATGGTTGGATGATGGGTGGATTGATGGTTGGATGATGGGTGGATTGATGGTTGGATGATGGGTGGTTGGATGATGCATGATGGGTCGATGGATGGTTGGATGATGGGTGGTGGATGGTTGGATGATGCATGATGGGTGGATGGATGGTTGGATGATGGGTGGATTGATGGTTGGATGATGGGTGGTTGGATGATGCATGATGGGTGGATGGATGGTTGGATGATGGGTGGTGGATGGTTGGATGATGCATGATGGGTGGTTGAATGATGCATGATGGATGATGGGTGGTTGGCTGATGCATGACGGGTGGATGGATGTTGGATGATGCATGATGGGTGGATGGGTGGTTGGATGATGCATGATGGATGATGGGTGGATGGGTGGTTGGATGATGCATGATGGGTGGATGGATGGTTGGATGATGCATGATGGTTGGATGGGTGGTTGGATGATGCATGATGGGTGGATGGGTGGTTGGATGATGCATGATGGGTGGATGGATGGTTGGATGATGCTTGATGGGTGGGTGGATGGTTGGATGATGCATGATGGGTGGATGGGTGGTTGGATGATGCATGATGGGTGGATGGATGGTTGGATGATGGGTGGATTGATGGTTGGATGATGGGTGGATTGATGGTTGGATGATGGGTGGTTGGATGATGCATGATGGGTCGATGGATGGTTGGATGATAGGTGGATGGATGGTTTGATGATGGGTGGATGGATGGATGGTTGGATGGTGCATGATGGGTGGATGGATGGTTGGCTGATGCATGACGGGTGGATGGATGGTTGGATGATCGATGGATGGGTTGTCGGATGATGCATGATGGGTCGATGGATGGTTGGATGATGGGTGGTGGATGGTTGGATGATGCATGATGGGTGGATGGGTGGTTGGATGATGCATGATGGGTGGTGGATGGATGGGTGGTTGGATGATGGATGGATGGTAAATGGTGGATGGAAGGATGGATGAGTGGAGGCTGCCTATACACCATGTGCATATCACGGTAACTATTCACATTTCCATTACTGGGTAGGTTTGTGGTGTAGCACAGTAGTTACAGCGTTGGCTTGTCGCAGCTACGACCTGGTTTATTCCTTGAAATGTAGGCTTACACGACCTTGGCTTCATTAGAGGTCACCATGAAGCCTGGATGTAGATTATCATGACGTAGAGGGACAGAAACACGTCAACGGTATGTAGAAAAACTCACGCTATTATGTTTTTGCTAGTTTTTGTTAATTTGAAGTAATTCTCGCGTAAATTCGTGAGAAAGATTCAAGAATATGATACTGACAGGAGTGCGCTGGGTTTAAAATCGCCATCGGAATAACAATAACAATATTATTAGACTTGTGTCATGGTTTGTCAGCTAAATGCCAGCGGAAAGCCCGCTGAGATACAGTCTGAGTGGAACCCACGAATATAAACATGACTGGGAGGAGGATTCTGAGAACTCTCCACAGCGAACTGCACGACTTTGACCACGATTTGACGACTTGTCCATCCTGGCTTCTTATTGGAAATCTCTTTTATGGCTTCAGATCATGGTTTGATGAAATAACTAGTTCTTTGATTTTCGTTAACTGTGCAGTTTAACAGACATTGTTTGAATCATTTTATGACATGTGGACATAGACTAATATTGCTTGTAAATGTAAGTTTGTACTTAAAATGGACATATGTTTGTGTAAAGTTGATCTTACCGCTGAGGGCGGAGGGGTGGTCTAGTGATTAGAGCTTTCGCTTGTTAGACCAGGGTTGGATTCCCCAAATGGGTGCAATCTGTGAAATCCATTTCTGGTTTCCCCACTGTGATATTGCTGGAATATCAGTAAAAACGGCGTAAAACAATTCTCACGGACTCTGTGGCTGACTATAGCCGATGCTATGTTCCATTTTCACTCACTCTGGCATGCTTGTGAGCTGGCATCACTCAGCATCTTTTCTTCCATGCAAAATACAACCGGCCAACTGAAACTGCCAACGAGGGCATTGCAAGCTGCAGCGACATCACCTACAATGCACTGCGCAGGGACGACGTATAACACGCGCTGACCGATACGGCGCATGTAACTTTATCAAACGTTTGATGCACATAGGAAACAATTGTTCAAGTTGGTTTCTATAGAAACGTCACAAGACCTGTAGCATGACATGGCTCAATCGATCACATTCCATCACGCCAGAGTTCCACAACTGCCTGCTATTCGCCAACTGTACCATCCACGGTATACCATCCATGGCTTCTGTTGGTGTCCACCAAGCGTGTTTGGATTATAATCGATGGCGTAATATATGTCGTTCATTTTACTGACATGGCATATTTGAAATATTCATGCTTGTAACGATGAGAATCATTTTGTGGATAATTTTTGTCAGTGCGTAGTGATTTTGTGTTTCTAGACATGATGGACGCTTGATCATGGCTGTGCATCCTTCGTAAATGTACAGACCGTTTGTCGTGGGTTCGAATCCATGTCACCCTGATGCTATTCCCAGATTCCATGGGCTTAACAAAATGGTACAGGTCGTCACAGACCTGCATTAATATGCACATTCTCCAATATGCGTTCATGCAGGCTGTAACTGATATATTTAAGTCTTTGAACGTCATATAGAAATGATTCGTGGTGAAATGGTATGTTGATCACGTGATCATTCATCTGATGCAGGAGTAAGGCCATTCTCCGACACTTCGTGTTCCTTGTAATAAACTTGACATCCATACATTCTAACCTTTAACTGATATGTTGGCCAACTTGGCACCAAACTAACTAGTGCCATCCATAAAAGAATTTTAGTCGGTCTCAGGGTCCCTGAACCCAAATATTTTCCCTTCTACCCAGTCCTTTCTGTAGTGTGTAAGGCTCTAAATAAATAAAGTTTTGCTTTCATCAATTTCTGAATCTCGAATCTCCCATCTCACTATAGAGGAATTACCTGTTTCTACCTGTATATGATATATAATCAGCGACTAAGCTTTAGTCTTTAAGGGGGCTGTTCTGGTTAACTATGGAGAGTACGCTGTGTTGATGACTCGGTCGTGAAACTGAGACAGCATCTGCCATCCACGATGATGCCTTCAATCCAGCCGTGTTTAGATTGCCTAAATTACAATAGATATCACGTACGGGCCTGTCAGGTGACCTGTCTACTCTTCAGAAGGTGGTGTTCCTTGGATCGTCTTTCATATTTTCACCTGGCAAGTGAGTTGTACAGGTGAGCGAATTTTGATAGGTGGCGTCTGGAGACTGGCCACGGTTGTATTGACCTTTTATCATCGACACAAAGATGACTAATTGAACATTCGTTATATTGAAGTAAGATAAACAGGGTGATGCAGTGTTCTATTTCAGACTCTTGGTTTATTTCATTGTCATGGCTGATAACCGCTGATTGTGTTATGTGGTGGGGCGTGAATGCATGGTATTTCTTGTGGCCGCCACGTCACGGAACAAATTACAACGGGAGGGTGTCAGTGTGTAATTAATAATGAGTCACCCCCAAAATAGCTCCCTGTGACTGATTGATATGTAATTCTCGAGGCTAGTTGTGTTAGACTAAAATTACAACTGGATATGTAAAACAGAACAACAGAAAAACACGAGCAGTACAGTGACTGAGTGAATTTAGTTTTAAACCCCTCCTAACAATATTTTAGTAATATCACGGTAGTGAACACCAGGGATAGGCTTCGCACGGTGTACCCATCTAGGGAATCGAACCCGGGTCGTAGGCGTGACGAACGAGCGCTTTAACCACAAAACTATCCCACCGCCCACGAGCACTACAGAGCTTTAGTAATCTTTGCCCTAGCATTTTGACATCTGAGGTGGAAACATCAGTTCTTCAAACGGGAGATATAAGGGTTCTGATTTACGGGTAGACTTTTCTTGAAAAGCAAAAGGAAACAAAACAAAAAACAAAACAAAACAGAACAAAAAAAAACAACAACAAAAAACACACCAAAAAACCAAAACAACAGCAAACAAAAATACAAAACCAAACAAAAACAAACCAAACACAAACAAAAAGCCCAAAAAACAAAAACAAAAAACCCCAACCCAAACCAGAACCATGTGTGTGCTTGTACTCTACCGAATAATGCTCGAGTTACTTGACAGAAACACCATGACACGCTTTAATTTGTTTTGTTTGCAGCACTAAGCAATATTCCATTTATATGGCAGTCCCCTGTAAATAAACGCATCTGGGCCAGAAAATGTAGTGATCAACATCAAGAGCATCAATCTAGGCAATTGGGAACTGATGACGTGTCTACCAAGTCAACGAGCCTGATCTCTCCATTCCCGTCAGTCGCCTTTCATGGCCAGTTGTAACCATTTCTTCACGGGAAACTGCGGGTTCATATGGAGGCTCTGTTCATCCACATGACACTGACTCTGAGCCGACCAACGTTTGTTGTGTCACTGGTATGGTTACATCGTCCATGGTGAAGATGTTGTTGAGTGTTGGCGTGGAGACCGTCCATTATCTTCAGCAACAGTTGACTAGGTTACAGGCATCTAGTCTTCCACATCCATAAATCACATCCCATCAGTCACCGATCTGCATCTGGCCACACCGTGACCTCAAGTGACCTCCGTTGTATTTGGTTACCTGGTCTACCTGACACAGGTGTGCTAATCACCTGGCCGCTCAGGTGTAACTGTCATCTTGACAATGGACTACCTGCCGTGTGGAGTGATAGGATGTTGAGGTAGGGGTGCCGTCACACACGTTGCTGTGAGGTCAAAGTTGAGGTCACCGAGGAGACTAGGGACAAGAAAGGAGGGGGCATTTTTTTCTGGGGTACTGTGTTTCGAGCTACAGTTGATTGTACGTACAGACAGTAGATACGGGATAAAGATTGTAAGGCATAACGTTTACCAGGCAGGAGAATATATTCAAAATGTAAACTGTCACTACTCATTCAAGTTTCGACAAGCGTCATGCTATGAATGCTAACTGTGTAATACACATTAAGATATATACTGAGGGAAACAAATAAGTGTTCACCACTATCTAAGAGGAATTCATTCTCAGAGTTTCACCCACGGTGCATATAGAGCATGCGTAGACGATTACAGGTACGCATGTACTTTCAGGTTTTCCCTTATTTTCATCCTGCCCTCACTTTATGATAGAGTGACCTATTGTACAGAGTGTAAGTATCACATAATATTTAAACTGTAAACTATACAGTGTCCAGTTTGATAAAAGTATCAGAGACTCTCCGTTAAATATAACGGAAATATATCACTGTTGTATCGAAGATTCTGAACATTGACATGTAGCAGTGTGGTAAAATACATTTATTACTTGGTCACTATCAATTCGACTCGTCGAGATTTGACAGTATGCACATCATGTTTTATGCAGAAGTAAAGATTGACGTTGAAGACACTGGACGATTAGTTCGAATCCTACATAGCTGGTCAGTGTTCCCGTCGTCATTTTACTGTAAGACTAATGAGCAAACACTCAAATTTTTTTCTGTTGTAACAAGTAAACTTCATAAAATCAGGGTTAGTAAATGTTTGTAGGGATGAAATTTTGTGGTTTGTGTTTGCAAAGATATCTCCATGATCCATTACTTTTTTTGTTCAGTATATGTCTATATCTCGATCATTGGAATGATGGGTATTTGTACGATATACTTAGTCACCTTGACAGGCCTTCATGTCAAAGCGCTGTAATGTTTGTTTGCGAGGTATGTGAACATCACGAATGTGAAATGTAGACTTGGGGTAGTTGTGTGACTTACTTAACAAAGGTAGTATTGTAGTGGGACCATTGTAGTGTTGACTTCTGTAAAGCCTCTAGTATACACGCCTGGCCTGGCCTTTACCTGGCCTGGCCTACGGTTTGCTCGGCGCAGCTGATAGGGCGAGTTGTCGCATAGTTGATTATAACGCAACACTACCTACATTGAGTCCATTCAGTTGTATATCATATATTCTGTTATTCCCCACTAACAGTCGATATTGTCACGAATACAAATATCTACTGTGGGTGTGTTGAGAGATCTGATTGTATGATTACGATAAAGGCCGACTGGATTGTTTGTGTATGGAATGTTGTATGTTCTGATAATATGATTGCAGTACAGACCGACTGAATGTTGTTTTGAATGTTGAATGATCTGGTCATATGATTGCAGTATAAGCTGACTAAATGTTTTGTTGAATGTTCTGATAATGTGAGTGCAGTACAAGCCGACAGAATTGTTTGTTGAATGTTCTGATCATATGACTGCAATGCAGGCCGACTGACGTTTTTTGTACCGCTCTGTCGATCTTTGAGGTCCGATCTTTGAGGTCCAAGTTCACGCATAGCACTTATTGTTGTTGAGGTGAGGTGTTGTTATTGTTGTCAGGGTAGTATTTTATTGTGGTTTTCTTTGATCCATCACTGGACAGTAAGTGTCCACGAGATACAGATATGTGGCCGGACCCTGAGTAATGCACTGACTCACGGAATCAGGCCGATAACATCGCTATGGGCTAATGCATAACCTTGTGCTTTATGATCAAAGTCACACAGCTGTTATCATCTACATAAACTAATATTTTACTGTAGTGTAAATTAGTCTTGACTTGTTCAACTACATTAATGTTTTGATGTTTTTGATACTGAAAACTAACGGCGCCAATCATATCCTTCTGAACGTACATACATATTTACCGGACATAGCAGAAAGCATAATTGTTTATAGGTGTTATAATGGAATGTACTTCTGTGTTTAATGGCGTTTGTAAATTTTATGGATGATCGGAGACAGTTTGTTGGGTGTTTGCTAGCTCCCGGTTGCAGCCTGAGTGGCGTCCTAACGCGCTTTACGAGGCAGTGGAAACTAATAAATGCGACGTCCGTGTACGTCAGCGGTGTTGTATCGACGTCTTCATGGTTGTGAGAACCCTTGACTGTGATTTTCCTCAACTTGGTCACTCTCGATTACTTTTCTCGATACAAGGGACTTTGTTGTGGGCAGACTAACCACTGTAGCAACTTGATTGATCGTTGATTCACGACACTGGTTCAAAGCTTATCGTATTACCCCACTTTTATAGTGGTATTTTAACAGTCAATATATCCATGATATACAAACGTGATACGATGATAATATTTATAACGCGCCTTTCCACTCTAGATATCCAACTCAATCTGATCATATTTACCCCGGGAAAACCCAACTGCCTGTACACGACATATTTCACCGGGTACCAATTTTCTGCTATGTGAAAAGAGAGAGTTTTGAACAAACTAACTTGCCTTAAAAGAGATCACGCGTATCACATCCTCTTTGTTAGACATACACTGTAAACTGTCTACCATTACACGATGCCTAGCAGAAATAGTTCTTAGTTAGTCTAGTTTTATGACGTTTTGTCTGCCAAACTGGATGACACAAGGTGCCGTAGGTCGATGATGCTATTGTCAGTTCTCCTCACAGTACATATTGTCAGTTTCAAACGAATTTCCTTGACACTGGTCTTTGGTCAAGGAACAATGACGGCATATTGCAGAATAATATTATTTAAAAGATAGTTTCAGGACAGACGTGTGAACATAACACCATGGCGATAAAGAATAAACAGTGTCGGACCACTTTGACAAACTGTCTCGGCCTTTATAGATTGCAGTGGCCGTAAAAGGCCAAATAATTACTAAATTACGTGAATGAATCGCTGATAACATTGATGACACCAGGTGTTCGAGAAAAAAAACCCAAGTCATATTCTACTTGAAACACCCGGGTATAAGAATAGCAAGTCGATGTTGTTACACGTCGCAAAGCAGTGCTGACACCTTAAGGGGTTAACATTTTTTCCACCCCTTAGTGGTTATTGGTATTAGGAATGTGAACATGGTAATAATATATCAACATGACTTGCTGTCCTCAGATCCCCTGGCTTGAAATCAGACATGATCTTATTTCATTTCAACTCTAATCTGTGTCAATACTGGGAAGATATGTCCGATTATAGAATGTATTTACACAGGCGAACGGTTTTTCAATCATTGTCTGTTTGTTGGGATTTGGTGTCATCTACAAACAAAAGCTAAACCACGAAATGATAAGAATATTTGTTTATGTTGAATAAAGCGATTATATCGTTATTGTCCCTAAGATAACCAAATAATCTTATAAAGGAGTTGGGTTTGTGTATAAGGCGGTGATAGCATGTGTTTACTCACCAAATCGCATTTAATGAAATTGGCACATCTCGTATGTTCTGTCAGGTTACTGACTTGTGTTCGAATCCCGAAATATATTCTTTGATTTTGGAGCACCATACCTTGCTCGTTGATTGCATCAAAGAAGTTGATTACTTCGGGGTTGTCCTGCCCTATAAACACTTCGTAATGAAGCTTGAATGCTGTTAAAATGGCTATGGGCACAAATCACTCGCTTGACAGATTTGCCCTGAATATAGTGCATGGTATGTTAACAAAACACGTGTTTTGGGGTGCGTATGAATGGTGGAGTGGTTGGGTAGCCCACTGATTAAGGCGTTTGCTCGTCATGCCGAAGAACCGAATTCGATTCTCAACATGGGTGTATTGTCTGAATATTTCTAAATGCGACGTAAAACCACACTCACACACACACCTCGTCTAAATGGTAAACGCTCACGATGTACGTTATTTGTGTGTCAAACAAGAACCTTATCTTGATTTGATTGATGTAATATTTGTATTACGGTCAAATCACAGAAATACTGACGCATGCACCGGCACGCTGCCATGATGATATCTTTGACTCTTTCCCTGGCAAACCCCTTAACGCGGATTGATCTATCGATCTTTGATCTCCAGCCGGCAAGACGAGATGTTCGACCTCAGTTAGAGACTCGTGATCCTGCATCATCTGGAGGAGGATTTAAACACCATCTGTCCTCGACCTTCCGATGACCTTCACCTCACACCGGAGACTATTTGACATCATAAATATGGCATATTACAAACATAAAGGGTTATGATGTTAATAATCAGTGTGAATAAAGCTGACATCTTTTAGTCGGCTTTTTCGACATGTTGACAAATGATGTCGGGTACAATGTGTTCCCGTGTTTCTCTAGTGATAGACTGATTTGCCGGTGCATGCGTTTGTGACGGGTCAAGATTCAAGGGAAACACCTGGCATTATCACTAGTTGGTAGTTAGTCAGGACCTGCTCATGGTACTGTCGGAGACGTAGTATCGATTTTTTATTGATCTCTTATGAAACTGGAAAGGGTTTGGTCGGTTTTGTGCGTATTGTCTCTGACGTATACACTTCCATTTTTTTCCTGAACTAATAGAAACCTTACAATCTTAAACTTATTTCCAAGGAAATAAACACATTTGTCACGTTCGCTGGCCCCAAGAGGTTCAGGAGAGAGGTTGGTTTAACCCCAACAGAGGATGTCACCAAGAGGCGTATCTCCTCAAATTAATTTAGTAATTAAAATTGATTTTGAGCACATCCTGAAGGATATTGAAGTTAAAGGCATGCGAAATTTACAGCTCAGCAAATTAACTTTAAGGAAGAACGCACAGATTTCTTGCCTGCCGAGTTTTAGAGTAAATATTGAACAAGTCACAGCCAGAGACGTTTGACAGAGATTGTGTATCGACCAGTGAAGATGCATTACACATGCGCGTGGTTCGATGAAGTCAGCGCCCGGAGACTCTAACAGGGCCAGTCTTGTCATCAGTATCTGATGTGGGCTACACAACGAAATGTCTGTATCAGGTCCTTGTTTACCATCTGTTGAATCATTTGAACTTCAATATAAAAACCACTTATTCTCATTTCATGTATATGTTAAGTATGACAAAATTAAATCTGCTGAGTTAGATACTATTGTTCTTAATGAAGTCTAGGGAACATTTAAGTTTTGTGTACCCGTGAAGATGCGGGTTAGAATTGGTCGTCACACAGCCATGCATGTGAGTGACGACTAGTGGGACTGGGTAGTCAGGCTCGCTGACTTGTTTGACACATGACATCTTATCCCACTTGCGAAGATCGATGCTCATGTTGTTGATCACTGGATTGTCTGATGGAGGCTATTGCATAGCTTGAGTTGTTCGACATTAAACAACAAACCGACATACTTAGATTAGTGTTTTTTGTATGCTGACCGGATTTCGATACATTAAACCCGGACCGTTCATATTTTTCTAGACTAAGGGGCCTGTTGTGCGTGCGTGCGTGCATGATTTGATTTCGACATGGATGGAGTTTCACTCCTTATATGCGTCAGAGTCCGATGATGGTGGTTCTAATCCCAGATTCGCACTGATTGTTCTTATTGTGTTTGTTATCATCAATTGTTACCTAAGTGGCAAATGAGCTGCAGCGCACTGACATTCATTCCTCAGTATGTTGGCATACCGTGATTTTGGTAGAGTGTTCAACGTGGCGTTAACTCCAACTCACTCACTAACTCCCGCTTGGTTCTTGGTTGTGTTAAACGCAATGAATGATACTTACATTTATACATTGGTGAAAGCAAAATAACTGAACAGTTTATGCTACGGCAGTGTTTTTACTTAGCCCGGAAAAGCTGCAGGCCCAGAGTACCCAGATCTATAAATAGTTGTGGGTCCTGATCTGAATGTGTGGGCTTTAATGTTTGAATGTGGAAACAATACTGTTAGTTACTGGGGATGAAAAAACTGTCAGCCGCAAGGACCTGCAGAAAACAAAAGCTGTGGATCCGAGTGGTTTTTCGTCGGCCTCAGGCCTAGGGGCCGACGTGAATTTCGAATGTTGTTCTGTGGTTAGTATTACTCTAGCATTCGCTTACCACGTGATTCTTTTTTTTTTTTTTGTTAAATTCATTTTTTAACCATTTTTGTGGACAGATGAATCAGACTATGATTCATGACTGTCACATGTCCATATGTGTATATAATTGTAGATAGATGTGTTGTCATCTGTCAGCTTTCTCTGACACGTAGATCGTTTCCATGACAACTTAGCAATTAATACGACATCTGTTGCAGGTGACCTTTGTAAAGTGTTTGAAACAAGGCTACAGACAACTTGTGTAATTTATATGAAATAGTATTATTCGATTATTGGTATAATGCAAGAATATAATCAAACTCTGGGTTTTAAATGTGTTTGTCACTATCATACCTGGGTTAATGATTTTCACCCACTGTAACGTCTAAGATGCCTGTTTCGTCTTACCCCGCGTTCAGCAATATTCTAGCTATATGGCGGCGGTCAAATGTAAATCGAATGTGGACAAGATAATCCAGTGATCAACAACACGAGAACTGGTCTGTAACAAAAGTGTGAACTGAGTGGCAACAATGGCGTCTGGCTAACTACCCAGGATAGTTCATGCCATCAACCATTGGGTTACCTGCTTGCAACTCGTAACGACCTTACTGGTGGAATCAAAATCTTTAGGATACCAGCGAAGACCCGGGTTTGCAGTTTATACGCCACACGGGCACAATGAGTGAAACCCATTTCTGGTGGACTCTGTGTGCCAGGAACGTGTAGAATGGTTGGATTTAGAATGTGCTTAGACTACGGGCATGCCTGTCAGAAGTAAAACCCTTACTGAGTCCCTTCCCCTCCCCACACACATACACGCACATACGCACACGCGCGTGCTCTTACACACACACACGAAGCTGGCAAATGACATTCCATTGGCGTGCTGGGGTAGCCCAGTGGTTAAAGTGTTCACTCGTCACGCCGAAGACCCGGATTCGAAGAATGACGGCATGACGACCAAACGCTTTAACCACGAGGGTTGCCTATTCATGCTGGATACCCGGGTTCTATTCCCCGCACAGGTTCCCAAATGGTGTCCTCCCGCCGTGATATTGTGGAAATATTGCTAAAAGCGACATAAAACCATACTCACTTATGTTAATAAGTTCAAATGATGATTCACTAAACGAATTAAACATGATCCTGGAACAGTGCAACATGTGTAAAGTAGCTTGATGAACAACTCACTCACTCACTCACGTAGCAATAAACATCCTGACAGCTCAATAAAGCGCAAGTGACACCTCGGTAGGTGCTAAACAACCGGCGGTAGATATCAAGTTATTAATTTATGACCATAGTCTGATGTTTCGTATAACTTGTGTATGATGTATATGTGAATGTGTTTCGTCGGGTGGGCGAAACTGGATAACTGGTCATGGCCTTGTTTAATGTTCAGAAACAGGTTTCGGTTTTCTACCCCCGAAGTTCCGGTTTCGAATCGATCTTCAGCAAGCCATGCTTGTCAACGGCGACGTCTAACGGGACCGGGTAGTCAGTCTCGCTGACATTGCTGACACACGTCATCGTATCCCAATCGCGTAAATCGATGTTCGTGCTGGTGATCAATGGAAAAAAAATACAAGCAAAATAATCGTTTATTTATAATTCAAATTTGTGATTTTAAATTCAGCTGGGGATATCCAGCGGTTAAAGCGGTGTCTCATCACGCTGAAGACCCCAGTTCGACACTGACCTGTTTCGTAAAATCTATAATTTCTTGAATTCTTTGAAGTAATGGTTCGGGAATACAGCAAATTAGGACGTTAAAGCATACTCGCTCGTCGCTTGGACTCATGCACTCTCTCATTCACGGATCTGTTACACTTTCATGTAATGGAAGGGAAACATCTCAAATCTCGGTATTTAGGTAAGAAGCAATAAACCTATCGAGCTTGGTTTTATTACCCCCTATGGTTTTATTTCCCACTTCAGTAACCCTGCTACACTGATATATATACTTGAACTTGATGATCATGTCAACATGAACTCGAAGTATTTTCCGATTACACACAAAGGCTGAGCTTTCTCACACATCAAGTGAGCTTTCACGGCGGTCAAAGCTGATTTAACACGTCCCTGCTTCTGCGGTAACTGGTTGCTTGACACACACAGGCGCGGTGGGGTAGCCTATTGGTTATAGTGTTTACTTGTCACAAAACCCGGTTTGATTCCCTACATGGATACAATGAGTGATGCCTATACTTTATGTCTCCTCCGAAACATTGCTTAAATGCTTAAGCAACATTAAATCCCCGTGTGTTTTCATTCTTCTTTGAGTGAGTTGGGCTCAGTGCCGTTAGGAACCATATTTTCCTTATCTAACGGTATCTCATGTTCACCCCTGCGGAAGTCAGATGTTTACAGCTTAGATATAACTTCAAGATAAATAAAATGGTGGCAATCTGAATTTGAACCCACATACATTTAATTCATCCTGCAAGATTTCCACCTCTCATGCCCTGAAGGGGCGGTGGGTTAGCGTAGTGGTTAAGGCGTTCGCTGGTCACACCAAGACTCGGGTTCGATCCTCCACATGGTTGAAATGTGCGAAGCCCATTTCTGGTGTTCCGTGATGTAGGTGGTATATTGTTAAAAGCGGCTTAAAACTAAACTCTTTCACTCAGCCCATGAACGACATACATTGTGGTCTTTCAACAAATAAACATAGCTGAACAGGTCGACATGTATCTAAAGAATGAGTCACTGAACGCGTAACACACAAAAACCATGAGGTAATGTTCTCAAATAGTCTAGTGAGGATGTTTATACACGTCGCTTTTCACTCCCGTGTTAAGCGAGTTGTTCTGAATGTTGTCGCTTGTACTGACTGACCCGACGTGTATGAACGCAGATCTACCTTGTCAGGTGTAATGCACAGGTAAACATCTTATCGATGACCGCAGCTGACAGGTAAACAGTGTGCAGCCGATCCCAGACACCTGATAGTAGACATACCTGACCACTGGCTGACCTTTAGCTCGGAACTATGTGTTAACGCTGGCTGGTTGAATTTCGGGTTACCCGATAACCTTGAGGTACCCGGCAGTTTCATTGTAATTGTTGGGGTAAGGCTGAGGGTAGATGGAGGTGCGTTGTTACTTATCTAGTGATCTGGTCCTCGCCTATGTAAAGAACATTACTGTATCAAGGATGTCTGATTGTTAGTTTGTTTTTCATCGCCACTCTCAGCAATAAAATAATAGAACCAGGACCAGATGATCAATTGCTGACATCACTGGCATAGATCTGCGCAGTTTGGATACGGGTACATTAGTCAATCAGTTCGGCAAGTATTTGATCCCGTTAGACGCCTTTGAAGCCAAGCGTGGGTTTTTGAAGACCAATTCTACCCAGGATCTGCACGAGTGTGCAGTAAGGTGTCTCTTCTGGTCGGAGGACCTGTATTTGTGTAGGGTTTCCGTCTTCTCCAGGCGTATGTGTTCGTACGTGTGTGTGCGCATGCCTTCAGTTGCAGCTCCCAAATCATATGTTTGTTAAATTGAAACTGGAGCTTAAATGTTACCAGAAGCACATTTAATTAAAATTTTCTAATTTATTTTCAAATTAATATCCTTTAGCATGAAAAAACAGACAAGAGGGTTTACATGTACAAAGCGATGTCAGCACCAATTTCTAGGTCATAACGCAGACTTAAAATAATGCACGTTTTGTACATATGGACCGCAATAGTTCAATGCTAAGGCGGTAAGGCGTCCGCCAATCGCGCAGAAGGCCCGTGTTTGATCCCTAATGGAGGCACCTAGGTTCGGGAGGCAAGGAAGGCACTTTTGCGCAGTATCCTTGGTCAAGATGCTTAAATCCACGTCATTTCAGTTCATCCAGTTGTAAAATGGGTACCCGTGCGGATGTGCTGGCAATGTGAGTGCTCAGTTCATTGCGCCTAACAGACAGCACGACTGTATGATCCCCTAGGAGCTGACAAACATATGGAAAGCAGGATAGTATCCTATGACCGGGGAAAGTAATGTTCGTAGCGCCTGAGCAGGTAATGTGCTTGGATAAGAGCTCCATATAAGCGATCTGTTACTATCGCTGCATTTGGTCCTTTTTACATCGATGCGATGTGAAGATCTTCTCCATGACGTCACTTTTGATTTAAGACGTGAACCACTGTGGATGTACTGTGACAACTACGGCTACAGCCTCCCGCGACTGTGTACAGTCGTCGACCCAGTTCACTGCAGTGCACCAGATCGTGCTGCAACCTGCAAAAAATATATCTGCGATATTATTTTAAAGTTACACACGGCCCTGGTGCTAGAAACATGCTCATTACCATTCTTTTTTTTATCACGATCGTGTGATAATTCTCGTGTTTCTTAGCAACGAAGTTTGTCTATGACATTTTCAGAACAAGAAATGTTAATATTTCTGTCGTAGACTTAAATAAGTAATATTTGACTATGTTTGTGAAGAAAGAAAGCTGTAACCGATTTGTTTCAACAATTGATAATTTTATCCATCCAATAAACTCGTATATATGTATGGTGACGCTTAAGCACGACTCGTGGCTATGAATATCTTATAGGAGTTAATTCAAAAACAGAGTTCAGAAGAATCAATACTAAAAGTCGTTTATCGATTAACACGTTATGTACATTTCCTCGGGAAACCCTCTTTATTTATCTCATGCCTTGTCATTGTCAAGTCCAAGGGCAAATGTATTTGTCAGCACTTGTAATAGTGTGTCAAAGGCCCCATAAGAATGCCTTGATCTTCTCCCAGCGCAGGCCAAGCACGATTCTGTGAAACGTTACCTTTTATTCATAAGGGTAGGAAATAGCGTTATGAATACGAACTGTGGGTCGGTGTGGGGGGCAAAACCAGCTCATGTCCCTGACTGTGTTGGACGAAGGGTAGCCAACGTCTCACTTCCTTGTCCAATATTGTAGTCTGTCTCGCAGTCCTGAACCACATTATTATATTAATACAACGCTGCTATATGTGGAGCACATTTAGATTTCCCGAGGGCCTAGATTTTCAAAGCTCTCTTACTGCTAAGATAGACGTCGGTGCTATGCGTTAGCATAGACTAACGACTATTTTAACGCTAAGAGAGCTTCGAAAATCTGGGCCCAGGTTCTGAATCTCGCTGTGACCTTTTTTCAGTTTAAAAGGAATGATTGTTTCCATGAAAATTATATAAAGACTATATGAGCGTTAGTCTATGCACCATGTGTATATACCGTTACAAAGCAGGGGATATTGGATTTACACGATTGATAAAATGCAAAAGATGATGAGAAGGAGGAAACAGACGATAAGGGAAATTAAGGGCAAGTGTGACCGTTTATTCCATTCCTTTCAAAATGTTTCTTCAGGGTGGATATACGTCACTTTTTCTCATATGTTTTGGTATAGGCTAGTGGTTTGCTCGCAATATGGAATATATGCCCTACCTTTTGACTGGTATAACATGTCATAGTATTTCTGTCAAGCCAAATTATTCGGGTTTCTGGTGCACCGTGATAGTCATGATATCCCCCTTCCCTCCCTAGTGTGTCTCCAGCGCAAGCCATTGTGACGGTGCCACCTCCCGCTGAAAGAATCCAGCGACAATTGCCCCAGTTCTTGTTCAAATTTGGTCACAGATTATACCCGCGTCACAAGTCAATCCCTTGACAATAGAGGTCTATGAAGTTGTCCGTCGTCCGATTTAGGCTAGTATTGCTTCATGATCTGCCCACTTGTTTGCCGAATTCGTTCATACGTATTTAATCGGGGGGATACTGCTTTTTTATCTCAGAGAAACCCCATATATTATGAGGGTTGAAAGGTGTTTCAGATGTAGATTGGGTTGTCTGACTTATTAACCATGAATACACGCTTATCGTCGACAGTTCATTGCCTAGGGTGAGCTGGTGTTGGTTCGCTTTGATATATGTAGATATGATCCTCTCAGAGGGACTGAAGTATTCGCCTCTTAATGTACCGATCAGATTATAGATAGACCGTACACCAAAACTAGCACACGCCATTCATCCATTCCTGACTGAATAATTCGGTAACAGAACTGATTTTCCGTCCCCTTCCCCGACTTTGTAGTTTTCCAGCTCTATTTGAACGGATAAGTTAGGTTTAACTACACCTTTAAAAGTTACAAGGTTCTATGAAGAAGGCCCAAGAAGTTCCCACTTTGTGAAAACTGTGATTAATGGTCTGATACTGACAGACTAAGACCCATAGGTGTGTATAACTACTATTGATACGTCCAGCAGATCCTGCAACTGCCAAGGGAAAGAACTCCACATAGTGTGGTTCGACTTCGAAAATAAATGGCTTCATGTCGCTCAGTGTTGTGAAAGGATATTTTAAACTTATGAGTGAAGAAATATCAATGTCCCACGACCAGCAGATCCAGAAACGGATAAGGGAAAGAACTCTACATATCGACCTGGAAAAAAACATGGGTTCATTTCCTTCAATGAATGGATGTTATACATTTATGCAGATTAAACTGTTTGTTGATGAAATATTAATGTTCCTGTGACATTTGCCAAAAATGTTGAATCAAACTCGCATCGTACTCATCAGAAGCATTAACCACTGTGCTATCCTACCACTCTTTGTTTAAATGAATTGTTCTTATATCAGTTTATATCAGGTCGCTCAATACAACACTACATGTATTAAAGTACAACGTCGACTCCTATATCAGACCAACGCCCTCAAACGTGTTTGTGGTTCGGTAATCTTTCCCCAAACATTTCTAGAGCATGTTTCAACCCCTAGCGTTCCCGGAAGCCACACCCCAGTCAGTTTACTCTCAAACCCTTTGCAGGACATTTGACCACAGTCCAGCGTGTCACTGCAAAACACTGTAACAACATCCAGCGCTACCCATAACACTTTCCTTAATCTTTTCATCCCCTGCCCCCACACTCACTATCTCGACAACCAGAGCGTGATGACATTTGGATTAACTTTATTAAGGGGTATATCCACCTCTTCGGCCATGTTGGCGCAGACTTGTCCGTAGAACAGCGGCGTAAGCCCACCAGTTACTGACCGCTCCGTTTAACAAGGACCTAGCCCCATGCGGATTACATCTGATAAATATTTGATTTATGAATGCCTACTGTGGGAGAGCTTGATAAGTATATACTTGTATGACCAGGCGTAGTTGTAATTTCGCAAACTGGTCGACGGTGTGACACAGTCAGTGCCGTGGATTCTCGTTTTTAAGAGGCTCTGTGTAACTGACTGCTACAATTGACTGTACACATCGTAAAGCCATAAAACAACACGGGTTTGTTGACCGTCAACAAAGAAGCAGAAATAGTGTTCCCGTCTCCTGTAAACAAATTTGTAGCAGGGGATAGCGGAAAATGAAGCTAAGTTTGTTGTCAGATCAGGGTTTAAGGCCAGTGCAGGTAATTGGTGTAACTTGAGGTAGGGCAGATGATAACGCTCAGGTAATCGTGTGGAGAATCTCTTAACGACATTTCACCACGTCTAGCGGAAATGTGGTTTAGTCACCCCATGCTGATGACTAAATGCTGTCTCACTGGCGGAATAACTGATAGATTCTAACGGTAAATGAGAGGTTTCATGACGCTGAAGACCCATCTTGTATTCTCATGACTACTGATCATAATTACTAATGGAATCGAACCATAGTTGCAATTAATAATCTTACTCTTCCCATCATCATCATCATCATCATCATCATCATCATCATCATCGCCATAATTACCAGCTTACCTGCATATGGGCGGTCATTGACCTTTGCGAGAACATGTGACAGAAGTGCTTTCTAGTACATCGGGTATATGTCATTCTGCAAACAGACACAACAGTTTCAAGGACCTGCCATGTAACTGAAATTGTATTTATATGGATAGAGTGTGGAGATGGGTAGCCGTGGAGCCTGCACGGATTGCGTCTCTTTGTGTTCTCAAAACCTCCATTGTGAGTTCGAATCCCTCCATTTGCTCTGATACTGAAATGGTCTTCATCAACTCATTCTAGTCGTGTGAGGGGAGTGACTGTGAGGCAGTCAGTCTTTATGACATGGTTGATGTACGTCACCGTAGCCCAGCTGCACGTGCCGATGTTCATATGTCAATCACTGGTTTGTGTGAAGTCGATCATCTCTGATCATATAGCGTGAATAATCCGGAGTGCGAAGTTAAATTACGAACAAACACCACATATCAATTCAGTTCTTGTAAAGATTATATGATATTTGTTTCAAAATTCTAACACGTCAGTGATATTTAATCATGTATCTCAGTTTCCTTGCGAGAATGACAACCGAGCAGGTGTTATACTTGGAACGAGTTAAGAACCCGTTTTGCACATTACAACACTTTTATAAGCCCAGACTTATTTCGTTTGGTTATCCGTTAATCCTGGCGCGGTCTCAACTTCGTCATAAAAATCAGGTGCAAGTGTCCAGTTATCACGTACAATGTCAATCTGACCCCGTGTCACACCGCCGGTCGTTTTATCACAGCTTATAAATTATGCATAATAGAACCGAGAAGCTCAGTGTTATTGGCGGCAGGCGTGAAGGGGTTATCGTCTTGACGATAGAAGAGGGTGTTGATAGCGGCGGGATGGCTCGACATCAGCCAGGGGACATGATATTCCGTGATATGGAGACCGAAGATAACCCACCTACACTGAGTGGATGTAGCCGTTATGAATTTTATATACCATGGTTCTACAGTAGACATGGCTACCTCGAGGACACTACACAGACTGAAGATAACCCGTTTAAACTGATTGGAAGTAGTCGTGATGTCTTTAATATACCGTGGTTCTCGAGGATTTCACGCAGTGAGCGATTACAGCCCACATATAGTGAATAGCAGCAGGCATTTGGAGAGACACGACTTGGTTCTGCACCAAAAATGTCTATCTCAATACGTTCACGTTGTGAACATGTTGTGTGATTGTCAATCCTGAGCCATGTTGTCAAAACACTCGTCAAGGGTCGGGTCGTCAAAGTTTTATCTATAGGACCCTATCTAGTCTACGGATCTATCTGACATGCATTCTGTTTAATCTTCGTCACGATAATCTCCTTATATAAGTGACTGAATACCCAAGAAGACTCAGGTTAGCATTGGCCCTCAACTACCAATGCCTGTCATGAGAG
This sequence comes from Haliotis asinina, assembly GCF_037392515.1. Lineage (NCBI taxonomy): Eukaryota > Metazoa > Mollusca > Gastropoda > Lepetellida > Haliotidae > Haliotis > Haliotis asinina. The sequence goes on from NC_090280.1 coordinate 97,659,919, forward strand.
TGAGTTGGGCCGCCTTCATAGTCCATCAGTATGACGCGGAGGACATAAGAAATTGGCCGCCTTCATAGTCCATCAGTATGACGCGGAGGACATAAGAAATTGGCCGCCTTCATAGTCCATCAGTATGACGCGGAGGACATAAGAAATTGGATTCACGCGTGAAGTGTCCATGTGGTGGAGCGAGGTTGTCGTGAGAATCGACTAACGGGATCAGCTGGTTTGACTGACACATTTCAACGTATCCCCATTACTGTTGATGCTTATGATGTTAATCACTGGACTGTCTGGTCCAAACTCGATCATTTTCAAACAGTGGTGGAGTAGGTGGAGTATTGATGAGAGCGTCGCTAATTAACAGTGAGTGAGTGAGTTTAGTTTTACGTCGCACTTAGCAATATTCCAGCTATATGGCGACGGTCTGTAAATAATCGAGTCTGAACCAGACAATCCAGTGATCAACAACATGAGCATCGATCTGCGCAATGGGGAACCGATGACATGTGTCAACCAAGTCAGCTAGTCTGACCACCCGATCCCGTTAGTCGCCTCTCACGACAAGCATAGTCGCCTTTTATGGCAAGCATGGGTTGCTGAAGGCCTATTCTACCCCGGGACCTTCACGGGTCCGCTAATTAACAAACAAACAATAACACACTGAATACTCTTGATGTCCTACACAGATGATGTTGTTTTTCTACCTAAAATCGCTAGGGAACTGCTCTCTTTGATATGATGTTATATAACACAACGACTACATTCACGTTCTGTCCCCGTAGTCTTGTTGTTAGTATCTCCCCGGATATCATTCAGAAGACTGTCAACAGAAGCTGCTTGTTGATACCCTGCCTGACAGTCGACATGCGGATCATGGTCGTCATGGAGCCGGTATATTGTGTCTGTATGTGGTATCCATGGTGTGGCGTGGATTCACTTGGCTAGCACTATAAACACGGCATTTGCACTCACGGACGCACGCATGCACGCATGCACGCATGCACGCATGCACGCATACACGCATACACACTAGCACGTTGCTATACATTTACAACATGTCCTTAACTGCCATTTCACGATTGTATATCTTATGTATGGCTTAAAACAAAATGGAGACTGAATTCGAAACGAATAACCTACAGCTGTGACAGAAAGTATTGACAAGCTCCATGTTAATATACACTAAATTGCTTCGTAGCCAGTCCCTCGACACCCACGTATGTGTAATCTCTCTTGAATAGACAATAACATTCTGTGCGCTTCACACAGACATACCCAGTCAATCAAGTCTATATCCTTATAAATAGACAGTATATGTTGTTCTTCCAGCTTATTTCACGCTCCACGCTCCTCACAGGATATGCATTGTTGGAGGCATCGCACGTATGAAAAAAATAACCCCACGGGAGTGGAATACAGTGTTGGGAGTTCAGGTTTCATTCAGAATTACTCACAGACGAGCCAACGCGAGGAGCTGATTTAACGGGCTTGACAACAGTAGTTACATTAGCGGTTACAAAGGAAATTTTATTCAGATGTTTGCCAACGCAGGTACATTTTCAGGGTGCATAACAAACAATATGACGCGTCTTTGAAGCCTTGTTACGAGACCAGGAAACTTACATTTATGATAATTGCGACCGGTTTTGCAACATCGGCTCAGATCATATAAGTGAAGTATTTGGATGACGTGAAAGGACATGTTTGACAGTCTTGCCTTTGTTGTATTAAAAAATATTTCGTTTTATGTGTTTTTTAAAACAAATTTTACAGTGAATTCTTGTTATAAGACCACCATAGTTGATTATTAGAGGTTTTGTTTGGATATTAAGCTTGGCGCAAGTATAAAATGTAAATATAGGTATAATGTATTAAGATTATGTACGTCTACCGATGTAGTTGGCAAGTGTACATGCCCAAAACAAGGTTACATTTTATTTCTAAGTGGCACGTTTATCTGTGGTTAATAAGGTTATTGGAGTTACCTCCCTTGAACGAGCTGTTTCCTTCAGAAGGCGCTCAGGCGTGAGGGCCTGTCTAGTTTAAGGAGCCAACATTATGTTATCGGTTAGACCGCTCATAGTGAAATATGTCCATTGTGTCTTGACCTATTTGAAAATAATACAATCAGATATTATGATATATTCCCCTAGTTGTGTTGTTTCAACATGCCCAGTGCCTCTATTTGTATATATTATTTTGACAGAAACAGAGCATTCCTGTTAAACTGGAAACAAGCCACAGTGAGATGGTAGATTCACAACCTGAGGAAATGTGAACCTGTATTATGTAGAGCTTTAGCAATGTGGAAGGTGCTTGGTGGAAGTACATTAATGCCGTTCAGGGACTGTGAGATTTTATGCTGTGAAGAATAATGTATGGCTGGTAGCAACAGCTGCCCAGGTTTAACATTAACACCAACAGAATTGTATCATGTTTTAGCGTTTAGCCAAATGTCATCTGCTGGACGCGCCAACTAAAACCTACCAATATGTGTCAACGAATATGTAGCGTTCTGAATGGGGTGTGTTCCTGTTATTTTTGTGCGGCTGGTAGTCCTATGAAAAGGATATGTAGTTTCTTTTACGCCGCATTTAGCAATATTCAAGCAACATGGCTTTTGTGTTTAATGCGTCTGGACCAGATGATCCCGTGAATGTCAGCATGAGTGAGTGAGTGAGTTTGTTTTTGTGCCGCTTTTACACCAGAAATAGGCGTCAAACAATGCACTCGTTGGGAATCGAACCCGGGTATTCGACGTGACAAGCGAAAGCTTTAACCGCTAAGCTACCCCATCGGCCCGACTATCATCATGAATACTGATATAAGATTCAAAACGCGAATGTAGGGGAATCAGCTCGCTTGGCACGAGGTATCACTTGACCAATCCATACACAACACAAAGCCTGAGTGAACAAAAAAGGAGTCTATAACACAGTCACCGAAATCATTTGTGACTGTCTGTCATCCCTGTTGTATACATATTCCCGCAGTCACAGATAATCGCACATTCCCGCAGTCACAGATAATCACATAATCCCGCAGTCACAGATAATCGCACATTCCCGCAGTCACAGATAATCGCATATTCCCGCAGTCACAGATAATCGCACATTGCCGCAGTCACAGATAATCGCATAATCCCGCAGTCACAGATAATCGCACATTCCCGCAGTCACAGATAATCGCATTTACTGATAAAGCCTGTGATGACGTTACTGTTGTGAACTTAAGATTAAATGATTTAGATTGACCAAAACATCATTTCAGCAATATGGTATGTAAACACACATTACAGATAACCGCACTGCACCTTGGCTCCGTTAGCTGAAGAGATATTGGTCCTGAACTATGTCCGATGCTCGTTGTCGAAGTGACCCTAAAACATTTCAGTGTCATGAAATCTGAAGACTTAAGACATTTTCTCCACATAAGCAAACGCTTACGATGACATGCATCAACCACGTCAGCGAACCTGAGAATCGATCTCTGTTACAAGTAATCTAACTATTAGTCTTGTGATAAACGTGCTCTTACGGGATCGATTCACAATGTGTGAAGCCCGTGTCTGGTGTTCCCCGCCATGATATTGCTTGAGTACTGCTAAAAGTGGCGAAAACCTTACTCGCTCGCTTCAACATTTTCATTCATACGTGTAATGAGATGTTAAACATTTCAAGGATATCTTTGATAACGCTCTTGTGTGAATCGCATAGAAGCAGGAAAAGAAATCTGTAAAAAATGCTAGGGTGCAGCTGCCCCCCAGTGCATCCAGAGTTTCGCGGAGAGACGTCGGCACGTATACCCTGGAGATATCGAGGATGGATCGCGTCATACTACTGCCATGACGTTCAAACCACACGATTCTCTCAGAGTAATCTGTCATGGTTTTGAAGAAGAGATAATATGATTTCATGATTTCTTCTTCAAATTCAAATAATGACATTCAAACAATAGACTGATTTATCTGTTTCGCTATTAAAATTCGTATTTTTTCAAGCTTTCTTAAATGACTTGTGTGACCGCAATTAGTCTCACAGTCTCTGAGCCATATTATTTTCCCTTCACACTTGTCCTCCGTGCAATACTAAAGCCCTAAATAAAGCAGATTTCCTCAAATAATTTGTTATAATCAAATTTATATATATTCAGAGACTAAGAGAAATGTGCTTTGAAAGATCAACTAGCTAAAATCACAAATGGAAGGGAGGTAACTCTCTCTGTACTCGCGAGGTGGGTATTAGGCGAGGCGTTTGTAAAATGTCTCTGACACTTGACGTGAGATCAATTGACATTGAATATTTTCATGGATGTGGTTTAAGTTTGGTGATATACAAATTTGATTGTTATTGACATAGTCTGGCCCCATATATAGTGTCGCTAGCATGAAAGTGCCCCTTCGCTCAGCACTGACTCGGCCTCTGCAACGCAACACTAGTAACAGCGCCACGTTTGATATTGGTTAGGTTGGTTTGCAATTTAACGCTGCACTCGGCAATATTTCAGCTATACGGCGGCGGTCTGTAAATAATAGAGTCTGGACCAGACAATCTAGCGATCAACATCAAGATCACGTTTGATGCCATAGCGTACACATTACCTCTTCTCTTTGTGTCATTTCGATCAAGGTAACACGGCATAAATTGTTATGTTTTTTTTGTTTTTTTTTTGTGCTTTTTTGACATGACTGAAATTCTGCATAGCAGGTTAAAGTGGCGTTAAACTTTCCACTAGAAACAGTAACAAAAGGTAAAAAATAAAAAATATAAGAAAAATGAATAAATGAAAAATTAAAAAAGTTATAGTAAGGAAATACAGGATACAAACTGTCAAATTATTTTTATCGGGAATAAATCACGAGATACACCAGGTTATCGATCCACACGCCACCTCAAGCTCAAGCAGCTTGGCGACATCGTCTTGACATTCATCCGCAATCATTACTGATCACATCGATTGATTCCCAAAGTGACATCGATCCCACATCTTGGGTTTTAGCCCATATCTCTGTGTAACTAGTACGCCCAGAATATCACCAATACGCTGCCAGTTTTAGACCAATCAGCGGCTGCCATATGAGAAGGCATTTGCCGTATAGACGTGAATTATGCACGACACAATTTGCTGCATACTGTGTTATGAGATATGAACCTGCCACCCGGCACCAGCGACCTGCCACCCGGCACAGAGTACAGAGAGCTGTCGGTGCACATGGCAGGTTTAGCGCCATGATGCAAGAGGAATATTGCTTCAAGCGTCGTAAAACAACATTCGTATACGGATAGGTCCAAGACTAAAAGTTATCGGAGTCACCCCTTCAACAAACAGCCCACCATCTGCAGATGCCATTTTATTCCTACACCGATTCTTGGCAACGCATGTTCATTTCATGGTTTTAGTAGGGCGTGGCTTCTTTTGAGCATCGTTGGAAAATGCTGTAATTTTGAAACAATATCTCTTGCAATTGATACCTCACAGTTTGCACTTTCTGGACTTACGGTAATATGTGGAAATTTATGTGATCTGATTAACTGCTTGGGATCGTCCTGGAGCAGTTCACTGTAAAGAAGAATTCACTATAACCAGGAACTCACTATAAAGTGGAATTCACTATAAGAGGAACTTCACCATTGCGAGGAATGCAGTATGATGCGAAATGTGAACATGATGCGGAAAGACCATATGATGTTGATATTTAATGTTTGGAGAGGACATGCAAGGCGTTCAGCTAGTCGTGTCCTTTATTCGCATTGTCCACATCAAGTGACCGCACTTTAAATAATGTGTGTTAAATATTCAGTGAAATGAAAATATTTGTCGGCAATATTGACATTTCTATGAAAACAAAAATGTGTAGAGCCATATCCGTTTTGAGTGAAGAAGAGAAAAAAGTGAGTAATGAATTTATCAGGTTACTATTGCACAACCCTATTAAGTGATAACGCTAAATTTACCTTTTCTATTTCCTACGTCTAAAAGAATCCGTTTCGGCACACAATATGGAATGGCTATTGTCATTCGTTAACGTTTCATATTCATATTTGGTTTCTTTGGATATACTTTTAGTTGCCCTTAAATTTGGGATTAAGAATTGAGAAAATAGACGTTGTGGCGTCACATTAAAAAGTGAGTTCGACAAATGGACGGGGGTGGGGATTGGGGTTCAGGTGCAAATTCGTCATACCACAGACCCGGGTTCGACTGCCTACATGGGTACAGTGTGTATCCCATTTCCACCGTAATATTGCTGGAATATTGCTAAAAGCGACAAAAAACCGTACTCACTCACTCACTAAATAAATAAAGAGAAAGCGTTGACCATTATCGATATCGATCGATATTTGTTGTGAGAGTTGCGTGCTAAAAAGTTTGGAAACGTAATTACAATATAGTATCATAATTCAATATGGCTGTGCTGAAAATGAATCACCTTTGTTGCAGGCATAGCGTTTCACATTAATATTTCATAGCGATAATGCGTTTGCTGTACTTTTAAATTTCTCACGCCTTTGAAGCAATAAATTATATATGACAGTGAGGAGGTTATCTTTCTCTCTTGAAGTGTCCTGTGTCCGGTGTCCCAATCACGGCTAGCCTTACAAAACGATAGCGAGGATGAATCATATGTCTGACATTCCTAATATTGCGTTGCACATTTCAAGTTAATTGAATGTTAAAACGCCTTTGGTGGCATTTCTTTTTAGTTGCTTTAGTTTGCCTTGTTTCACGAAAAGATCAGATGGCCTTAAAAGACAAATGAGGATATTCATTCTCTGGTGCTTGACTTTAATCTGTTATATTCAGCCCGCTTCTGTTATCAGATAAATTTTGCATTGATGTTCTTCTCCAGTTTTCTACAAGTGTTTCTTGTTGAAGAGACACATCAGCAGCACTGGATACTCTGAAACAGATGACCTCAAACTTTGAGACAAGTGTTCATAACGCGGAATGATAAATCCAGATAATTTCACACCCGTGTGGGACACCGGATGCCAAGTCCTGTTAAGTGCCATTCTGGATGCTGAAGTGCAATACGTTAGATGCCATGAAGTTTTAATCTGGTACACGGATGCCAATTTTTGTTTTTCGGGTTTATTTTTGTCTCGCAAAGGGTGACAAATCAATAAAGTATTTAATAATGGTCAAGTGGCCGTGTGTTCGACGCTAAAACAATCGATGCAATGGTTCTCGCCACGGCAGATTACGTTCTCGGAGCTTTACAACTTACCTGGAGGGGTAGTGACTTAGCCGAATGGTTAAAGCATTCGCTCGTCAAACCTAAGATCCGGGCTCTATTTCTCACATGGGTAAAATGCGAGAAAAACATCGAACCCGGACCTTCGGCGTGACGAGCAAACGCTTTAACCACCTGACCACCCCACCGTCGCATAATTTACTTAAACCAACTCTGTTCACCGGTATAACTCGTGATCTTTCCCCCTCCGTGCGTTACCATGTCCGCGTGTTACCATGTCCAAAATACTACCGGGGTATTCATTATTTCATTTTGTTAATCGTGACTTGCCATGAATAGCTGCAAATTGCCGATGCGGTTTTAAGGAATAATTATTTCTTAGATTGAAGCACGCGATAGACTTTTGTTCTGCTCTCTGAAGCTTAACGCCTACAAACAATGTCAATTTCACTATCTACTTGATTATTGTCCGCCACACGTGCAGCACGCGATCCCCCAGGTGTGTCAGTGAGATCACGTGCGGGTTTATATCGAGTGGATACATCTTGTTTGGCTCCTGTCATACTTACCATTGGTCGTGATTGTGCATTGCTAGTTGTTGTGTTCTGATCAGTTGATTAAGCGTAATTTCAATTCACTTTAACCCGAATATGACAACTTTACTCAATTGATCTGATAGATATGTCACATGACACGGTCTATCGACTCTTGAACCGAGCTTGGAAGAGTTTAACTGATGTGACGACGGAATCTTTAATCTCTCAACAGGTGCGCGAGTTGGTGGGGAGATGTTCCTGCCCAATACAGTTTCAGCTGATCAAGGTCGGGGAGGGAAAATACAAGATTGGCGACTCCCAAACTCTCATCTTCGTCAGGGTAGGTCAAAGTTTCCTTTCTTCTTTTGCTAATAAAAGTCACTTTACCTGTTTCTAAACGTGGTTTGGGCGGTGAAAACACGTCTCATGTTTCTTTGTTTGTGTGTTTATTGTTTAACGCTAAAATCAGCGATATTCCAGTTATATTTATCTGTCTGTAATCAAATTTGACCAGACATCATGACTTAGTAATATCATGAACATCGACATCGCACTTCGCTTTTCGAATATTGTACATTCATTAACCAAATCAACGTGCCTGACCAGCCGATTGCCTCTTTCAGTGACGTCTCTTGATTGGTTTAACGGAAACTGTCAACAGTACCGCCTTTCTTAATCGAAAGTGGGAATGTTCTAGTTTTGTATTTTGAAACTGTTGGTTGAAACGAGTCGTGAGGGTATGTTATGTAACGCCGCATTCATAGCAGCTCAACAGCTTGAACATGTTCGAGTCTGGACAAGACTAGCCAGGTGTTGACCCTAATCACTGCCGTCGGGGAACAGTGACCCCAAATCAACCAAGCCCGAGAACATGATCTGTTTACTCCCATCACAACAAAAATCTCTTCCCATGCTTCTGACCACCGGATTGTATGGTCCAGACTCGATTATTTACACACCTTTGCAATGTGGCTGGCACATTTCAGATTGCCATGTCGCCAAAAACTAACATACACCTTGAAGTGTGCGGCGTTAGACAATAAACAAAGCCAAGCTTATATTATGATACTTATGTTTAATTGTAACAATTGGAAGTTAAACTTTGGTTGAAGTGTTTAAAAGAAGGCATCGGCATTTTACCTTGAGACGGTGTATGGCTCGCTAACTTGATCGATGCTCATGATGTGAGTCACCGGATTGTCTGACCCAATCTCGATTATTTCAGACTCGTCATATGCCTGGAATATTTCCCAATGCGCAGATAAACATCAAAGGAAGAAAGAAACGAAAACATCACATCAAATAACTGACCCGTGTAGATCCGGGTTATGGTTAGTCAGACTTGGCTGACACATGTTATAGTATATCAGCTGCGTAGATCACTGTTTGTGATGTCTGGTCCAGACTCAAAGAAAATGAAAAAAGACCCTCTACTCCCACCAAACAATCAAACCACCACCAACAACAACATCAGCAGCAGCAACAACAAAAACAGCAACAATAGAGACGCGCTTCATTCTGTCGTATTTTTTTCTTTTACTATTCTCTTAACAACAACTAATGTGTCGAGGGTCTCCTTTCACCAGGCAACCTTTACTAAGTCTTGAAGGGCATTTAGAAGTGAAATAACTGATGAAGGAGTAAGCATTAACTCCGAAACGTTGTGTTCTCATATAAAGAAGTTGATATCCATAAAAATCTTCATTCTTAACCTTTACTAAGGTTAACCTTAACTCCCATTCATTAACATTGCGCTAAGGTTACCCTAGTGACTTACGATCACCTTAGTGCTTTGTGAAAGGACGCCCAGTACCAGAACGGCCGTTGACCCACAATGCGTGGTCACTACTGCGCAGGTTGACCACGGCAAATATTCTCATGCCTCGTGTAATGTCTTTTGACTTAGTGTAAACACATATGACTTTCCATGCATTGCAAGCTGATATGTTCACAGTGTTCGTATACATTTGTCCCTTTAGAGAATTCCCTTTGTTATCTGAGGATAAGGATTACTCAGGTGCAAGATAATCTCGACCACCCAACACTACTTCTGTTCGCTCTGGTGTAAGTAGACTTGGTGAAACTCTCTTAGACGCGCGATTCGTCTTTCCAGGGTGTGCCCGAATCCTATGATCACCAATTCGAATCCCATCCAATCCGCCATGGTTATGTTTCTAGGTTAGCTAGCACTAGCTATACCCGTGTTTGTAAATTGCCCTTCGGGGTAGCCCAGCAGTTAATGTTCTCTCTCGTCATGCCCTGAGTGGGTATAATGTGAAAAGACAATTTTTTGCATCACCAAACCCCTCCACCCATCTCCCCCTACCCCGATGTTATTAGTGAAATATTGCTCAAGGCGGCGTATACCTTATTTACTCACTCTCCAAAAGGGAGTAACGGCTAAAGAGTTAGAGGACCATATCTGGTACCAACCACCATTTCATACATGGAATATTGATCAGGGTGACGTTAAATGACGTTAGACCTCTCCCTGTGGGTGAAATGTGAGAACGTGCCGTGTTATTGAAGAAAGTTGCTGAAAGCGCCCAGAAATCATATTCACCCAATTATATACTGATAAATAGTCTGCCATTTGACATCGCATTAAATATAATACCGATATTCAGTTTAAGACCGAAGACAAATATGTTTGTCTTTTTAAGATATGTGTCGAATAAATTGCACGCACGAGACGTAACTGTTTGAAATGGAGACTGAATCAAGTCCAGGCCAAATGTGATCCATCTCTTTGACTCTCCGCCTTTCCGTCTCATTGACTCTCAAAATGGCTTCTGTCAACGCATTGTTCGACGCAATCATTTGTTGTGAAACCTAGAAATGTTCAAATTCTCCTGTGATTGGCTCGCTTTCCATTCTGTCACAGTCTTGACTGAGATGTTCTCTCCGGCTAAAGTTATAGAGTTATAATCAAGACAGACAGATATTTTTTAAAGATATGTATAGTGCTCAGCGTTGTGTGCCTAAATTACGTTTAACTGAGTTTAGTGTAGTGTATGTGAGTGATTGAGTATGGTGTAACGCCACTTTTATCAACATCCCAGCAATGTCACGACGGGGGACGCCAGAAATGGGTTTCACACATGGGGAATCGAACCCGTGTCATCAGCGTGACGAGCCAACATTTTAACCACTTGGCTTCCCCATTGTGTCTGTGAAGGGAAATAAAAACAGTTATGTAGGAAAAACAACCTACTGTTTCTTAGCATTCCTTTTTGTCCTCGAAAGAGCTCGTTGAATACTTAATGTTCGAATGATATTTTAAAAAATTACTATTGCTAAAATGTTACTGTTATAGAATTACTTTTGAATTAATTAAGTTATTATCAATCAACCCCTCGTGTTGTAAATTTGTCTCATTAACCTTTTCCGCTGACGGTGTAAATATTAGGATTGAAGACACCGATCAGGTCCAAAGTATTGACACCCCTACCCCCGACTACCTCCCATCCCCATACTTTCCATGAAAAACTACTGGACATCATCATGTAGCACAACTATCCATCACCCTGACCTCAAACACCTGCTAATTACAACCTATCTGACTGTGACAACACCATCAACGCAGCCTGTATTGGTACAGGGGCGTGTACCTGTTTGGGGGTGAAGAGGTCATGGTCGTGATGTTTGTACACCTAATTCCTTGTCATACCATGTGTGCCGTTTACCTGTATAGGGCGGCTGAAATGTTTCTCCTTTGTCAGATATATGTTATAGCTTCATGGCCACTTGAGATGGGGCTGGTGGTTTCAACGACATATTTTATTTGTTGGGAAGAGTTGTTTCCACTAACTATGCCAGGATCCGTTGATGTTTGGATTTGAATTTATTCTCTAGCATTTTGATATACATAGATCTGTGTTTTACCAGGTTCAATTTAGTCTTTCATCAAAATCTCACACAACGTAATATACCTGTAATCAGCTTCAGATCGGCCAGTTAGAAGTTTCAAGTCACAATAACCAACTGTGATCGGAAAGTCAGAGGTTTCAAATCACATTAACCACCTCTGATTGGCCAGATGTTTCAAATCACATTGACCACCTTTGATTCAAACGGCTGATTTGATTCCGAATAATTTTTTCTGTTTCATCAACATGCAGTCAGCATACAAACACAGTATGTTCATATCCGAATTGCGTGCATTGCGATTCGTTGCCCGTGCAGTCACAACATACATGCTATTGTATGGGAACTGAGTGAGTGAGTGGGTTTAGTTTTACGCCGCACTCAGCAGTATTCCAGCTATATGGAGCCGGTCTGTAAATAAGCGAGTCTGGACCAGACAGTCCAGTGATCAACAACATGGGCATCGATCTGCGCAATTGGGACGCGATGACATGAGTCAACCAAGTCAGCGATGCTGACCACCCGATCCCGATAGTCGCCTTTTATGGCAAGCATGGGTTGCTGAAGGCCTATTCTACCCCGGGACCTTCACGGGTCATATGGGAATTGAAAGAGTGTGGATATACGTGATTGGTCATGTTGACGTTCTGCTTCCACCAGGCGCCCTAGGGTAGCTAAGTTGTTAAAGCGTTCACTCGTCACGCTGTAGACTCTGGTTCGATTCTCCACATGGGTACAATGCGTGAAGCCTATAGTTGGTGTCTCCTGTCGTGATATTGTTGGAATATTGCTAAAAATCGTAAAACAACACTCACTCAGCTCCCGCAATGGTACGTGATTAAAGGCAGTTTATGGACTCCCTCGCTTCGGTCTCCGGGTGGCCGTAAAACAGCCATTATGTGCACCCGTAACACAGCACGCTGGATCAGATCGCTTACCTCTGTTGACAGTATACAACACCACATGATTCAATGCCGGCACTTTGAGGTGTAACACAAGCCTAACGTTCCAACATGAGCGTGCTATAAATCAAAGAATCAGTACATAATCGGATCTGGCACTTATGGACCGGAGCTACAAGCCAGAGATTGGTTACGTCAAGTGAGTGAGGACGTGGGGTTCTAAGCCGCTGTTGGCGATATCCCGGCAATGTCACGGCCGATGATTATAAGAAAAAGAAAGCAAATTCTTTGAAGTTGCCGAATGAGTGTTGCTCTAAGCCACATTGACAATATTCCATCGATATGGCGTCAGAAGACATTAAGAATGGCCTTCCCTTAATTTTCTCATGTGGGAAGTGAGCCCAGATCTTCAACGACAACAGAGAACTTGAACTGCTTTTGCACCTGCCTTTCTTTGACATTGCCCAACAACATCATTGCCAACTAAACTGGATTTTATTGTGAATAGGTTTCTGACCTAAGTGTGTATTGTAATAGATTTAAACAAATACATTTTTTTCAAATGAATTTAAAATAAAATTTAAAACATACGGACTATGGGTTCCATTACATGAACACAACACAAACGTGACTGGCCTGATTGCATGATATAGATAGACCGTCACATGTTGCTTTTTCTGCTTCCAGGTATTACGTAATCACGTGATGGTGCGAGTGGGCGGGGGTTGGGATACCCTCGAACACTACCTCGACAAACACGACCCTTGCCGGTGCAACTTCCAAGGTAAGGGGAATAACTCCAGCTACCGCTCCCGGGTATACAGTCATACACACTAAAAGTACTCTCTTCAGAACCCTTAATATATGTTTTCAGGCGGCACAGGTAATAGTCTACTGTGCATAGTTGCATCCCTAGATTTGCCGATACCAACGATAATTAGAAACTATGACATTTTCGCGAATACGGCAACCAGTATGATGCAAAGTCAGTGGGTATCGTAGCGCTACGACTGCCGTATGTCGTACCTTCTATACTGTAAACCGACTTACGATAGTCGTAGCGCTGCGACTGCCGTATGTCGTACCTCCTATACTGTAAACCGACTTACGATAGTCGTAGCGCTGCGACTGCCGTATGTCGTACCTTCTATACTGTAAACCGACTTACGATAGTCGTAGCGCTACGACTGCCGTATGTCGTACCTCCTATACTGTAAACCGACTTACGATAGTCGTAGCGCTGCGACTGCCGTATGTCGTACCTCCTATACTGTAAACCGACTTACGACAGTCGTAGCGCTACGATATCTTTGTGAAACCAGGGATAATCTCCTTGGTGAAACAGAGCCCTGGATTCGAATTCTGGTTCCCACTGACTATGTTTCTTGGATCTCAAGGTGGTGGGGTGGCCTAGTGGTCCAACGCGTAGAAGACCTGGGTTCGATTTCACACATGGTTGCAATGCGTGGAGTCCAATTTTTGTTGGAAGATTGTTAAAAGCGGCTGAAAAACAGTCTCATTCTGTCATACGTGACCATACAGTCATCTTCCAGCATCAGACTTGCACACCTTGATAAACCTGAAACATTGTTCAAGGTGGCGTTAAACGCAAGTCGCTCATTACGTTCACGCGGCCGCTGATCTATCACGCCAACCCAGAGCAGTTAATCGCAGTTGCGTCATTCCCCCAACTGTGGTATAACATGCTCCCTTACTGAGATCGATGTGGAAACACAAGATGATTACTTGGTAGCAGCGATCCCCTATCAATCGCAGTCACTTCCACGGGCAGACCCGGCAATTGCAATCAGAGGGGTGGAGGCGAAGACCCGGCGTCAGGCGACTTGAGCTTAGATACTGGGCCGTCTATGTGTATAAATAACATTCCTCAGGTATAGTGAAACTCTTTGTCTATTCTTGACATTAATCTGGATTTAAAGACATGCCATTGTTTACCATTATTGATATATCTTTAACGGTTTGTAGATACGATATGCGGTACGACTTGGTCGCTTCGCGTGATATTTCGTAGTGATTGATGGAAGAGGTACATTTACATTATTTAAGGTCGAGATTACATAAACAATGTAACAATGTGGGTGGGGTGGGGGTTAGTGCGCGCGCGCGCGTGTGTGTGTGTGTGTGTGTGTGTGAGAGAGAGAGAGAGAGAGAGAGAGACTTTAGCATCATAGTCGTGCTTGGATCTACTGCAACTGCCACAATATATGGAGCGGTTGGGTGGCCTAGTGGTCAAAACGTCCGCTCGTCACACCAGAGACCCGCTTTCGATTCCCCACATGAGTACCATGTATGAAGCCGACACTCGATACGGTGAGTGTATCGACAAAGTTTCCCCCATTGGCCGTACAAGGATCTGCTAACTGTGACGTGAGTTTCCCTCTTTCCCTTTCCAATTTCAGTTGATGTAAGGGCTCTGGATGTATGAAATGGGGTAAAACAAGGAGTGTTCGGCATGGAGTCGGTATACTCATAGTGTGTCTGAAAGCGGTGTCAGAGAGTGGTGTCTGAAAGCGGTGTCCATGTTAAACTGCAAAACTGTTACGACGTCCTCCAGATGTGTTAGGACAGGGGTTAAGAGAGCTGCTAGTTGAAGAACATACGATCATATATATTCTCGCGTCCAAACATTAGACTCTGCTTAAGCATAGACTAATGTTTGTAAAACGAGGAAGGGATCGTGGTGACAGGCTTTGTGACAAGGTTGGTGCATGTTACTGTATCCACATAAGTCGATACTCTTAGTGTCAGTCACTGGATTGCCTGGTCCAGGTTTGATTACTTACGGACTGCCATCACATAGCGCTGGAACATTGCAGAGTGCCTCCTTAAACAACAACCAAACATGTACTAAATATGAATGTTTGAAACTCGCAGGTATGACAGATGGAATTTGAAAATCAAGAACACGTCGATTGCATTTGGAATATCTGACATTACTTCATATACAAATATTACGGTCTAACCTTTTTTTAAGAAGCTCTTAGATACCACCCCCTATTATAACAGAACGCTGAGCTGTTTTTATAACTGGACATTATTGGGTCATAATTTTGAGAAATAGCAATACTACCACACTGTCACTGCAAATCTGCTTATACATAATCTCGATCCATATCCTTATACATTCGATCCGTGTCCAGTGATCAGTTGTCAGTTGTTGTTGATTTTCAGTACCTCTCTGAGATGTATGCATACAGAGTCGTGAAATAAACCTTTTCCGTGGTCAATGTTTTTATCAGTTTCACCGAGTCAAGGTGACACTGGCGTCCCTCGCCTCGCCTCGGTAAAGGCCTCTATTCATAGAGGAATATAATCGACAATGGTCTTTTGTAGTTGGTTGGTTTGATATTTTGTTGTCTGGCAAGCGTTTTCCCTAAGCATGTCGTGTTTACCTGGGAAAATAGGCATTTACATTCTTACCTCTAGTAATACCCATGTTTACCTGGGAATGAGGGTAAAACTATAAATTATATTTACCCTGGCATTGCTTTATTTGCACTTGAATTTATGTAAAACAACCTGGTCATATAGGTCAAATAAATTCACCTAAGCATTTTACAAAGCTGTATTTACCTGGTATATCCTTAAAACAGTATTTACCAGATACTGCATGTCAGCTATATCTACCTGTAGCTGCATTTACCTTGACGTGCACGTGAAGCTATATTTACCTGGACATGTGCGTGAAGCTAGTAAAGGTCTATTTACCTTAGCATGTACGTAAAGCTGCATTTCCCTTGGCTTGCACGTAAAGCGATATTTACCTTGGCTTGCACGTAAAGCGATATTTACCTTGGCTTGCACGTAAAGCGATATTTACCTTGGCTTGCACGTAAAGCGATATTTACCTTGGCTTGCACGTAAATTGATATTTACATTGACACACATTTAAAGGTATATTTAAATTGTCGTGCACGGAAAGCTCTGTATAGCTGGGCATGCAAATCGGGCTATATCTATCTTGGTATGCACACAAAGGTACATTTACCTTGGCATGCAAGTAGAGCTATATTTGCCCGAGCATGGAGTCAAAACTATACTTACCTTGGTATGCACGTAAAGCTATATTTACCTGGGCAAGGAGACGAAGTTGTGTTTACCTTGGTATGCACGTAAAGCTATATTTACCTGGGCAAGCAGACGAAGTTGTGCTTACCTTGGTATGCACGTAAAACTGTAGTCACCTGGGCATGCAGACAAAATTATATTTATTAATACAGTGAAGTATGACACACGATAATACCAGCGGGCTATACAACACAACACAAATGATTTATGCCCTGCCATTCAACACAATACAATTAAAAACAATATAGGAAAATACAGAGCGCGCGCACGCACACACGCACACACACACACGCGTAACGGCTAGTGCATCTGACACCGGGGACATTCAGAGCGATCAAATCGACGTCTTTGATATCGTGCATTCCACAGATAGGGATGCCCCCATGAAACATTACAGTCACTGAACTCAAATGGCAAAATGCTTAAGCTTATTTCAACACTGCGCTAGCAGAACAAAATAATTGAAATCATTTGTCAATATCAGTGGCATTACGTTAAGCCTGGGATTGACCTGTTCTTAGTGGCTGTGAATGAAACAAGTAAAGAATTATACCGAAGCCGTCCCTCAGATGGCTGCAACAATGAGCTCTTCATGCCCCTGCCGAAAAGGAAATACCCCGGAGATAATCCGCTTATTCCTCTTCCAAACATCATTACCGTCATCGCATAACGTTCTCGCCTTGACACTGATTAATAAACGACCTTCACATTCTTTTCCATTCCAGGTCACCATCGCCCTGGCCCTAGTCAGCGCCTAATTCAAGCGCGTCGTGGATCCACCCCGTCTCGAACTACGCCCCCACGGACGACCACCCCCACCCCTGGGGGGACACCAGCAATGAAGTCGCCGCGGAAAATGTCCGTGCCCGGGCCTGCGTCTCAAAAATCCTCAACGATTACCGTCATGCGCAGTAAATCCCCTGGCCCTGTTTCTCGGAAACTTCCTACTCCGCAGCAATTGTCTTGTCAGTCTAACGAGAATGCTAGTCAGTCCGGAAGAAAATCTCCCCACCCTTCCAGACTCAGAAGTCCGTCCCCGGTGTCTCATGTGGGTCGGAAACTTCCCACGCCCAAATCAAGTCAGGGACCCCCCACGCCAAGTCGACGGTCGGCCTCGCCGGGACCAAGGTCAAGGGACACTACCCTATCTAATTCAAGGTAATGTAATAGAGTTACTCCCCTTGACTTCACCCCTCTGAACCATCACTGCTTACACGCCGCGTGTATGTCCGTGATATACAGTTCTTTATGACACCCGTGAAGGTCCCGGGGTAGAATAGGCCTTCAGCAACCCATGCTTGCCATAAAAGGCGACTATGCTTGTCGTAAGAGGCGACTAACGAGATCGGGTGGTCAGACTCGCTGACTTGGTTGACACATGTCATCGCATCCCAATTGCGCAGATCGCTGCTCATGTTGTTGATCACTGGATTGTCTGGTCCAGACTTGATTATTGACAGAACTCCGCCAAAAAGCTGGTATATTGCTGAGTGCGGCGTAAAACTAAACTCACTCACTCTTTATGAAAACTGTGAATGCGACGTTAAATATGAAGCTCAACCACTCATAATGCAGTATTCTTGCTCACATATAATTCCTTGCTTTTATTATGACCACTTGGGTAGGTTTTTGCACATTGTCTCAAAGAACGGTGAAAAGTTATGCGCTCAGTGTGATCGGCCTCACTGACTTCATGACTCATGTCATCGTATCTTAGTTACGTAGATCGATGCTCATGCTGTTGATCACTTGATTGTGTTGATCAATTTTGATTATTTACAGATCGTTGCCATACAGCTTGAATACTGCTGAATGCAGCGTTATGCAACAAACACACACCGAGATAATGATCATGATGTTAATCACTGCAATTTCTGTCCCAGACTCGACTATTAACACATGGCTAGGGGATTTCCGAATTCCAAGTTAAACAAACAGAACAAACAATGTCAAGCCTCCACAAGCGGAATTACGTTTCACATGAAATCTTGGACATGGGTCTCTGTTGGAGACTCTGACATAACCCAATCGTCAGCTAAAACAATCAGACAATACACACCTCGAGAGACCCACAATAAACAACAATACAGACGTTTGAAAGTGTTAAAAACTACCTGCCGTGAGACAGTCGCATTTCACTGTGGAATGTGAAACTCGAAACGAGAATTTTAATCAATAAGCCGAGGTAACCGAAGCTTTTTTTACCGACATTTCCTGAATGTTTATGCTTCGCGTGACTCCGTATGACGTCGCATTGCCAGACTGGCCGTGTTGAAATATACTTAAGTCTAGCAAAGACAGGGAGTGTATTAAGGGGATGGCACTACGTGCCTTCAGTGGGTAAAACTCTAGTGAAATGACCTAACCGAGGTCACGGCATTTCTAGTAAAATGGCTTGATTGTATTCAACCTCAGGTAACAGTGTGTATTAAGGTGACAACCCCAACTAGGGCCCATGAAGGGTTAACAAGTGTTCATTTCTTGACAAAACCCCATTGCACCTTTTCTATTTAATCTTAGCACGTTCAGCAAGAAAGTTCTCAGTGACAAAGAACAAGAGAGATACCGAAAAATAAGTAAAATTGCATTATTTTAATATTTCCTTCCCTGTTAATTAGAAATGTTGGTGACGTAGCTGAGTTCACTACATAGGAATTGTATTCATTAGGGGCGTGGTTTAAACGTTTACTCATCACACCTAGGTTTGATTCCCCACATGGGTACAATGTGCGAAGTCCATTCAATGAGTGATTGCTAGAATATTGCTACACCGGCAAAGCAATACTCACTATTCCTTTAAATACTATATTATGACTGAATCAAATGGTTAACATTCAAGATAACTTCTCTTGGGTTTATTTTGGGATCAACCTTAGTTTTGAAACAGAATGCAACCGGTATCAAAATGCATGTTGGATTGATGGTTAACGCCACACTCAACAGTATCCTATCTACATGACGGAAGCCTGGAAATAGTCGATTCTAGACAAGAGAATCCAGTGATCAACATCATCTACGCAATTGGGATACGATGACACATTTCAGCCAAGTCATCGACCTGACCGCCCGATCCCGTTAGTCGCACCTGTTCTACTGTCTGTTGGGGCGGTGGGGTTCGCCCGTTACGCCAAATGGGTACAATTCTCACATGGGTACAATGTATGAAGTCCATTTCTGCTGTCCATGCCATGATATTGCTGGAATATTGCCGAACGCGGCGTAAAGCCATACTTATTCGCTATCTTCGAAGATCTCATCACCTCCGTATCCCATTCCATCCCCATCCATCCCACCATCGTGTTCCACCCGCTCCCCTTTTCTATTCACGTAATATGGCTATAGTATTTTGGAATGCGGCGTGAGCCGTGATTCCATCTACTGGAGAATATGTTGTAACACCCGAGCGCCCTCCTTTTCTCCTCTCTGTCAGGTTCCAGGCATATTTATAGCAAAAATAATATTCATACTTAGAGCCCAATGGTCTGTAACAACTCTTATAGTCGTTGCTGGGTACGGGTCTCAGCCGCGGGTAGAGCACAATGACAGTAAATTACCGGCCTCAATTGGCTGATCAATTCCATTGCAGGTTAGCTTCATTGTGTTAGAAGCTGCTGCTCTGTCTCTGTCTGTCCCATTAACAAGGCTAGCCTACCTCATGTTCGCCTACCTCATGTTCCCCGATCGATGTACTTGGAGCTGTATTGAAATTAATACCGATTGACATTGTGTGTCATTACGTGTTCTGTTTAACTAGATATTTAGTCGGACGATATGTTTTGTGAATTATGGTCCTGTTACGGTAAAATACGTTTATAACGAGGTACCTATAAAACGAACTACTCTCATGTCGAACTGATGGCTACAGGTGTTAATGGTGCAGGCCTCTTGTCTATTTTAGTCGAAATGGGTAAACCAAACTGTGGTTATAACGAATTGGAATTAGTGGCTCCTTATGGTTCGATATAACCCAAGTTAACCTTTTATAGGCTTATATCTACTTTTTACTAGTTAATAATGAGACATCTCTACAATTCAATTTTACAAAATCACACGAAGCTCTAAAATATCAGTGTATTTCGATATGGGCTCGACAATACCTGTTAGAAGTCAAGCAAGACTTGTTCTATCTGATAATAGGAATGAATGGTGATGATCTTTTAAGCGAAAATCAGTCTGATACCTATCTCGCCACAAACGTGGGGAAAGAAAAGCGACGTGACTGTCTGAATGAACAACGCTTGACAACCCCCCTTCAGGGTTGTGTACGCCACTTCTCCTGTCCGGCATTCTTAAATAATGAAACTGGAGTCATAACTTGTGCCTCCAAACCCTCTCCGATGTCCCGCATAACGGAATATGACATAAATCATTGAGCTCGAAACTGCCGGCTCATGTTTAAACCTTACTATGGTCTATTCTGTAAACCTCATTAAACGGCCGTCTTGGTGCTGTCTATCCGGCTTGGGTGTTGTGAATGCCTGAGGTGTGTAGACTGAAAGTAGACAGGTCTGAACCCATATGCAAGTTTACAGTATGTAGATAGAATCTCCCGTGTCACGGCTCAGGTCGGTATTGTCAGGTGCCGGGTGAGCCGTATTCAATATGGCCTCCATGATAGTAACGGACCTACACTGACATTATCAGCTCGGGAATTGATTATTTACTGGAGTTATTGGACGCTGAATATCATCTTGTTTACTAGTTGATATTTACTCTCCTGTGACACCAAGTCTCACAATGTCGCACAGCGGCCATCGGTGGAGGAGTGGTCAGTTTTTACCTGTGGACATGGAATGAGGATTAATACTTGTGTAGGTATGTCGGCTGTGTGTATAGTTTTATGATGTCCACTCGCCAGGCCTAAATGGCGACTTCGAGGACAGTTATTACAATATAATATCGTGTTTCTCTGTCTATATACCGAGTTAAGACTCACACATTATGGGGACAGTTTGATTGGGAAGGTATTCCCTCATGCAGGCGTATCAAGTTTCAGGCGAGACGCGTGTGCTTGTAATGGTACTGGGTATTACATCATTCTGATTATCACACACACATACACACATACACACACACATACATACACACATACACACATACACACATACACACACATACACACATACACACATACACACATACCCAAACTGTGGGCCAATTTTGTAGGTAACAAAACCTGGTTTTTCAGAGGGGCGGAGTGGAAGGGATGTGATCAACTGTATGTCAGTGCTGTTGATGTAAATATTTAATTGGGTTGAGGGTACGCGGGGTTGTTGTCTGCTACCCCTTTTTATTGAAAATACACATTAGAGAGCTTTATAACTTATTGGGTAGATTCTTTGTCATCATATTGCAGCTCTATAGCTTCTCAATTACACGTGTGGTCCATAACAGTATGTTTCATTTGTTTGTTTCGAATTTCCACTGAGTTAGTGCCTGTAGGGACGTTAAAATAATATTTGTCAATACCTGCACTGACATGAACTCAAGGATTTGTGGTAATATTAATTCGTGCGGCTCAGCACACTCGAACCCCGTTATGTCGAGTATGTCTCGAAGGGAAACCCTGGACCAGCTTTCCCCAAAGGGATCAACATTTAGCGGTTTAGCCGAAACTCGGATAACTGAAAGTAGCGTACGTTCCTTTAGCTTCGACTCAAGTCCGACTGCGTACATGCACAAGTGCAAGTCAGTGTAATGTAATGTATTTACTGTATATTTAGGTACGTGTATTGAATTGAGACCTGGTAACCTTTCTATCGAATTGTATCGATCTAGGTTATGTTCTACCTTGTACCTGTTTCATCTGGACGTACACGTTTAATGAAAGATCGTTACACTATATCGCTTTCTATATGAGATTCTTGATCAATGACGTGTGGACTTCCATTGTTGATCCGGGCAGAGCCTATCTATCATGTACAGGTAGTTTTCTGTCAACACTCTCAGTGTTTGAACTCATGCGCTGTAGAACACATATACCCATGCTTGATGCTGGATAAATGAAAAAAACAGGAAATGAGTATTCGATGGTAGTATATATGTTTGACATGGGTGTCATCTTTTTGTTTTGTATCTGAAGTTATCAGTATTTCTGCAACGTATTTCAACACTCCTTTCGTTTGTCGTTTAACGCCACACTCAGCAATATTCAAGTCATCTGACATCAGTTTCTAAACATTGCATCTGGACCAGATATTGCAGTGATCGACAGCATGAACATCGATCTCCGCAAATGGCACACGATGACATGTGTCAAGCAATGCCGCGAACCTGACCACCCGAACCTGTTAGTTGCCTATTACGTCAAGCATAGGTTACTGAAGATTAATTCTAACCCAGAACTGTACTGGTCCGGGTTCGTTTTCCAACCTGGTAACAATTTAATAGCATTTGTGATTTTACAGGTAAAATCCAGTTTTCAATTACGTCCTTTCTTGTGTTTAGAAGAAAATGCACAGAAACTTGGCTTTTAACTTTCCTGTTCTTCACACTGTTGATTAAATACACACACACACACACACACACACACACACACACACACACACACACACACACACACACACACACACACATAGGGAGAGACTCTCTCTCTCTCTCTTTCTCTCTCTCTTTCTCTCTTTCTCTCAGTGTGTATGTGTACACCTCATATACTCCTCCTGAAGAGTACAATGTGATTAAACCCGACAATGTGTCCAATGCGACTACCACGCCGTTGGATAATCGCACTCCTTACTCCTTTCCTTACCCGTGCCAGGATACCACACTCACTCACTGAACCTGCTGTACGCTGTGAATATGTAGAAATGTGTTGTTCATATATGTCAATGAATTGGCGCGTCTAATTTAAAAGTTTCATCTTGAGATAACTCTCTGTGAGAAAGTTAGCAGTCCTATCGCCCCCACCGAGCCGCGATGCTATGAAACATATGATTAATTCAAACCCGTACTGAACACGATGTAGCACGATGATTCATACATTGAGAGTTAAGTATAATGTATAATACTGACGTTGCAATTAGATAGAAATGAGTTTGAAAATATAGGGTTTACACTGTGCATCCATTGTGTGGTGAAACAGGGGCCACGACACACATATCTCACCAGGACATCAGTTCATCCAATCGAACTCGCCGACCCGCCGCTGTTTGTTGAGAATAGGTGTTAAACAAGGAGAGCATTTGAGGCCTTGACGTTTAACAGTGAAGATGCCCTGTTGAATGCTGGCGTGGTGAAACTGTATCACTCATTTCAGAGTGTGGAGAGAGAATATAGTTTTGGGATTTAAACTCTTCGGATGTACACGTTTCAAAATGTCACGGGATCAACGAATAGCCATATTGCTACATTTAAGGTTTGTAAACCCATTGTTATATATATGTAACAGTTCACTGTCTTAATAGAAATGTTAATTCGGTTGTTTGTGAATCAAGTTGAATCAGAAGTGATGAGTGATTTTCGAGGTTATGTTAGTACAAAGTATTAAAATCCCAATTCACGTATTAATGTGACATACATCTTTCTGTAGTTAACGTTCTTTTCTATGCACCAGCTTGTATGCACCTGTTAGTTTTTTCACAAGTCAGTTATACATTGCAGCTACTGAACTTAGTTTCGAACACTATATAACTTTTTCCTCTTCCCAACGCTTCATTTTCACGTTTTGAGGAGTCAAATACTCTCTCGTCTTGATGTAGCAACCCAAACAGTGCTAAAGCACTTTATCCCAAACATGTAATTACGGTGTATCTGACGGTTTCGGTCCAGCAGGTTGTATTTACACCCTCCAAGGCAAGAACTAGTGAATACAGACCCGTATCACAGAAGACGGATACTGTTTCCAAAACAGGTTCGATAGTTTAACGGATAGTGCGTTCGCCTATCACTCAGATTTCCAAGTTCGATTTCTTAAATGTAATGACAACATGTACTGAACACAAAGGATGTAATATATATTTTCTGATGTAGGTATAATCTCAATTAAAGATTAATAACCATGACGCTTTAATCAAAATTATGCGAATCATTTCAGCATCATATGCAGTTTGGCTTTCTTTGGCTTGAAGTGAATATGGAATGATTTTTGGTTGTTATTCTTGGGATACTGAAGAGCTTAATACTTTATTATTAAGTACTTAGTACGTGTATTTATGGGGATATTTTGAAGAGGTAACAGATATTTAAACGAAAAGCTACGCGTTGTTTTGGAGTGAGTGAATGAATATGGTTTTACGTCGCTTTTAGCAATATTCTAGCAATATCACGGTGGGGTGGGTGGGGGAGGGGAGGGAGAGGGAGATACCAGAAATGGGCCCCACGCATGGTACCCACTTGGGGAATCGAACCCGGGTCTTCGGCGTGACGAGCGTACGCTTTAACAACCAGGCTACTCCAACGCCTCCTTTATTTGTAAGTAAGCACAATAAAAAACATTACACTGCTTATATCCCGCCCAGAGGTGCCACCCTAACTCATGTCTGTCCCCAGCGTAGTCTGTAAGCCGATAGCTGGTGAATGAGAAGATGTTTTCGTGTTTCCTTTGGCCAACGTATTTGTTTTTACTTGTTTGTCCACCTCGGATGTGACAACTGTCTTTCTTCCTCCTTGAAAGGCTAATATATCAAAGTTTTATCACATCTGCACTGCAGAGCTTATCGGTATACACCGTTACCTGGCAGGTATGAAGGAGATTTCTCCCCGATTCCCAGGTAACACTGACGGTACTCCGACTCAGTGTCCATTATCTACCCCCTATCAGACCAGAGATTGCCCCGGTCCCATTCTAGTTGACACCCCACAGACCGTGGGACGCACTTGACAAGGAGCTTATAGTCAGACTATGAACAGGCCCAAGATAACACGGTGCTCCTTCAAAAGTTGACTTCGTCCCTTGTTTTTTTTATTTTTTTCGATATCTCAGCTCTTCTTGTAGTCTGTCATACAAGCCCTAAAACAAAAATACCCAATAAATCCAGCCCATGCAAATCTCGAATATATGGCAAGTCTAGATCACCGCCGTTTCAGTTTCTACAAACGGAGAAAGACTATAGTGTCCCTTTCATTGTATTTTATTTTAATTAAAAACCATTCTTCTTCTGTAAAATGTGTTAGAGATTAGCTGTTAGTCTACGTTTTGTGGTCACACTGGTTTTCGGTGGCAGTGAAATAGAGACACGGTGAATTACAGTAGCTTCTTAACTGCTGCCGAGTAGCGATACTCGCTTCACCTTGTTTGTCTCTCCCTGGATGCAAGAGGATGTCAGTAGCGTAAGATGCGAACGCTGGAATGGTTTAAGCATATATTAACCGAATGGCAAGGATGCTGTCCGGCGACCGTGTTTAATTCTAAAGGATACACCTTTGAAGAACAGTATCCTAGTGGGTGGCGTGGTCACTCGTCTCGAGGGTCCAGAGTTCAATTCCATAAATCAGTATTATATTACCCAAAAGCTGATATGAAAGGGTTGACTACCAAAGGGTTTGCCAGATACGTTTGGAGTGGGGTTTGCTGGTCTAAGGTCTTCCACCCAGCATCAGTATGAAGGACGATAGTCAGATTGACCTTGGCCAGTTATTATTGCTAATAATCATTATTGGTGGATAATATCCACAGACAGCGGTACCTAAGCTAAAAGTGTAGAAATACAGATGTAAGCAGCTTTAAGAGGTCTTAGTCTTCAGTCCGGACCGGCCCGAGGCTTGGAAACAAAAGCTATTGTTACGTAATGAAATGTACACCACTACTATCAATAGCTCTTAAAATACATATAATGCCCAGTATTATTCATTAGCCTCTCTCCATCCGATAACATGCCTGCTTGTGCGTGCTAATCTCTCGGGTTTCCGACATTGAATTCACCTCACAACGTTACACAATGAAACCTTTGTCTCAAGCCAAAGTGCAGGTAACTCGTCGCTGACAAGTTAAATCAACCCTCTCCCTTCGTTCGTCCACCCTCGCCCCTTTCCGTGAACAGCCTTTTCTTTTGTCCCGGAATGACACGAGAGGTCACGAATGCGTTCTTTTGGCCGATTTCTTGAAGTGGAATGTGTGAGAGGTTAAGGTGTGGTGCCTTGAATGTCACCTTCCATTTGATCTCATTTATTTCGCTTTGATTAAAACATGATCGTGGACACAACTATACTGTGTTGTATACAGAGTCGACAGTGCGTGTAGATCAGCTGATATACAATCAATAGGCTTAATACATAGAGCCGAGTACATATCTGATTGTGTAGGTGTCGCTCAATACTCCACCTACTTAGTTTTTATCCAGTTGGATATAATTCACCTGGTTCAGTCGGGTTTACAGCATTGACTTGGGTTTTTCGCCGTTTCCAACTGTCTGTGAGTGTTTATAGTGTTACGCCGTGATTAGCCACATTCCAGCAATATTACATGGGAGCGCACATAAAACTGACTTCACACAAGGTACCCATGTGGGGAATCGAACCTGGTTCTTAGGCTTGACAAGCGAACATTTTAGCCATGGGGTTATCAGCACCGGCGACGTTATTTATGACATATCTCCTACGACAAAGAAGTTCAACACCAAATCATTGGACGTGCAGTTCGAGTTGGCAGTTGGATTAAAAAAAAAAAGCGCATAGTGAATGGTTAGTTGACTAATGTGAAACCAATTTGATTTTGTGATAAAATGACATAAAAGCCTTCTTTCTCAGGTGATTCTGGATTAGAATTGGATTTTCAAGCTGGGTTTCCTTTCTCAAAGCACAAAGGTGATCGTAAGTCACTAAGGTAGCCTCAGTTCAGTGTTCATTATAGGAGTTAAGTTTAAACTTAGTTAAAGGCTGCTTCGTGAAAGGAGACCCTGGTCGTTAGAGGTTGCATTTTGTCTTGGTTGCTCCAGTTCGATGTCTTTGATGAGTCAGTTGCTCATGATATCAGTCGCCAGTTTAAGAGACATTGCTTCGATTATTTCCAACCTTTTGCCAGGCAACTGAAATGCTAAGTCTAAGAACAAACACATGTACAACAAGACTAAACAGTAACATCGCACACGCACACGCGTACACACACCTAAATAGCACATGCGCGCGCGCTCTTTGCGGCGCTACCCTAATCTCCATTTCACCTCACCTCATCGGCAAAAACTCACATTATTATGTAGTGAGAATGTATAAACACGAGCAGCCAGACAGGTCCAACACGAGCAGCCAGACAGGTCCAACACGAGCAGCCAGACAGGTCCAACACGAGCAGCCAGACAGGTCCAACATTTCCCACGTCTCCGCTTCGCCAGCTTCAGTCAACAGTTAACTGGGGGTGGAAATGTACACTTACATGGCCATTCTCCTTGACGGAGGTATCTGAAAACAACACCGTCCAGCGATTTGTTGACATCACATATACCTCAATACCTTCAGTCATGTCGATGCTATGTTAATGTACAGGTAAATGTATACAGTTCCAGCCAAGCGTGGCTGTAGCAGTGGCATCAAGGTGACAATAGACATCACAGTGTTAATGTAGCATCCAAGGTACATCATACACAAGTCACGTATCCATGGTGGTATATTGATGGGTCTTGACTAGGAGCCAACCCACTCCATCACTTACAGAAACCGATTTTGTAAATTTATGTAAATCTTAACGTCGACTAAACATCAATTAGTCTGAGTCCCAGGATCACCTGGCGGGATAATGATCGTTGAGATGATTGAGGTGTTTCCTGATACAGCTGAGTGAGTTAAGTCACTGTCACGAATCATTGTCACTGTCACGCTGTTTGATGGAGTCATGGCTGCTGAAGTTGTGTTTTTAGAGTCACCACGCTACGATTCTGTGTGTGAGCACCACCATTCAAATATTTAATGTGGAAAAGAGAACGTATCAGTTTAGGTATATTCACAAAACACATTTTTTCACATTTATTGTTGTTGCTGTTGTAAGGGGCGAAGTATGTTTAACCAGTTAGTGTTTGACAAATTAATTTATATCATTTCCAACACTAACGTCCGCAAGAATTGTCCTTTATGTGAATGTTTAAGATTGCGGTTCTGTCTCGTATCAAGACATTGGTAGTAATATACGTCCCAGGCATTTGTTGGTTTAACGTGATTTAGCCTGTTAACACATTTATTGAAACGGTCATTTAAATGATTTCTTTATGTCGAACGTATGAGTGTGCTGATGTTACACTTCTCATTTGTCAGTATCACGTGACGCCACACATTATGTCATAGTGTGATAACCGATATGTTGACTGACTGATCAAGTTCTCCAAATACATGTAGCGATGCTCATGATATCAATCACTGATTTCCTTGGTCCATCTCGGTTAAGGGCTGCCATCTGTGAAACAACTGGAATAGTTATCTCTGCGACTTTAAACCTCACACACTCTTTTCCAACACTTCAGGATTATTTGTAGTACACAACGCTCCTACATGTTCTTAGAGCGTTTGTTTGAACAGTAATGATGTACATCTGTTGGCTGCTTGATAACCAATTTGGATGGTTGAAAATAACACATTCACACGTCCTTGTAGATTCGAGAGGGTGTGGTGGCGTAGCCTTGTGGTTAAAGCGTTCACTGGTCATACTGAACAATCGGGTTCGTTTCCCCTCATGTGTTCAGTGTGTGGTGCCTACTTCTGGTGTCCCCCTCCGTGATACTGCTGGAATATTGCTAAAAACATACTGAATAAAACTGAAATTCGAAATGTTTACATCACTATGTGACTAATAAAACTTTCGTTTGTTTCAGGTCGAGTGGTGTGAGCAAGACAGCTCCGTGCACCCCGCGGAAGATGTCCATGGAATCATTAGACGTGGACGACGACGGCAATGCCGCCTCCTCCGGCGACATCGACATGAAGCAGATCAACACGATGACTCTGGAGGAGTTTCGGAACCTTCTCAACAAGCAGCTCTCTGTGCCTCAGGTCGGAGCAGCATCTCAGAACGGATCTGCATCTCAATGTTCCGACTCTCCTCGATCTCAGGGGAGCTCCGACAGTGCCAAGGCTCACACGCTGTCGTCCAGGACAGCCTCAGCTACTAGCTCGTGGCGGGCTGTGCGGGAAAAGGCAAGGACAGTGTGTCAATCACTGGAGTCGAGCGCAGGCGCCAGAGTCAGTAGGACCAGTTCTAGCAACGACTCGGGCTATCTGTCTCAGAACGGGGACACTCCAAAACGTTCACTACCCAACCGACCCAAAACTCCCACATCCGTGTCGAGACCGAAAACTCCAGTGTCAAGGCCAAGTGGTCTGGGCTCTGAATCCAGACCTAAGACTCCTACGAGTTCTGTGAGACCTAAAACGCCCACAAGCACTTACCAGAGACCCAAAACGCCCACACGGAATTATGGGAGACCCAAGACACCAACGCACTCCGCTGCCACTACCCCGTCGTCTGTGGATGAGAACATTGTGTTAGGTCAGTCTGGCAACCGTCCATCAACCCCAGTGCTTAGTGAAAGACCCTCTACCCCTTCCTGCATTCCCCGCCCGAGCGGTATCCCCCGAACCTCAACCCCTTCATCTCAGGTTGTGGCAAATGACAATGATACACCTGCTGGACCTCAGAAAGGGGAGAGGAGATTAATAGCCAGACCCACAACTCCCAGTACGACTCGGAAACAACTTCCTCCCCGGCCAGCATCTACCGTGCCTCAAGAGAAATCTTACACCAGCATCTTCCACGCTCGTAGGTCCTCCACGCCTGGCCCGGTTCAAAGCCAATCAAGAACGGCAACACCTTCGCGGGAAAGAAGGAGTGTCGTTTCAAGAACCAGTGCTGTGTCGAGGAGTTCCAATTATCCCCTGTCTAAAAGATCTCAGAGCGTGGCAGATGTTCGCAGTAGTGTCAGTAGAACCTCCACGGAAGCATCCCTATCTTCTGAAGAATCCGAATCGGTGACTAGTGACGAGAGGTCCAGATCTAAATCAAGGACTGTGAGTGCTGCAGAAAGGAGACAGAGAACCTCCAGTGCTGAGCCACGGAGACTCGTTCGACAAGCAGCTACGGAGGAGTGTTTGATGGTGTCCAGGACTAATGATGGTGCTCACTGCATTACTTTGACATCAAACGGAAATACTAAGTATGACTCTAGCAAAAAGACGAACAGATTTGTTCGAAGTGCTTCAAGTGAAAGCTGTGATTCCCCTCGGTCTCGTCAGAGATCTAGGACTCCTGATCCTTCTATGATTCGACGAGAGATGACTAGAAGAAAGTCGGAGATTTCTGTCAGTTCTGGTAAGTCTGTAGAGAGTAGGACAGAAGCTTGGGTCAATTCCACGGTTCACGATACGAAACGAAAGTTACCCCCAAGGCCGAAAAGAGCTATGACCCCGAATTCTATGAACAGGAAAGAACTTGAATTGACTTCTCGGTCGTTTGCAGAGATTAAAGAGGCTCTTCGTGTTCCCCTTGAAAATGGAGTTGTTATTAATCCGGATAAACTTGAAGCTCCCCCTGAAGACGCAAAAGCGTATTTGCAGATGGAAAAATTATTCAAAAAGTTACGGGAAAAAGAATTGCGTGCGTCTGTTAATGACACAGTTGGTGGCATCAATGATGACGACAGCGTGAACAATCGCGACAGTACTGTATCTCAGGGAATATTGAAAAATCCAGACGCTAAAGCAGCCTCTAACAGGTCTTTGAATTCTGTGAGATTTTCAAATTCTTCTCTCTCATCGCTGAGTTCTGGCAACTCAAAGTGTGTGTCCTCGCATTCAACTCCAGTGAACTGCAATAACACTTTGGAGTCCCCTCTAAACCATTCACGGTCTCTCCCATCTTTCGCATCCTCAACCCACAATCTCACCTCCACGCCCCTCAACGGGGTATCTTCCTCGGGTATAGAGGACGAAATCGATTCTGGCGACGAGGATACGTTCGGTAACACCGCAGAAGCGCTTGCTTATAAACTGAAGGAAATGGCAAAGCTTCGTCCCAGGAAGGAAGACTCAGATGGGCCAAAATCCAGAATCCCGGCCCCAAATCTTAGCAAAAACAGAAAATCAAAATCCTTCAGTAATCTGTCAACGAGTTTAAGTTTCGATAAAGAAACCCTCCATAGGAACCTGAGTGAGACATCAAACGAGGACTCAGCTGTGTTTTATAATCCGGATGATGAAGACGAGCTGACTGAGATGGCTCGAATCGCCAGTGACAGAGAAGAGCTGCAGGATCGATCTGAAACCCCCGTCCCCAGAATGGCCACCCCGCTGACCACTGGCCGAAGTACCTTCCTCAACGGCAAGGACAAGACACCGCGACTGGTGAGAGCAGTATCCCAGGAAAGAAGTCCCTCCAACTCGGTGTCCTCCCTGTCAAGTCTTTCACTCTCAAATGCTGATAATGATTCCGAATTTGTATGATGTGGCAGTTCAAACTAGTTTCATCGACTAGTGGTATTTCTTCCACAGATTCACTGACGTGAGAGACGAGAGCAATACGTGTATCATACCTAGGTTCTGTTTCAGCTCATCTATGCTATAGAAAATTATGTAAGGACTATCCGTTTCTTTCATAACGTAAAACTGTCATGGATTGAAAATGAATTCCTTGCAATATGAAGGAGCGAGGCCTCTATAACTTCTTTTGAGAAGCACGTGATACGCTGGTGTTCAGTGTTCGGTTTCGTGAACCTTGCTGTTTGGGTATGACATCGTTGGTTATCACACTTACTTCAGGAGAACTGAATGTCCAAGGACATTGTGTATGCCAGAACGGAAGAATGGCCTTTGGATAACACGAGACAAGATTGTCTTTTCGGACTTCACTCGTGAATTGTTCAAGGATAAGACGTGTCAATAAATGACGAATATCCGGATGGAATATAATTTAAAGATAACATTGTACAATTATTGGTTTACCAGTTTGAATACACTTATCGGTCAGCTGATAGCCATCGGGTGTTTGTGTTGGCATTCTGGAATGCAACCTATAAAGAAGAAACCGGTTCAAGTTTCAATTCAGGGCATTTGGAAAGAAGGATGACTACGTGAGCGGTGTGTCTCGCGACAAGTGTGCATTCGTATGGACTTTACCCGTGCGCTTGTTTGTGACGGTACTGAGTGAGTCATGGAGACTCTCAGCCGTCCACGAGCTTTTTGTGAGGATGGACGTTGTGCTGCTGTCGAGGCAGAAAGACCAAGGATTCATTTAAAAGTTGTTTGAAGGGCTTGGCTGTACAGATCGTTGAGATGATCGATGGAATGTACTGTTTGAAGAATGTATTCGTGAGCTTGTCAGAATAACACTT
Source organism: Haliotis asinina (assembly GCF_037392515.1). Classification (NCBI taxonomy): domain Eukaryota; kingdom Metazoa; phylum Mollusca; class Gastropoda; order Lepetellida; family Haliotidae; genus Haliotis; species Haliotis asinina. The sequence goes on from NC_090280.1 coordinate 97,692,743, forward strand.
GGTTATTTTTAGGACATATTCTTACGCATTTTACCTGTATATCAGTTGGAGTAAATAGCTTGAGAAGGGCCGTGATACAGGTGAGTTGAAGGAAGTACAGGTATGTAGCCGTCACGTGACATGGTAGTTCCTCATGGGCCAACCATTGTGAATTTTTTGATGTGTGGAAGTAAATTCAAGCTAATGTAACAAAAGCAATGTTTTCATGAGTTTGCTAAAAGTATAACTGATTGCCAAGGCCTTCTGTAGTTTCGATAAGTTTTATTAGATACTTTGAGGTATAGATTCAAATTATTGAGCTGTCTCAAAATATATTCCTGCCTCAGCGTGCACTCTGAAGAGAAAATCAATATCCATACACAGATATATTTCGTGAACTGCTTGTCTCAGAATAATAGCATTTTCACTCATTATTTCATATATTCACGGATGATGCAAGCGACCACGACATTTTCATTTGTGTACATTCGAACAACTTAGTCGTTTTGCTGATAGTCGGATGTCGTGAGATCATGGTGCAAGGGACATAACTCTATCGAATACGGTAGACGTGTTTCATTGGTAACGCTACCTTCTCTTTTTATCATAATTTACTTCGATTTTCCAGTAAATTGGCAAGGTGAAGAATAAAATGCATTTAAATATTGGAACTACATTACAGGATGTATATATCTGTACATTTTATTTATAAAGTAACATGTATGTTGGGGTTCACATGCTTAACCTATCCCAGATATGAATGATATACGCCACAATACATATTCATGTACCCCTTTGCCCGGCATATTCTGTTGTTCTGTTGAACCCCCAAATTAAATATTCTGAAAAATACACATCTCAAACCAGCCCCCAAATATTTGCGATGAACAGAGTTAATCTCATTGATTCTACAAAATCTGACATTAGTTCGAGGTCAAGGTGAGATGCATGAAGAAACAAGAAACTCAACCGATATCTCTGATAATGTGTATGTGTCGCCATGGATACCTTTACTTTCATTGTCATTAGTTGACGGATGTTATCAGTGAGAGGAAAAGAATTAACAATGGACCGCACCTTGTATTTATTCCCATGCTGATTTGTTAATACAACCGAGTTCTATTAACCCACATGGATATAATGTGTTAAACCCATGTCTGCTTTGGAAAAATGTTGAAATATTTAGAAATCCGTTGGTTTCAAATCGCCTTGTTCCTTAAACTTTCGTGAATTAAAATGCCCCCTCAAAAAAGAAGAAAATTTTAAATATTGATTAAAAAACTGAAAAATATGTTCGAACCATTTCTTATATTCTTTTTGATTTCAAAGACCGGTGCTCTCCTTGCCTCATCTGTATAATTTTGGACATGTATTCATTTCCGGGAATATACACCAAGGAGGTAATACATCATAATATTAGTGATCATGATATAATCTATAATCAATAGTATTGGCAGATACATTACGAAATACCTTGCCCCTTTTAACTGCAAGGCGTGTAAGGCAATCGGTTGACTCATATTTACCAGCCGATTACAAGTATCGCGGGTACATACGTTGCAGGTCAATGAACTATTGCCATTTAAAACGTCTCTGTAAGTTAAATCACTTGTCTGTCATGGATAGTCTATCCTCATTAAAGTAACGGTTGTGTTTCCCCTCCTTGGTTTTCAGTTAAAAAATATTTGTTTGTACAGATGTTTCGTTAAGACAATTGTAAAAAGCCTTATCGTCATGGTGATGCTAAGGGAAGTAACTCTCGGTCAAGAACGTTGCGCCATCGTTTATCTTTATTGGCATTCCAGAGGCTGTTTCTGTGATGTTTGGAATAGAAGACAGTATTTATTTATTTTCACTCTGTTGCGTGCATATTTTGATGAAATAAATGCATATATTTCGACTTAATTGTCTTGTGTTTGATATACAGGTCCAACTTATACACCCTATATGGTATGTTGATATGGTAGGTTGACTAACGCCTCACTCAGCAGTATTCCAGCTATATGGCGGAGGTCTGTACATAATTGAGTCTGGATCAGACAGTCCAGTAATCAACAGCATGAGCATCGATCTACGCAACTGGGATACGATGACGTGTCAGCCAAGTCAGCGAGCCTGACCACCTGATCCTGTTAGCTTGTTGCCACTTACGACAAGGGCGCGTTACTGTAAACCAAGCCTAACCCGGATATTCACGGAACTGGCAGTAGCGGTCGGTCGGAGGAAGGGGTGTTTCTGAAAAATGGAGTTCGGAGGAAGAAAGAATGGGACTGGAGTTAAGTGTCCGTCATAGCCCGACCCATTTGACCATAATTATTGTTGAGCTATCATTCGAAATATTCATTTTGTATAATATGCATCGAAATTCAGTTTGGGCAGTTTTTAATTTACCATGAAATACATGAATATGAAGTATACTTAGCACTGTATAGTATTGTTGAAATTGGGGGAATTTTGCAGTAATTGACATCCATACACACTGTTATCAGTGAGAACATATTGTATGTAAGTATATGAAGACCAGTTTCAGCACGTACCGCAGAATTTGTGGCATTTACGGTAATTGTTTTCCTTGTTAATTGTTTTAGAAAGAAAATATTATAGATTATTTCTATGACAGACATCGTGAAACCACTGAATGCACAAAGCAAATTCACAATTTGATACCGACACTGAAATACATATGTCTCAGAACCAAAGTCTTTTCAATGTTCAGTCAACCAAAGAGCATTCCCGGAGAAAGTGACCCAAGTATGGAAATTGTAGATTCAACTTCAAACAGAAATGACATCAGATTACCAACAAGACACAAGTCCTATAGAGTGGACACTGATCAATAACACCCTGGCACTTGTGTTATGGAGACCCCCTCAATATCTGTGCAAGAACTGTGTTTTTGGTTATAGTCCGTTTTCCAGAAATGAAGGATGAACGGCAGATTTAGGCAATCACGACATACCAAGGGCCTTAGAAGAGTTAATGTCATAACACGGTTGCCTGTTTCCGCTTCACACCGAGGGAGATAAATATTACGAGCGTGAGGTCTTTAAGAAAAATATGAGAGATATTATAGTTTGTTATACCATAACTGCATTCTTAAGAATAATCTGATTAAAAGATATACATAGTGTTGATTATATGTGATTACATACCTCTGAATGACTTTAATCAACCAATCACAATCCAGTATTTTCTGAAGTCGATAAAAGATACAACAAACCTTCAAATCAAATAAATTATTTCTCATCAGCTGAGTTGCGCATCTTGTCAGTCGACAACGAGGTATGCCATGTAGCAGGTGTGACACGTGTTTGTCCTGTTCTTCCAAACCCTGTGCCCCGTCCGTTACAGAGGTCACCTTGCACACACAACATCCGGGACGCTTCTCAAAGAACCTTTACCACACATGGGTATTATGATAATATACAGAGGGTATTGATGGGTAGAGGAAATTCAGTGAGGTATCATTTGAAGACATTTAATAGTCTAAGACCTTTTCCGATTTCGAGTAATTTTCTAAGTAATCGTTCCCATTGCGAGACAAACGGACCTAAGATTATCTCCCACGACGAGTCTGTTGTTAGATAGGCTGTTTAGGTTAATAGCATTAATTGTGATATAATATCTCCAACGGAGCAATCGGTACTGATGGGGTTTTCGGTGAAATCAAGTTTTTAAGTAATATATACTATAAAGCATGTCGAACTTCTGTTGTCTCGAAGTAAATATTTGGTCCTTATCGTATTCTTATTTTAGTGATCGTTTTATGGTTCTATCGTACCTTGCAATTGGATAACTGCAACTATTCACATAAGTCCCTTAATTCGAAAAAACGATGTGTTAAAGTATAGGAATTTCTTTAAATATAGACAGCGGTGGGGTAGCCTTTTGGTAAAAGCAATCGCTCGTCACACCAAAGACGCGGGTTCGATTCCCCACTTGCGTACAATGTGTGAAGCCCATTTCCGATTTCCCCGCTTTGATATTGCTGGAGTATTGCTAAAAGCATTGTAAAATTAACTCACTTACTCACTTTAAATTTAGTGACCTGTTTAACCAATTATATGAGAGTCAAAATCATTTCTGAAACAGTACGAGCATATTACCGTATAACTTCTGCGAGATTCGGTTTTTGCAAAAACATTCCGACAGTATGATACGACTATTTTCGCTCTCACATTAAATGCGAAATTGTTACAACACAGCCACAGTGACACAGACCCTGACCTGTAGCCACAATAGCGATGTTACTCGAGATGAAATGTATTTACTTGAAGATAAGGTCCCCATTTTTCCTACACATTTTGAAAGTGTCAAGATATCGCCTTGATCAACACAACTTCCATTGGACAAGATCACGGAGAGACGTAAATATGTCTCAACATTCGAAGTGAAGTCGAAGCGTCACTGAGCTGACCTAACCACCACAGTCAGTTACTGTTTGGAAAATCAGTTGATCAGGGCTGAAATAGCTGTTTGGGTGTCGAACATCAGTAGAGACCAATACACAGTTTGAATTTGCTGGTACTAGAGATCACGAGGCTATTGGGCATCATCATGGTCGGACTAACATTTGTGGTTTCGTATATTCTCCACACTCTGGTTGCCAAAGGAAGTGTCAGCAATGAAGGTGTGTGTTCGGCGCCAACAGTTTTGCCTCCTTTGTGTAGGGACATGCCTTACAATACGACGAAGTTCCCAAACTCCCTCAGCCAAACTTTGGATGGTGCAGGGCTACAAGTGCACCAGTTTTATCCACTAATAAAGGTCAAGTGCTCAAACAGTATCAAGTTTCTGTTGTGCACTACCTACTTCCCCTATTGCAATCCATTGCTTGGCACAATTCCCACGTGTAGGCACGTATGCGAGGACACCAAGCGTGGTTGTGAAGGTCTAATGAATAAGTTTGGATTTCCTTGGCCGGATTCTCTCAACTGTGACAAGTACCCGGAGAAAATGGATGCCGCCAATTGTTTAGATATGGAATCTACACATTTCCAACCAACGACGAGCACAAGGACGACAACGATGTCGACAGCAGCATCGACGATGACGCCAACAGTGAAGCCACCTAAACGGAGAAGACTGATGTACCGGAGGCTACTGACGTTACTGAGAGACACTGCCAGGGACGTCCGTGACAGCATGCAATCCCTCTACACTGCACTCTCTCCCTAGAGACTTAAATCGTTTCTAATTATACCTATTTAGACAACTGAGGAATTTGAGTAAGCTACACTTGCGTGAATATCATTCAGGTGGACAACAGATATTTTGTTGCATTGATTGGACACACGAACACCGAGGAGTCTACAAAGTACCTGTTTGGAATGTTCCAATGTAATAAGAAATATTGGTAAGCATACTGTCTAGACAGTAATAATGTTAAATATATGTAATAATGTAATATCTTGACATTTTTTGAGATCTTACTAAACGAAGGACCATCGCATCTTGTATTTCCATTCCTTGTCAACAGGCTCCACAAGTCTCCACATGGAAAATAAAATAAATTCAGTCTTTCATCCTTCTATCTTTGACCTTCGTTCGACATTTTCATTCATTTTGTTAAAGAGTTGAGTGTTTTACGGAAGTTTAAATGTTAAAACCTATTTTGTGTTACTTGAAATACTTTTGGGATTTTGATAAGCGAGGGACCAATGCCTTGTATTTCTGTTTCTTGTCCACACAAACTGCGTTGATAAATACAATAGACAACACAGGTTGCTTAGTTTTAAAAATAAATTGTTCAAGTGGGTAACGTTTTCACTCGTCACATCGCAGACCCGATTTATACATAGTTACAGTTTAATTATATTGCTGGGATATTGCCACTAGAGACTTTGTGTCACCCACTAAGGCACTTACTAACTCACTTATTCCTCTGAAATATCTAGTGATAACATATTAAAGCTGCTAGCAACAAAACAATTTCAACAGTGGGTAATAGACATACCACATCTGACTATATAGAAGACAAGGTCACAGGTTGGAAAGTTCAAGGCAGATGGTGTATTGCATAAGAGGAATCGTGCTGGTGTGACTTTGTAGAGACACAGAAATGCTTCAGTGGTTAAAGAGATAAATCTTGTTCTAGCTCTCAAACTTGAACTGAAACAAACTTATGTTAGGTGCGTTTCTAGTTTTATCTGGCACACGTTCGCCTCCATCGTCCGGAACGTTGTGTTGCTGATGACGTTGTAGCTCCGTGGTCTCACCGAGGAAGTATACTTGAAAACACCGCTGAAGCGTTTAGGATTCTCTGACTCAAGATTATCTTTCTTCATCAATACCAAATATAATTGCTCATGTGTTTCCTTTTCAATTTTCATTCGCTGCTTCCAACATGAACCATGCGAACGCCATCTTTCAACGGTACAATGCTAGATCACATTCAACATGCCTTACAGCGTGTAGTAGTACGAAATCACGATGTACAGGCCTCTCGTGACCAATTCCCCACTCTGCAATATTCCAGTTGTTTGACCGTGGTGTGTATATAGTCAGGTCTGAACCAGACAATCCAGTGATCAACAGTATGGGCATCGATCTACACGACCACGTTATCAAGTCTGATTACCCTCTCCAGTTACTCACTTCATACTGCATTCTTTTTGTACTTGAAAGTAATTTCTGGTATCCGCAGTATCTGTGTTATTCATTGAACGTGGCTTTATTATCCATAAAGCGTGTTTGTTATCCGTAGTGCACTAGTATCTGTGATAGCCATTACGTGTGCCTTTATCACCCAAAAGCGACTTTGTTATCTGTAAAAGTGACTGTGTTATTCAAAAATCGACTTTGTTATTCAAAGGTGTGACTTTGTTATCCAGAAAGATCATGTATGTTATCCATACGTGCTCGTGTTATGTATAAAGTATGTCTATGTTATCCGAAAGAGTGTTTGTGTTATCCAGACATGCATGGGTTCCTGAAAGTGTTTTGGTATCTGTAACGTTTGTCTGAGTTATCCGTAATGTGTATCTTTGGCAGCCATAAAATGTGTCTGTTATTCGTAACATGGGTCTGTGCTATCCATAGTGTCTATCTTATCAGCGAAGTGTGTTATTTTTTAGCTCTAATGTGTCTTTGTTCTTAATTAAATGTGTCAGTGTTATCCCTTAAGTGGGCCTGTGTTGGACACACAGTTGGCCACTGTTATACTTAAAGTTTGTATGTGTTATGCACATTGTCTTTCTTATCGCTAGTGTCTGTATCCATTTTGTATGTTTAGTGTCCATGAAATGTGTCCGTTATCCAGAACAGGTGTCTGTGCTATCCATAATGTCTGTGCTGTCAATAAAGAGTGTAATTGTTGAGCCTAATGAGGATTTATTATCAGTGAAGTGTGTCAGTGTTATCTGTAGAGTGTATCTGTGTTTTCCGTAACGTGTACCTTTGTTGTCTTTAAAGTGCTTGTGTTAATATACAGTCACAACACAAGTGTGTGATTGTTGAGTCTAATGTGTCTTTGTTCTCAAAAACTTGTGTCAGTGTTATCCCTACAATGCTTCTAGTGTGCTTGAAAGAATGTCTGTGTTATCCGAAAATGCGTCTGTGTTATCCGTAATGTGTATATTTGTTGTCTGTAAAGTGTGTTATCCATTGTGGCTGCGTTTTCCATAAAGTTTGCCTGTGCTATGCATAACGTATCTTTGTTATACATGTAGTGCGCCCTTGTCGATAAAATGTGTATTTGTCATCCACAATGTGTGCTTTTGTAATCCCCAAACCCTTTTTATCAACAAGTGTCTATTTTGCGTGAAATGTAAACGGCGTTCCTGTTTTTGTTACAATGGCCTGCTGGAAAATAACAACATTACACTGAAATGTTAGCAGTAAAATATGCCATAACAACCAACCTTATGACGTTATCGCTACCACAGCCCCTGACCTATGACCCCTGGATGAAGAGTGTTTACCTATGATAAAACTCCACGCGCAGTTACAAATTGTCAGAGTGCAAGATAGCACAGTCATACAGGGTACCTGCATTGGATTGCTCTTTCTTGAGATATAAAAACTAACGCACATCATAATGGTCAGGCTAACGCAAAGGCTTGTGGTTCTGTTCATTCTCCACACTCTGCTTGCCAAAAGGGGATCCAGCAATGAAGGTGTGTGTTCGGCGCCAACAGTTTTGCCTCCATTGTGTAGGGACATACCTTATAATACGACGAAATTCCCAAACTCCCTCAGCCAAACCTCAGAGGATGCAGCACTTACAGTGGCTACGTTCTCTCCAGTAATTCAGGTCAAGTGCTCAAACAGTTTCAAGTTCCTGGTGTGTTCTACCTTTTTCCCCTATTGCAATCCATTGCTTGGCACAATTCCCACGTGTAGGCACGTATGCGAGGACACCAAGCGTGGTTGTGAAGGTCTAATGAATAAGTTTGGATTTCCTTGGCCGGATTCTCTCAACTGTGACAAGTACCCGGAGAAAATGGATGCCGCCAATTGTTTAGATATGGAATCTACACATTTCCAACCAACGACGAGCACAAGGACGACAACGATGTCGACAGCAGCATCGACGATGACGCCAACAGTGAAGCCACCTAAACGGAGAAGACTGATGTACCGGAGGCTACTGACGTTACTGAGAGACACTGCCAGGGACGTCCGTGACAGCATGCAATCCCTCTACACTGCACTCTCTCCCTAGAGACTTAAATCGTTTCTAATTATACCTATTTAGACAACTGAGGAATTTGAGTAAGCTACACTTGCGTGAATATCATTCAGGTGGACAACAGATATTTTGTTGCATTGATTGGACACACGAACACCGAGGAGTCTACAACGTACCTGTTTGGAATGTTCCAATGTATTAAGAAACTGTTAGTAAGCATGCATGGTTATAAAAGTTATAAATTTGAACATCACTAACCAGAAAAATGCAGTCCAAAATGTGTGGCTAGCATATGATATTTATGATGTTATCATCAGGTATTTATCCTAAGGCATGGGAGTTATAATTCCAGTTAATAAAAACACTTGCTTACCATGCATTGTATCAAATCTAATATTTAAATATTGACTACTTTCACAAGGTGCCTCTTCAGATTCAACCCCACATTGTTTATGTGAAGGTTTTATGCCTATACTGACTTATGGTAGTGAATTTTGGATCTTCCCTATATCCCCTGATATTGAAAACCTTTGCTGTACATTTTATAAAACCATTTTGTGCCTGAACAGGTCAACAACAAATGAAATTAAGCTGGACGAGCTTGGATGCTACTCCATAAAAGTAAATCATTATACAAATCATCTTGTGTTGGGTAAGGCTCCTCTTTCAATATAGCAATATTATTTTTATGCATGTTTATTTGTATGAAAAGGACCTTGCAAATTGGGACGTTGAGTGCAGGGGTTTGAATGTGAAGAAATTAAGACGTTTTTCTTACGGCTCAGAGTGGATCAATCAGGACACTATAAATTCCCTCTTATTTCTTCAAACTTTTAAACAAAGATGTATTGATATTCATAAACAGATATAGTGTGCTAACCTAAACAAGTTAACACTTTATAAATCCATCAGAAATACTGTCCAGTTTCAGAGCTATCTCACAGTGAAAGTGTACAGAACTTCCTTGGCTCTCTTCGGCGCTCCAGCCACTGTCACATGATTGAATATGGTTGTAAATTGGGACTAACAAGAGATCGGCGAATATGTCCCCTTTGTGTTATTCCTGTGATAGAAACTGAGTTACTCTTTACCCTTGAATGTTCATTTTACGATGGTCTTATTCTAACATATTTCTTGGGATTTCCATAATCTCTGGTTTGTCAACTACAGCTATATTTCTGATTTTACAGGCGCTTCTTGTGTCTCAGTTATATTCCGATAGTTTGTTGCCTGTGTGAAGCTCCTGTGGCCTCTTCACCATTCATTCATTCATTCATTCATTCATTCATTCATTCATTCATTCATTATGTTTACTTGAAATAGTCTGGAAGAGACATTCATGGAAACAGATATGAACTGTTTGATTTTCCTAAAATGAACAAAGTGTGTATTTGGTGCCTACATAACATTACCTTCTAAACGATTCAGGTTTCCATCTTCATGTGAAATACTTCGCTAAATGCGGAGTCCCTTTCACGATTCCCACTTTTCACTGATGATCAGGAGTTTATGAAACAGTAACAGTCGAAACCACTTATCAAACAGCGCGGAATCTAGCAGGCCGCGGAAAAGTCAACATATTCCACCAGCCCGTCGCAGAACATATGCAAAGGAAATTCAGTTTCTCTCTGGAAAACACACGAGAAAGTATGATAGAAGTCAAAATTGGAAATGCTTCTGACATCATAGCTCGACAGTGAAGCATCAACGTCATAATGTCCTTCACATGCCTACAATAAAACGGGGTGAATGTTTCACTGAGGCCTAGCCTATTGGAACTTTTGATCTCTTAACTTGACATCCTTTTGAGATCTAAACAGAGGACTAAGGACTGCTACTTCAATTTCTTTTCAAGATATTCGTTCTCTCAATATGTCCGTATATCAGTCAGTGGGCAATGCTCGAACCCGTCACGACAGAGAGGCGGTTTGAGTCCATGTTTGGGTACACTTTGGTGAGTTCAGTTTCAAAGGTTGTGATATTGCTGGAACTTGCCACAAGAGGCATTTTGCTCTATACCAATGTATTCACTTGCCTCTACGAAATATCTAGTGATAACATATTACAGATGCTAGCAACAAAACTATTCGAACATTGGTAAATAGACACATTCGACCCGAACAGATAACAACAACGTTCGTTGCACATAGCCCATTACGTTGGTGTTATCCTGCTCTCGTGACTTTATGATTCCAATGAAAAGTGCACACAACATATTTAGGCCCATGACGTTACTGTCTTCTTTTATTTAGAGGTGCCCATCACATCGTCACAAGTGAGACAGTTTGGAACTCATGTACCATGATTAATTTTATCTAGACATTAGACATTGACTGGACATTTGTTCATTTTGATTTATATATTACAATGTTTTGTTGAAACCAATTTATGTGATAAATACTAGTCAAACTGGATGAACAGAAGTTTAGTAATCTGATTGCCAAACATTTCGTCAATGAATCCCCTGATATGAATCTGTCTTGGGCTTAATACGTGATTTTGGTGATTTGTTTTCAAGTAGTATTCTATTGCGTTACCTGTGACTACAGTTTTCAATGACTGTCAATTTATGTAAATGCTACACAAGGTTATGTTGTGTATTACAAGTTACAGCATCAACATGTGAAGTACTCAAATGCAATAGCGTTATATAAAATTTCTCCTAAGTAATAATCTGAAAAAACCCCACAAAGTCTGATTTGGTAAAAAATCACGTTACCAACAAATACCATTAAATATGTTGCTGTTTCCACGTGCGAGCACATTAGTGGACGATATCCAGCAGTACATCGCTATCAACACACTCTACCTCAAATTTCAAATTCAGGTTTCAACAACCTTGCCACGCCGACCTCCAGAATTGATTGGCATATAAACGATTGATTAAAGAACGAGGATGTTGGGCTCTGTGATCAGACACGATCCTTCTGATCAGGTAGTGAAGACTCTGGATATCTTATATAGTCCATTCAACTAGTCCAAAAAAAGGACCGGCAAAAGTATTGGTGGCTTTAACTTTTTCGAGCATTTAGCTCTGAGCTCCAAATATTCTTGAAATGAGAATTTGTACTCGGCCCGAAGTTTGTCTTAAATCTGGGCATTCTGGAGCTTGTCTCGAACTTGCATTCCATGATAGGTGTAGGCCTGATCTTCCACAAGATGCTCCATAACTCCTCCGCCTTGTAACTGAACCAGTCCATTATTAGTTACTTTGCCACGTTTCAAATGAAGAGATTTACGCTTCTCGAGTCCAAATGTCATGCGGATACCATTAGAAAGAGACTCGACAAGGAGAGTCTGCTCTATCAAACTGGCATGGAACTCGATGTCATCCATGTAAAAGAGATGAGCAAGAGATCGGTAAAAAGTGTTAGGGAGGAGGAGGTGCTGAGGAGGTGTTGAGGAGGTGCGGGATGGGAACTCTCCTCTTTATGGAGGTAAAGCTCAAAGGATTTATAGAAAAAAAGCAAAGTAGTAAAATAAACCCCATGAAGTATTCCCCTTCTCATTGGAAGAGCAGTAAGATGAGACGAGGTTTGTCAAACACCCTGTGAATATTGGATATTCAAACATGTGATAGGGCGAAAGGTAGTGGGATCAGTCAAGTAGAAGTTCGTTGCATGGGTTTAGTAATTAGATTTGTTAAAGGAATGTCTTATTCGTAGTTGAAACTATCTAAAAGCAATTGTTAGTTATTAGATTTAGTTTGATATGTATAATTATACTTTTGTTGAAAAGAGGTTATTTTTGCTGCGTTACTAGTTTTATCTTGCACACTCCATGGTACTAAACTAGGCGTTGCTCGGGTGTCTCCCTTGTCTCACGGAGAAAGTACATGAATACACTGTTGAAGGAAATTAAAACGTAAGATATCCTTCTTTCGCGTAACACTCATCTGGAACAGCGTCTCACTACAACAACGAGAATAGGCACAAAGACTAAGTGGGATAATATTCTTCAACACATGATGGTACTTTTATTCTATTCCCTGCCAGAGTGAAATGTCAGGCACATTGTAATGGCGGACAAAGGATTGTACATCAAAATGTCAATATGAAATGCAGGTTATGAAATGAAGATGTTATTGTCAGTGGATGCCCAGTGTTGGAACAAATATAGAGAGTCTCAGTCATTTCATTACGTCATCGTCATCGCCAACTTTCATGCTTTGCCTCTGAGGTCTCCTCTTGGTACGGTATTCTAATATTTTGCTGAGGGCGTTATGAAAATTGGTAATTATAGATTTGCCTGGAGTAAGTCATATACAACATGTGACGTATCCAGACAAATTACAGCTTACGAATGTTATGTTTGTTAGTTGTTTAACGTCGCTCTTAGCAAGAGTGAGTGAGTGAGTTTATTTTTCCACCGCACTCAGCAGTATTCCACCTACATGCCGGAGGTCTGTAAATGGAATGATCGACTGTGGACAAGATAAACTGGTAATGACTAGCATGAACATCGATCTACGCAATCGTGAACAAAACTGACCAGCTGATCCCGTTTGACCCCCCTGAACACACACACACACACACACACACACACACACACACACACACACACACACACACACACACACACACACACACACACACACACACACACACACACACACACACACACACACACACACACACACACACACACACACACAGCTATCCTGGGAGTCAAGCGTGGTTTGTTTAACGTCAACTGGAGACGAACTATCAGCTGGGTCATTCCGCCCCCCCCAAAATGATTTCATGGGTTCTCATGCATTTGAAGGAATGACGTGCAGATGGTACTTTAGTGATTCTCGAATGACCTTCTGCATGTTTCTGGCCGTTGATATGTGCTAGAATGTGTTCATTCTACAGGTCAAGGATTGGATGTATCTTCACATAGCTAAGGAAGTGTACGCAGCTTCTAGGACACAAGGTGGTGTGCTCTGTCAGAAAGATTTTGATTTTAAAATACTTGCTGTGATCATTGATTCTCGTTCATATATTCTGCGAGTGTTTACAGAGGTTTGCCAGCACGAGTATAGAAAGTATTAGAGTGCATGAGTGAACTCCCAGGAAGTGTTAGAGCATTGACTGATGATATCCCATCGATGTCTGGAGCAACAGTTGATTCGACAAAGAGAAGGTATCAGTACCGGTTTGCTGCGCGGGAAAAGTGGGCGCTATGAGATGAGATTAATTGCGATTTACCTGTATCGCCGTTGCATTGTGCATTAGATTTTGTATCAGTAGTGAAACTGTTTCACCTGTGTCGACAGCATTTTGGAGCTTGCATCATGTACATTTAAGTTTTTGGGCTTGTGAGTCCCATTGAGAATGGTTTTTATCAAGAATGTCATGGAGTCAGCTGGGAAAAACCTGGCCGAAGCTAGAAATAACCTGTCATGGTAGATAGTCTTGAACGCTTGACAGACAGACATATATTATTTCCTCCGTTGTAGCGAAGAGCATTACATAAATGAACAATACAAAATACAAAACAGTTAGTGGTCACAAGATATTGTAGATATATATATTTCAGCAATGTGGCTCACATTTGTGAACAAATTCAGATAAGCACGGGCTTACTTAGCTCGACATGTGGAGATTCCATTTGATGTCAACAATACTCCTGCATATATTGTTTCTTGTACTTGTTTAATAATGCTTTGGCCAATTTTGAATGTTAGGTTTAAGGGTCTGCTTTGCCTCCTGCTGAATATCATGGAACAGCTTTTGTCGGGATCATAAAACGAGGCGCCATTTTTTGGCATATTCGTACAGGCAGTCAATTAGAGATTGCATTCCGTGAGTAGTCCAATTATGTTCATATTAGCCATGTTTATACTATAGTCCTTAATTCTTTCATGAGATCATCAATGAAAAGCAGAAAATGATATGCAGACAAAACTCTTCCGAGGCCTACACGACGTTAGATATGGAATAAATCTGACGAACACCCTTGAAATATAACATATGCTTGTGCAGTACTGTATGAATGACGGATGAGTCGCCAGCACTTTTAGTTTATGCCTAGGTCAAATAGTTTGTGAAACAAGCCATCTTGCCATATTCGGTCGAAAGCCCTTTCATTATCAAAGAACGTTGCATAGAGAGGAGATAGGGTTGATGTAATGGGTGATGCATTCCTGGAGAGTCCATGTCTTGGCTCAGTTCTTCTTCTGGTGGTCAAACTGTAGAGTGTCTGGAAAGTTCAACTCGTTTTGCTCAATCCACCGCTCTATTCTATTCAGTATGATCTTTTCAAAATGTTTTTCGATGACAGATGTAATTGTGATACTTCTATAGTTTTTTTTATCTGTTTTGTCTTTGCCATTTTGTTTATAGATAGGAATGATAGAATCCATTCGGCGTGATTTAGGAACATATTCAATCCTTATAATTTCGTAAGCTGTGGTTAAGAAAGAATCTGTCACGGTAGATATTCTTGAACGCTTGTATGATGACAAAATGCAAGGAGCTGGGTTACCTGAACTTAGATGCTTTCTGTGTGTATGTTTGCATTTGCAGGAATTTTTCGATCAGCTGAGTTATTCTATGTATCACGTTCTGATGTTTTTAATTAATTTGTCATTTTCATATGCATGTTTTCATTGAAAAATCAAAGATTGCCATTTACAGAGACGGTACATGGATTGCTATAAGACGTACATAAGCCATGCTTTGTCCAGTAGCTTGTTTAGAACGTTATCTTGATTTTGATTCGGATCAGAATATTTTTCTAAAAATGTGCTTCTGGATATATCCAGCGGAAAGGAAATGCTCCTATCTCATATACAAGATCAAGAAAGATATTGATTGATGTTTAACGTCCTTATGTTGATAACATAAAACAGTTTGGTTTTCGTGGCGATAGCGCAAGGGCGGCTGCAAATAACAGATGACCAGATCGAATTGTTAAATGTTACGGACGAACATGTAGTTTGGAGCAGAGGATGACAGTTTTACATTCTCCTGACCTATGACTTTCTTTGATATCATACAAAATTGGGAGAAGTAAGCAGAACCTTTAAGGGACATGTTTTACATTGTAGGGCCTGAAATGGTTAGCTGCGTTACCGTCCTGTTATATACTAGTATCGGTGTACAGAACTCATTCGTCACCACTCGCGCCTTTCTGTAACCTCCAAAAAGACTCGACCCAACTCGATGTTTGTTATGTGCAAAAATACGACAAACCAATCAGAACGCACGGGTTTGTTATGATTATCTGAAATAAATGTTATTTCCATATTCAATAAAAAATCCCATTTGTAATTATTAAACCCTAGTCAAAATTGGAAATGTACGGAGAACATCTGGTAATAATTACGTCAGAATGTGTCTTTAACAAGTAGGTTCCTCTCCTCGTTTTGTTTATTCTTCAAAGTAAATAAGCAAAATAAAAAAACAGCACAATGATGTGCGAGTACACGGGTGATATTAAGTATCATTAGAATCGAGCAGACAGAGTTATCCTTTTGTTTGAAGTAGTTGTGGTTTTCCTTCGCCAATATGAAATCCTTCGAGAGGGGCACGAGTCGTTATTCGGCCCTTCCCGGAATAAGACAAGTTGGTCACGAATGTACAGAACTATCATGTGTACAGCTTATATTTGTTTTGAGATAGAAATATCGTTTTACATATAAATTTGTACCACACTCTTTGGTCGGTCTTGCTTGAATATGTTATCCATAAATTATCTCTGTGTTACCCATAAAGGATCTGTGTTATCCATAGAGTGTCTTTGTTCCCAATAAAATGTGTCAGTGATATCCGTAAAGTGTGAAGTTGTTGTGTGTGAAGTGTCTTTGTTCTCAACAAAGCGTGTCAGTGATATCCATAAAGTGTGTCTGTGTGCCCGTAAAATGAATTGCTCCCAAAAAAGCCTGTCTCTGCTAGGCATAAAGTGTCTTTGTTATCCATACCGTGTGTCTTTGCTATCCATAAAGTGTATATATGTTATCAACAAAATACATATTTATTTGGCGTATAATTTTTTAAACCAGTGATTAGTTTTTGTGTCTTTGTTATGACCCCCCTACATGGATGAAGAGAGTTTATATGAAGATAAGTCTTGACGTTCAGTCACAAATTTTGAGAGCGTCAAGATAGCAAGGTCATACAGAACACCTACGTTGGATGCATTCACGGAGAGACGTAAATATGTAAACATTTGAAGACGGCGTAGACGCTGCAATGTCAAGAGTTAGTCACTGTTTGAAAAAAGAGCCGAGGCATCCACTGATCAGCTAATAAGGGCCGGAGGGCTGTTTTCAGTTTGAAGACGTGTTTGGGTACCAACATCAGAAGAGACCAATCCACAGTTTGATGTCACTATACCGACGGATATCATCATGGTCGGACTAACACGGGGACTTGTTGCTTTATTCATTTTCCACTCTCTGCTTGTCGAAGGAAGATCCAGCAACGAAGGTATGTGTTCTGCGCCAACAGTTTTTCCTCCATTGTGCAGGGACATGCCTTACAATACGTCGAAGTTCCCAAACTTTCTCGGTCACGACTTGGTGAGTGCAGGTCTGGAAGTGTTTCAGTTCTCTCCACTAATAAGAGTCAAATGCTCAGACAGTTTCAAGTTCCTGGTGTGCACTACGTATTTCCCCTACTGCGATCCATTGCTTGGCACAATTCCCACGTGTAGGCACGTATGCGAGGACGCCAAGCGTGGTTGTGAAGGCCTGCTGAATAAGTTTGGATTTTCTTGGCCGGATTCTCTCAACTGTGACAAGTACCCGGAGAAAATGGATGCCGTCAATTGTTTAGATATGAAATCTACTCATTTCAAACCAACGACGACAACAACGATGACGACAACAACGATGACGACAACAACGATGTCGACAACATCAACGACGATGACGCCAACAGTGAAGCCACCTAAACGGAGAAGACTGATGTACCGGAGGCTACTGACGTTACTGAGAGACACTGCCAGGGACGTTCGTGACAGTATGCAATCTCTCTACACTGCACTCTCTCCATAGAAACTAAGTGTTTCTGATGACACCATTTAGACAACTGTTGTCTTGATGTGTTTAAATAAGCTACACTTACGTGCATATTTAAACCCAAGCACAACAAATATTTCCTCGTTGTACCTGTAGAACGTACCTGTTTGGAATGTTCCAGAGTAATAGAAGAATATCATCGGTAAGCGTACAGTCTATAAGAGTTATATAAACTTATAACTTTGAGATTCATCAGTTAGAAAACGACATTCCCACATGTGTGGCTAGTGTATGACGTTTGCTTGTATTAGTCTGGAAAATAGTTAATCGAAACAATCATAAAATGTTTGTTGTTCCTGAATTTCATTATTTTTGTATTTGATGCTTACATTAAAATATCCTCAAACCCTTTACATTTCCATTTTCATTAGAAATATCTGCTAAATGCAGAGCCCCTTGTACGCTTCCCACTCTCAAGTGGTGACTGTGCCTATGAAACAATAACTGTCGAAAGTGCTCCATTAAGTAGTGATGGAACTAGCAGGTCACGAAAATATGATTATATCCCACCAGCCCGTTCCAAAACACACACACATGCAAATCTGTTGTTCTCTGGAGAACACACGAGATCGTATAATAGAAGTCAAATTGAATGTTAAAACCTTTGATCGCATTACTTGAGATCCTCTTGCGAAGGTCTAGCGTCTTGTACTTCCATTCCTTGTCAACAGATGTTAAAGTAAACACATGAAATCTGCGGTGATAAAGGCAATAAACACTCTATTGACAGGTCGCTTAATTTATTAAAATTTTTAATTTCAGTGAAGTGGGTAAAGCTTTCACTCCTCATACCACAAACCCGGATACAGCTTGAAGGGTTTGGTGTCATTATATCGCTTGGATAGTGCCACAGAGGGCATTTTCGTACTCACTCAGCCCCTCACCGACCACCCACTCACTCCAATGAAATATCTAGTGATGCATGTTACAGATATTAGAAACAAAAAAAATTGAACCCTGTGTAATGGACACAGGAGTTCTGAGCAGATAACAACAAAGGTCACAGGTTCGAAAGTTTACTTTGGTGCTATCGTGCCCTCTTGATTTTGGAGAATACTTCTGTGGTTAAAGAGCCAAAGCTTGATCTCGCACTCAAACTTGAAAGGACCGTTCTGAACGTGGCCTTGTTGATCACGTGGTATCTCTGATGTCACATGGAGATATGAAATAGGCATATGAATACACCGTTGAAGAAATTAAAACTGATGATTATGGCTTTTCACACAAGCGCATCTGACTGCTCACCAGGGATAACGTTTTTCATTTTTTTTTATTCACTACTTTTATTGTGTGCGAACGCCATGTTTCAACGTTACAATGCTCGGTGACGTATTGTTTCGTGGTGAGTCCTGGATTGAACTGAGTAGTTATTCCCGGGTGAGTCCGTAAAAGACCCAGGTGTGAAACGAACAAAGCTCTATGATGCGATACAAATCATACAAAGGTACAAAATACTGTGGCTGTACAAAATACTGTGGCTGTACAAATATTGTGGCTGTATCTCGTAGTGTGTCAGTACAAAATAGCGTGTCGATACAACATAGCGTGGCTCTACATCGTAGCGTGTCGGTACTAAATAGTGTGTCAGTACAAAATAGTGTGGCCGTACATCGTCGTGTGTCAGTACAAAATACTGTGGCTGTACACAATGGTGTTACAATGCAAAATAGTGCTGCAGTACAAGAAAGTGTGGCAGGCAGTACAAAACAGTGTGGCAGTACAAAATAGTGTGTCAGTTCTACATACAGTTTCAGTTGAAAATAGTGTGGAGGAAAAAAATAGTGTGTCAGTACAAAGTAATGCCGCTTTACAAAACAGTTATAAAGACAGTGTGACTGTGCAAGATAGTGTGGCAGTACTAAAGGGTGTGGCCGTAACAAAATAGAGTGGCAGTACAGGACAGTGTGGCAGTACAAAATAGTTAGGAAGTACAAGATAGTGTGGCAAGCTGTAGAAAATGGTGTGTCAGTACGAATAGTGTGCCGTTAGTAAGCGGTGTGTCAGTACAAAATAGTGTGTCAGTACTAAGTGGTGTGGCTTACAAAATAGTGTGACAGTTCAAAATAGCGTGGCAGTACAAGGTAGTGTGGCTGTACAATATAGTGTGGCATTAGAAGACAGTGTTGCAGTACAAGACAGGGTGGAAGTACAAGATTGTGTGGCATGCAGTACAAAATAGTTTGTCAGTGCGAAATAGTGTGGCAGTAGAGAAGACTATCAGTTAAAATAATGTCGAAATAGAAAATGGCGTGGCAGTACAAAATAGTGTGGCTGTATACAATGGTGTCACGG
Source organism: Haliotis asinina (assembly GCF_037392515.1). Classification (NCBI taxonomy): domain Eukaryota; kingdom Metazoa; phylum Mollusca; class Gastropoda; order Lepetellida; family Haliotidae; genus Haliotis; species Haliotis asinina. Next base: position 97,712,656 of record NC_090280.1, read on the forward strand.
TACAATATTGTGTGGTTGTATATGATAGTGTTGCTGTGCAAAATAGTAAGGCAGTACAAAACAGTGTGGCTGTATACAATGGTGTCACGGTACAATATTGTGTGACTGTATATAATAGTGCTGCTGTGCAAAATAGTAAGGCAGTACAAAATAGCGTGCCTGTAGAAAATAGTGTGGTAGTACAAACTAACTTCTTTGAGTGGCATGTTTATAAATTAGTATCTATTGTTACTGGCCTTTGTCACTATTTGTTAAATATTTTCTGTATATATCTGTCTTACCTGTCTCATACAAGAAAACTGTATAGGAACGTCCCTTTACCTGAATAAAAAAGTTGTTCATCCATAAAGAAGCTGTTCTTCCTTATCAGTACAGAATAGTGTGGCCTCTATTTATGTACCCTTCCCGTCTTCCATTGTGTGTAAGTTATATATCTGTACTCACCATCCCTGAGTCATACGCTTGAGAGAATCTTCTCAACGCTTTTATTCAATGTAATGTGTTTGACTTCAACCTCGGACCGTACCCATAACAGCTGAACTGTTCAACTTGTTTATATTGTTAAGACAATGTATAAATGCAACAACACCAACATTCCACAGATACAAAAATAATTACAACGACAATCAGAAATATTTCAAGTATACAAATTTGTGTTTGAACTATATTAATTAATGTGGATATCTCCTATGATGTTATAAGACGATGTAGAAAATGAATTCATTTCAGGAGGCATTTCGAAAGTCTGCATTTGCAAATATCAAAGTGCAAAAAACCATCGTACATCGGGGGAATTGCCGAATGATATACGAGTGATTAATTGATGAGTACAGGGACAATTAGAAAACGATACGATATAAAACTGGGCTGCCGAACAGCTGAAACAGCCGAAGGGACCATGGAAACGCACATGGTCAGTATCTTTGCTATCTGCATGGACCACAGAACAATGTTACCATGTTACCCTAGTCTCCCGTGATTCGCAACCCACTGAACACGAATGGGAGAAAGTGTGTACCTTGTACGAGTGAATGACTGAGTGAGTTTAGTAGCACGCCTCACTCAGCAATATTCCATCTATAAATCAAGTGTGGACCAGGAAATCCTGTGATCAACAGCATGAGCATCAATCTGCGCCACTGGGAGCCGAATGTGAATGTGTCAATCAAGTTAGCGAGCCTGACCACGCAATAAAGACGTTCCAGTGATAACGGCTTGAACATCATGACATGTGTCAACCAAGGTAGCGAGCAAGCATGGGTTGCTAAAGACCTATTCTAACCGGATCTTCACGGGTCGCATCCAACACGACGTCATCCTCCTACAAGGCCAAATTAATTCTCGTATATGGAATGCTTTCCCCTGGACTTTTATCGACATTTGGTTCCTTAACAATGAGACGGTCCGAGGCATGCTTCTATGCACATGGTGCCACACTATCTGTTGAAGGTATGCACCTGCATGTGAGCCCCTTCTAATGTGATTTTTTTGTGTGCATATGTCATGTGTGTTGTTTTTACGAGAGTTGGTGAGTGAGTATGGTTTTACACCGCTTTTGGCAATAATCCATCAATATCACGGCTGGTGACACCAGAAATGGGCTTTGGGCATTATACCCATGTGGGTAATCGAACCAGGGCCTTCGGCGTGACGAACTAATGCCTTAACCACTAGGCTACCCAATCGCCCCTGTTTTTATGGACTGTTGATCGGTTGATCATTAGCGGCAGTAAAATCTACACTGAATCCGTTTACTGTTTCTTGTTTCTGGACTGATGACTGAGTGAGTGAGTATGGTTGTACGTCGCTTTTAGCAATATTCCTGCGGGGACACCAGAAATGGGCTTCACACATTATACCCATGTGGAGAATCGAACCCGGGCCTTCGGAGTGACGAGCGAGTGCGTTAACCACTACTCTACCCCACCGCCTTTTGCTTCTGGTATATATGTCTGGTAAATATACCCATTTTGATTTGTACAGTATATGCAGGTGAACAGTTGACTTTGTTTCTCACATGCTTTCGACGACGTCATGTGTAAACACACGGTGGCATCACTATTAGACAACCATTTATGAACACAAGCATATGTGATATGAGTTTGGGGTTACTACAATCATGTTTGTACTACTGATATCACATCTGACTGTATTCGAGGTCAGCACCAACAGTGTTGACAACGCTCTTTCAAAACTGTCAGCGACAAGACGCACCTCCTCCAGTTTGATTCAAGTCATGTGTGATTGAGTTGCTTCAGATAGATAATGTCATACTGACATGGCGTAAATTGCTCCGACTACCAAGCAATAAATGCAACGGTGCACTTCTGATCCTCCACAGTAACAGTTTGTGACGACTCATGTGTACAATCTCTCACGCAGCAGTATCTAAATCTTTAATGTACAAGTAGGACATAAACGCTTGGAAGAAGGTTGTCATTAAACGAAAGAAACTATTGACTGCGCACGGCCTTTGTGTACAGCTATTGCTGTAATTTGTGTCGAGTCATATCCAGATGCAAGAAGTTCTGTCGGTATATATTCAGTTCAAAATCGAAACATAAATCTACATGTGTTGTGCTGGTGCTAAACTGATTACATTTAAGGTGTACTATACGTTAGCAACTTAGGTGTCAGATACAAAAACAAAACAGAAAAGGTAAACAAACTAAACTCAAGTCTTTTTCCCATCCACAAAAAGTGTTCGAACAAAGCAGACCGGATTGTATGGCAGGCCGTGTTAACATTTACTAAGACATCACTGATATCTTCGAGTGTTCTGAAGGTACCTGTAGTATTTAAAGATGTGGATAAGGTATTTATGATATCGGAAAATCAATCAAGATATCTATCATTGCTTTCAGATATCAAGTAAAATAGAACAACTGACATGGAAAAAATATTTTCAATTCAAGGTATCTTGAAATAAGTAACATATCCACAAACGATTGACATGTATTTAGTTCTATTAGAGATATCCTCAATATATTTAGAGATGTATTCAATTCAGGCAATTACTGTTACTTCAAATCACAATAAAGAGATCACTTATAATTTGGAAGACATCTTTACTAATATCTGTAATACAAGTAGCAGGAAGGAACGGCAAACATTATTGAGATATCGTTAGTGTTTTTCGAGATATCTCCAAATTCAATTAAAGATATCTTCCATTCAATGCCAAATATCTCAGATGAACAATTCGGATCACATTATCTCTATCTGTGATATCCTGAAGCTATTTGATGAAATCTCTAATTCAGTATTAACATTATTCATGCAGACGATGCTCCGTAACAAAAAAAACCCAGACAGACACTGTTCATTCAGATTACCTGAAACCCAATGTATGCTCTAGGCATTGCTTCAGTTCGTGACGAAAAACTATTTATGGTACAGTAACTTTCACTCCCACATTCTTCATCTTTCCCACTTTCCTTTCACCCTCTCTCATAGATAGGTGTTTCACTGCAAAACCGGTTTTCAGTTCTTAGCATGGTGACGTCAGTGTGCAGGATAACTATGATCTCACTGGCTGTGAATCACGTGAAGGGTTGACGTGGATGCCGTGTTTGTGATTAAGGCAATACAACGTTACGCGTACAGGGCAGTTTGACAGACATCGCCGTTCCATGCTACCGGTGTTTGTACCTCTGCATATGCTCTGTCAACATCTCTGTTGTGAAGCTCAAACCCCAGGCTCCTAGATGTCATGAAACTATGTGACTATTGTGGAGATGAAATACTGATAGATTCACCAGGCGTTAATGTGTAGCACAAGGATGTGGACGTTCGTTATGTAACACAGCAGGACTGTATACCGGTGGGTTTTGTATGTGCTTCGGTATGTGTCAAAGGTGACACAACCACATATCTAGAAGAAGGGAGTTCATTGCCGTACGGTTTCGAGTACATTTCTGTTTCTGTCAAAGATCGAGACATAGTATATGCAAGGAACCAGGACCTAATACCAGAGGGTTTTGAACAAGCTTCTGTGTTCGCCAGGAATGGGGAAGTTAAGTACGGAAGACAGGGGGATAACCCTCCAACAGGCTTTGATCAAGTGTCTGCTTATGCAAAGAACAAAGAAATAAAGTATGAGAAAGAATGTCATCTTACTCCAATAGGATTCGAACAAGTGATTGTGTGTGTGAAAACAGAAGGCATACTATACACGAGGCAAGGACAGCTTAAACCACCACGTTCTGAACCGGCGTCAGTATATGTAAGAGATGAAGACATAGCACATGCAAAGTGCCAACAAGTAAAAGAAGCATTTCACACCGTGTGCCTGAAGTAGGTATTGCATTTTGACCACTAAATAGGCACGATTTCAAACGGTTTGTTGTTTTTGTTGTGCTTGATTTCTTGCGTTTCATGCTGAGCATTTTTGTCGAAACATTTGTCATTTCAGTAACCATATTCCACGGTGTGAGGAGGCTGTTCGTAAGTTCCTGGAAAGAGCTTCTCCAAGACGCAATGTCTTGTCTATGGGAATACATGTGAAGTACGTATTTGGAGACAAAGAGCAGGGGAAAGAGCAGAAACGGATAAAAAAGGAGAAACGAGATCGTAAAGCCTTTGAACTACTGAGAAACGTATCGGCTCTGCGGAATTCCAATTCTGGATGTGTGCTAGTTCATCTTGTTGGCCTAGCACCGGAAGATTCCTTCACTGGCGCATTTGATGAGTTTGCTGACTCAAAGCTTTACGAGTTAATTCAAGATGGAAAACAGTTTTCTGATGTTTACAGGAAAGAGGTACTGAACAGTAACTGCGCTTGTCACGGCTTTGGCGATTTCCTCGTGCTTTATGTTGGAGCTTCTTCAATTGTAACAACTTGCAAATTCAATACAAAGGTAACGCTCGATGACTGCATCATTGATATTTGTGCACAAACGCTCAGAACATTCGTTAGGGAAAGAAAATCCCATAGCGACAAATTCCATACACTCCCTGGTGTGACCAATACAGATCACCTTCAGAATGTACAGGAAAACAGATCAGTTCAAATGAAAAGTCACTTTTTGCAAAAGAAGGACGGTAAAGAAATAGCAGAGTATATTATCAAGAATCATAAACTTGCAGAGTATATCAGCGCATTCACTAAAATTGAATGTGGTGGTTCCTTTCTTTATGGTGTCCATCAGATGAATTGTTTCTTGCAAGAATATGGTTATGAGACCAAAGTGAACCGCATACAACCTGTCGTCTTGGGGGACAGAACTGTTTTCAGAGACACTTTAGAGGATAGCATTAGGAATACGGTTCTCGTCTGTGACTATGATGGAGACAGGATCCAAGATTCAAATATTTTCCAAATTGAGTTTATTCCTTGCACAAGGGTAAATGATGAACATGATGATGAACAAGCAGTAGTTGTTCATGTTGCTGTCAGACCAGTGAGTGGGATAGTGTTCTATGACAAACAAGGACCACTTGCTTATAGATATGACAAACGGTACAAAGTGATCACACGGATAGATATCAAAGAGTGGATACGTGCTCTTACAAAAGGAAGAGCATCTCTGGAGTAAACTGATATGGCACACGACGGTGAGTTACTAATACTGCCTAACATTTATCATAGGATAATACCAAATGTGTATAATCTGGAAATATTATATAATCTTGGTTTAGGTGAGTTTCATGCATTATGTCGAGAAAGATAATAATACTTGATGGAATTAAGAATTCTCATTTGTAATATTTCCTTGGTAATTATGATTCATTGCACAATCTATCGTACCCAAATACAGTGGAAACTGTCTAAACCAGCACTCATTCATACTGAAGAAATAATCCGCTTTAGACAATGTGCTGGATTATACAGCTGATGATAAATGTACAAGGCACAGACGGGACTGAGATTTTCAGCCAGTGTTGACAACTTGCCGGATCAATCAGATGCCGGTTTTGACAGCTTTCACTGTATGTGCATTTCCTGTGTGCAAAGTTAATCACATTTTGTGAGGAGAACACATGATGTTTAATCATCAGGTTTATTAGTGTTACTGTGTTGTAGTTTCAGGCACTGTAGTCACAGCCACTCAAAACAACAGAACAAACAAATTATTTGTTTGTAAATACTTCCCTTCCCGTTCACAGACAGATGTTGTTTTAAGAGTGTACGGACAATTCCCCAAATGGCATTTCCCTATCTTGACATTTCCCAACACCTGTTTTGTTGGAGTCTTTGCAGGAAGGCGACATTTAGCTTTAGTTACTCCCTGCTTCTGATTTGAGTGCTTAATGGTTTGCGCTGTGGCATGTAGAAGAACTTGTGAGACTTTAATACTGTCAGTAGATTTTTTAAAAGCACACGTTGCCACAAGCTCTTCCACATGCACCAGTCTGTTGTGTTTTGGCGTTTGAATCTAACATCGGGCATGTGTGTTTTAGCACACTTGTTTTTCACTGGTTTTGACAATGTTTCATTTCACTCAAACTCAACGAATATTGAATCGGTTGCTTCAATCAAGCTAAGATGTTGTGTCCATTCAGCACACCGAAAGGTTATATTGACCTTAGATATTGAAGTAACCAAACCACGTTTAAGTGTATATATGACTATCAAATTTCAGGCTGTGCCCATACTTTTTGCTTGTAGTATATATAACATATTATTAATAGTATGTGTTAATTATTGTTACATGATTGCCATGTTTTTTGACTGAATAAGCATGTTAGATTATATTTTGTACAAAGTTTAAACATACTTTAATGATTAAGAAGGAAGTCATCATTAGAATTAAGAAGGTATGTTATAAATACATATGTATGAATGAAATAAACATGAACGTTTTGTGCTTGTCGCCGTCTCCTGGGATTAAGGTTCGGCCCGTGTTTATAAACGCCCCAAAAAGTCGCCTTCCTTTGAGTGAAATTCTAGTAGGGAATTGTCCTGATGGGGAAATGTCCTTCACTCTATTTTAGATAAAAGTGTCTCAAAGGTTGGATACCTCTCTAAATCCCTCACAGTTCTAACTCCACTTATATTTTACTTTCATTCTGTTTATCAGACTAATTAAAAATACTTTGAGTGAGGAAGTGAGTGAGTTAAGATCGGTAATATTTCAGCCATATCATGATTAAAACTAGTTTTTAATTCATAATACATGAATATAATAAACTTATCAACGAAGGACAGTAAAATTACCAGATTATTACAAAATGAGTTAAAACTAGTTAGTCTTTCAGAGCTGAAAACTATTTTTGGACAATACAATGTAAAAATGGACTATCGACCGCGAACCAGCGAACATTCATAAAGAAGACTAAACTACAGTAGTCCGGAAAATTGAGCTGCTATTTTGATTCAGTATTGTTAAAGACAAGGGAACACTTCATATTTCAGTGTTGTACAGGCAAGATAAAATCGCCACTATATCAGTGTCAGTGATACATAAGTGCACAAGGGTCGTTTTGAAACTGTCCTTGTTAGATAATTGCTCCTATGTACATGATATCATAATCACTCATTAATAATGTTTGTTTTCTTGAAATCATATATCTAAAATATTATAATTCACATTTATTAACACAGTATGGCTGGTATATTGAAAAAAAGCGTAAATGTCTCATATTGGACTAGTTGTGTGATCCAGCACTATTTTGTGCGCTAGCGACTAGGTGCTTGACTCAACCCAACAACTTAAAAGTATTAGAAATTGTTCTTTGCTAAGAAAGTGTTATCACAAACATAAAATATATGACATTTGAGCACTTTCTAAAATAGAATTATGTAAACATGGGCATCGATCTACACAACTGGCATACGATGACACTTGTCAATGAAGTCAGCGAGTCTGACTACCCAATCCATTTAGTCGCCTCTTACGAGAAGCACGTGTTACTGAAGACAAATTCTAAGCCTCATTTTCACTTTATCGCGAACAAGAGTTTGTGAATCATTATCAGTTAATGGCGACGCTATTTGTTAGGGAAATGGTGAATGTATATTGTCTCACTAACTATTTAATTATATATTCGAGTAATCTTTATAGAGAACGTTGAGAAATACTGGCCGATGGAATGGTTTTACGTTATTGTTGATGTCTCGTATTGTAATTATTGCAGGCAGAATATGGAAGCTTATGGTAAGTGCATTTATGTCTATCTGTACAGCTGCTAAATGCAAACCACACCACATATACACACATAAGCCACAATCACACGAGTCAATGTTTCCCAAAAGAACCTTCACTCTATGCTGCAGCAAAATATCACAAAGGAGAATGAGCAGGATCTTTACCTAGGGACAAATGACACCTTTCGTCCTGACCTGAAACAGATTGGAAACAGTGTCTTTGAAATCAGAAGTTACTTTGTTAAAAAGGGTAAGAAACGTACTCATTAGATATACATCTTAGTAGATCATTGTCGTCTGTAATACACATTTACATAAGATTAATCAATGTGGCCAATGTATATAATTTGCTGTCCATATCATAATCACAGATTTCCCAATACAATTTTGTTATGTAATATTTGCTTTTCTCCCCAGATGGCCAAAATATTGCACCGACAGAACTAAGGACACCGTTAGCACAGGTGAAAGTACGGCTCGTTGAACTCATCGAAAATCATGCATGCGACATTGCATTTGATCCTCATACCAATGAAGCAGTCGATTTTCTAAACCCAACTGCTGGACCATGTTTTGTGTTCTTATCCCATTCTTTATCAGTTGCGTTAGATTTCTATACATCACCACGTCCAAATCACATGGTATGCGATATATTCCTGGCTTTGCCTGAACTGTCTGTGATAGTTTTGTCACTTGTTAATGGTGATGAAGACTCTCTTGAAGCTGTAGCGTACAATGTGTCAGTGGCGAGAGGAGCCGTAGAGTCACTTAGCATGTTCATGGATGAGGATATCAACTCAATACATGGAGTCATGCATATGTCTCTTCTTGAGTACGCTGTTGGATTTAAAAATCGATTGAAGAAGCTTGCAAATGATTCTGCTCATTTTGTCACAAAAGATTCTTTGGTAATGACTCCCGGTAGGTATGAAAAAGTCCTCACTGCCTTCTGGGCTGGTGTTGCTGAAACGAAGTCGGTGCTGAAAGAAGAAAGTGGAGACACTAATGGCGACTTTTTGAGATTTCTTACCAAAGAACAATGCATCATTCTGGTGGAGAACATAAACGGTAAGGACGTCGAGGTCAAGTGCGTGCCCGGTAGTGGAGCCACGACTCTGATGCTGGAGGTGGCCAGGAGACTCAACAGACTTGGGAATACTCTCCTTGTGTGTAGGTCACTACAAGAGAGGGACAGGCTCAGGTTTGTAGTTTGTGGACGTAGTAAGGTGTTGTTGCCACTGTCAATATCGGTAGTTATATTCAGTGACGAATTAACACAAGTCTTTACCTCAATATGCTTCAACATTTATCTCAATATTTAAATTATTGCTTGAAACCTTTGCTTAATACTTCAACCACCTCTTTCCAGGTTGGTGTACTCATCAGCTGTGGCAGCAGAGGATCTCGGTATGGTGGACATGTCTTCCTGTGTGAATATAGTCGATGAAACCAACACATTCATGGCACAAACAAGCGGCCAAAAATGGCGATTTACAACCTGTGAGTAAATATTGATAGTACTCCGAAAACACAATGAGCACTACTTGGTGGTAAAGCACGGGATTATTTCGTTGTTACACAGTTTGCCATGTCAGGTCATAAAGGATGTTTATTCTGTTGAATGTGGGAGAGAAAGAGAGAGCCAACAACATAATATTCACAGGAGAGTATATGTGCAGGTGATGGAAAACAATCATTTTTGCAACAAACATTTGGACTTTCTTCTCTTCAGATCCGACTAATGTTAAGGAACTGAAGTCCCAAATATTGGAGGCAGACATGGTAATGTACACTTCTTTGACGACAAGCTCCTAATGCCAGGGTTTAGGGATGTTTCTTACAGCACAAGCAATTATACACACACGTGCAATGGACCGGTGGGGTAGCCTAGTGTTGGTTCGTCATGCCAAAGACCCGGGTTCGATTTCCAACATCTGAAGTCCATTTCAGGTGTCCCCCGCCGTGATATTGCTGGAGTATTGCTAAAGGCGGCACAAAACTAAACTCACTCATTCACTCACTGTACCTGTACAGGTACAGAAATCCACAACACATTATGTAATAGCTTCACATCCATTTCTGAAGAACGTGCATCTTTCAAGTTAGTCAACATCCTGCCTCCCCTTCGAGCTTGAGTCCATTTACCTGAAGTACCTATTGTTACAATACTTTTCAAAATAGAAAATGAACTATACATATTGAATAGTCAATACTAGTCTCATCATGAGATTCCACTTCACGATCCACATGCGTCAGCATTCCAATCAAATGAACCCGTGAAGGTCCGGGTTAGATTATTGGTCTTGTAAGCCATTCTTGTCCAGAGAGGCAACAAACGCGTTTGAGTGATCAGGCTCGCTGACTTAGCTGACAAGATCGATGCTCATGATGTTAATCTCTGAATTGTCTGGTTCACTCGATTGTTGGCAGACCGCCGCCATATAACTGGGATATTGCTGAGTGCGGCTTAAAACTGAACGCATTCACTAATCAGAGTGGCTATTGAGAAATTTCATTTCATCACTATTAGCAAAATCAGGAAATCGAACGTTTTGTCGCATGGCTGTTGAACTGGATTGAAACCAAGGCTAAGTTGTTCCATCAAAGAGAGGTTTGAGCATAGTGTTGTTCCAGATATCGAGTTCTTCATTATAAATAAAGCTTTCTTTCATTTTTACAGGAAATCAAAGGGATGGAGAAACAAATAGGTGCATTATCTAATGGTGAGAGTCCAGACAGCTTATGGCGATGTGAAGAAACGGTCATGTGCAAATAAGAACCCCATAAAACATAACGGTATAATTTTGCATCTAAATAATTAGTAACGATTATACATTATATGATAAATTATTTTCAACAACATTTCAGATTCTTGGAAGGAAAGGACTGAATATATCCTTGAGGACTTCAGTGTGCTGAAAATGTTTAGTCTCAAACTGGAATTACCTTTGTCCGTAAGCTGCTTCTTGGATTTATCGACATTACTTTAGATTGCACATGTGACCTGCATTGTTTTGTTTACTAGTGTAGACTTCCCATATACTGTAGTCTACGATCATAAAGAAATCAAATCAGAGGGACCAAGTGTTTTTGTTGGTTATGACAGAAATGTCTTGTATGTATTTCTTGTAATGCGCTACCAGTTTGTTATATCCGTTCCGAATCTCTTCATTATAATGACAGTTTACCATACATTGTTACTTTACATTTACAAATCGATTGCAAAACATGGTCTAACGCACACATATTAACCAAGATATTTCTGTGTGATCACATATATCAAATAGTCAACGTGTATTTATTTATATATTTATATTGCAGGTGCGTGAACTACGACATAATCCGGACTACAAGTCAAGTGACCGTACAGCAAGCAAAGGTAAGTATATGTATGAATACCTGTGATCACCTGATAGAACAATTTTATTGGATGTAAGAGGTATTTTTCACCTATTTATTCTTATTCATTCCAGTTTTGGGCGGTTGCAAGCATCTGACTGCTACACAAGAGGCTCGGTTGTTAGACTTTCATGAGAGACTAAGCCAGAGGAAAAATCTTGTATCTCTTCTAAGATCGGTAAGACTGATAGAGCTTGTATATAAATCGCAAAGAAAGTACTGACTACCATTTAAACCCTAGTGATGTATGACCTCTTCCCAATAATCTATGTATTTGGTTTCAGGTCATAATTCAAGATAAAACGCATACGATTTATCAAGACGTTAAACAGGCTCTCTTGACAAAAGGTTTGTTGTGTTGGTAATAAGACAGGTGATCATGAAACGCTTAGAACATACTGTAGCCGAATTATATATAATGTATATAATAGAGTCCGTCCATCATTTTACCTGTCCAACTTCCATTCTTTGTCGGACTGTCAATTCATTGTATGGTGTCACTTATTGCACAATAGCTTTGTTTAACCTTCATCTATCCATGCAGTTGTTCATATATTCTGAGGGAAACAAATCCGTGAACTTCACTTCATGGCAGTGTTCTTTTATATATCCAAAGATTTCCATCCACAGCACTATTCAAAATTTATAATGAAAACTGGAAAATATAAAATGAACACTTGAATTTGCCTGTGTTCCTACACTTGTTTCTCTCAATGTGTGTCATTTTGCTTGAGTACGTGTGCTTTTTCTTACCCTTTCTCCTGCATCTTCTAATCACCTAGTCCATTCTGTGACTCTGTCTTTCAGCTTTGAGGTCAAAAGAGCGTACAGAATCGAAACAAAGAGCTACGATGGTAAGTTGTGACACAAATTAGTATAGCCCTCGAGAATATTCTCAAGATTAATTTATCAAATCCTGCGATTCGTTGCGCCAGAATCATAAGAATTAAATAATTTATCGTGATCGTTTCCAAGGGATTGTCTGCTCAATAAACTGCACATGTTACTTGACGATCAATGGAGGTAACCCATTACTTTTTTAGGTTGGAGATGTTGAAAGTCCAGGCATTCATCACCTAATGGGTAAGCTGCAAGATGTGTTTGTATCTATCAGTTTGGAGTCGCATTTGAGGATGATTTATCATGACAGCACGAATGACATTTCAACAAAATCTTTGTTTTGCTTGTGCCAGAGACGTTCCACATTGAACCAGTGAACGTAGGGAAGAAATCGGACATCCCAGTAAGTACCTTACAAGAATCTTCTTCTATAGGTGGGTTGCAGCCTTAGTGTCTTAATATTGTATTATATATATTTCGATTCCTACAGATTGAAGAAAGACTTAAATTATCTTTAACTGCAGTCTTTCAAGATTAGAATTATAGAAAGCTGTCATATCAACTATTATATATCAAAGAGCACAAAACTGTGTATATTTCAGCCAGTACTGAAGGAAGGTGGCAAGAAAGACGGAATGGAATTGGAGGTCCAGAACACAGATCCAGAAGATCTGGAGAATCGTAAGTACCTTTAAATGAGGGAAAAATATATTCGTCCAGTGTATACGTAGACAAATAGTAGAATCAGTAAACATTATTGTATCAAATGTATTTGTACAGAAGGTTGCGCTACAATATTTCACTGTTGCATGAAACTGCTTCCAGTATTCGCCTTTTTAGCTTTCAATACTGTAAATATAAAGCCTATGGCGTACTGAAAGGTGAGCTTGGATCTACTGAGTAAACCAATAGTCTATGTTTGTCTGCAGACTGGGGCGAGATCGAAAAGCTTAATCAAGATCTGAACAGCTTACTGAAGGTACTTTTTCACATCATAATTATCTTAACACCCACATTAGATTAAAAGACCTTTAATACTGCTGATTCTTTCACCGTGGCTTTCAAATAATGCATGGTGTATGTATGAAAACATTTACAAGTACATTTATCCTCACATTCTTTGATAGTAGATCGACACATTAGATAGATGTTTTGTTTCAGGACAGAGATCATAGAAAAGGTCAACTCTACAAATCATACACGGGTATGTAATCTCTTTCTAATAACTGCTGTGATTTAACTAAATTTAATTCTATGTCCCCGTACACAATTACTACTTCTGCAACAACTACTGTTAATACTAGTACTGATACATTTACTTGGTGTATCTTATATAAACATGGATAACACAATCTTGTTCCTCAGTGGAGTGGCAGGCTGTGTTGGAGTACATGGCGAGACACACGGTTGTGTTACAGCTGTTAAACATTGAGATACCAGGGCTTGAAGTCGTGAGTATATCCTGCAGTCGAATATCTCATTGTTACGGTTTTAAACTGCGTTTTACTGATCATTACCAATCACGAAGGTAAATGTGGACACTAAACTCCAAACTCGACCATTGCAACTCTCTCCACTTTAACGTTCCTGAACATCCACATGTACTTTCCAGACTGCAAATAATTTCAATAAAACTTTGCTGTCCGAGTTGTTGCCCGTCACGACATAACAGCTTCACTCCCGTCCAAACTTCACTGGCTCCCCATCTCCTTCTGAATCAATTTCAAGTTTCTGTTCACACACAGGTGCATTTACGATAAGGACTTTTCTATCTGAAGAATCTTGTAACTCTCCAGACTCCCAGCAGATCATTTTGTTCCATCAAACCCTTTTTCTCTCCCAGCTAATCATCAAGACCAATGTGGGTGACAGGGCCTTCTCAGCTGCAGCCCCATTACTGTGGAGCAGCCTCATTATCACTTTCAGAGCAATCAGCTGCAGCTGTAAAGACTGTTAAAAAAGTCCTAATACCCATGTCTTCTCAATGTGCCCCTCACAGGCTTATCTTACGCTCTTGTACAGTGCAGTTGAGCAAATACGTTTAGGAAACAGTCGCTATATATATTTATTATCATTATCAACAAAAGTCATTATCATTACTATTTTATACCAAACAAGATTACTACTGTCCTGAAAACATTTAAGTGTGCATATCGTAAAAGGGCAAGTTTGCGAGTGTGAGGATCCACGTGACATAAACAGGACATATGAACGTTACAGTTGTTTCCCAGAATACTGTAAAAACATGCACTCGCTCCTCTCCCGTTTTACCAATAGTTTCAGAATAAACTAGACAGGCATGAATCAACAACCACGGGACGTGTATCTGCAATGCTACAACAATCAGCTGTATCTGCATCTGGCCATGATGACACTGGGGAACAGACAGGCCCCTTGACAAAGAAAGAGCAAAGATTTGATGTACGTAAAACAAACTTGTTTCTATATGCATGTATACACTACATCATCTAATATCAGGGGATTAACACGCGCTCTTGTCATGGGTTGACTGGTTCCAAAGTATACCATTCGCAAGTAATAGTGTGAAGTGTATATATCATAATCAGAATATGAAACGAAACAAAGCTCCCCAAATATCTCTCTCCAGCTGATGTTTGTAGCTCTTTCAGGATGAACCTTGCTGTTGTTTCAGCATCTAGATGCATTATGCCAGTCATATTTAATTTCATATTTGCTTTTCTGTATGAACTGATAGCACTATATGGTTGCGAATTGTGATGAATGTACAGTGCCCCTTTATCTTATGTATGCGTGTCTGAGTATTGTTAGATATGTATATAATGTATGTGAAGGAAACCCCCTGAAACAATCCCCGTTAGTGAATTCCTCTTTGGGAATGGTCACATGGAACTTGGTCGTTACAGGTTGAGTTCATCAAAGGTTACAAAATATCGAGTGAAACATTTAAAATCTCTGACAACGGATAAAATATTTTACTGTTGCTTTTAATATACACAGTCGTTTAAAAAGTGCCTTTTCATGCAGATCTCCTGTTCCACAGCATCACAATCTGAAAACACGAAGAATCGAGGTAAATCCCTGCACTAATACAATCTGTTACCCAAGCAACAACTTTATGAAGCTATCTCATGTGATATATCTAACTAACGTTTTTGTACATTGGGAAAGTTGCAACGCTTCAAATGTACTGTGTACAACATCTACGAGTTGGAAAATCATTTCCCTCCAGATACATGTTGTGTTTGTTTTGTTTTGTCTTTTGGAAATTAGCTGAAGAAAGACGCACAAGAACTGAAGTTCTGATTAACCAGCTCAGGCAATACCAGCACGGTCGACTGAAAGAAAAACACCTGTGTGCCATTACAATGAAGGTAAAATGGATCAAACTATTTAATAACAATTATTACAAATGTGTTATTACAAACAGGTGTTGTGTAACCAGTTGAAATTTATCCAACGAGTGTTGTGTAATCGCGTTAGCTTATTCAACGACAGTGACGTCATAATGTCGAACTTTCTGTTGCCACCTCGATATTTTAGGCTATCATTATAACTCTGCTCACACAGATTTCTACCGAAAATGTCAGCCAAACAAAACATTAGGTTTGTGGTTAATTAAAATTGGAATTTGGTGTTCCGGGGATCAGTATTATATTTTCAATTGAATATTTTAATTGTTTATTTTCTATGAAGTAATCGTGACAGAGTTATCTCCCTTTCATTTTACTCTCCCCTTCCCATTCGTGACCAACTCATACAATCCCGTACAAGCCGAATATCGACTCGTGCCCCTCTCGAAGGATTTCATATTGACGTAGGGACTGCTTCAAACAGGAACGATAACTCTAACCTGTTCGATTCTAGTGGCACTTAATATTATCCTAGTACTCGTACACCGTATTGCTATTGTTGAGTAAACTGCAGCTATAGTGCTTTGTTGGGATTGTATGTACGCATCACTAGCTTTAACGTTTATTGTTTTTTAGAGGTATGTAAAAGACAAAATTATTAACTCCCTTTATCTTTAACGGAAGTGACTGCTCATGTGTTTTCCATGCATCACTTTGAGTGTAGACGTCAACCGATGTGGAAGGTTTTAATAAATTTTAACCTTGAATCGGATGCCTCTGTCGTTCATCAATAAGAAGTAAGATGCCAACAGCTATTTTTGTGTTTGCGTATTTCATTTAAAGAATTAAACGCCCTTGATACAACTAAATGAAGGAGAAAACATATTTGTTCATATTTAATTATTACCGGATGTTCACCATGTATATTTCCAGTTATGTTTCTAACGCTTAATAATCACAAATGGCAGATGTTTTAATTGAATATGAAAAAAACCCCCAAAACTATAAATCACAAAGCTGAATCTCCAAAATGACTTTAAAATATTTATCTAACTTGACATTCGTGTAACCTTGCTGTCATATCCCACGTAAAACTTTGAATTTGGTGAAACAAAATATATGAATGACCAAAAAACGGCAGACTAAAATATTTCCAGAGATGTGCAATATGTGCCCTGTGTTAATGATTACAACCGATTAGTTATACAGATTTAATAGTATTGTTTCGAAACTTCAGTTATTAAGAATTACATTTTCTAAAAGTGTTGGAAGCGCACGTACAACAAGCTCGCAATGCGCCAGTGACAGCCGTTATGCCAACAAACCCACGAGCGTGCATATGAATCTCTCACCCTCAAGTGCATGATTTCTGTCAAAACCTCCACACATCTATGAGGTACGTTTTCAGTACTTACAATGCGACGATATATATGTTCATGATTTGTAAACAATAACGCAATGCCATAAACGATTTTAGCAGCTGGGAATATCATAGCAGCGCATCCCTTACGCGCGTTCTGAATTGTTTGTCGTATTTTCGTGGATGTTGAAAATGGAAAATATTCACCGCCCACGCGTTTTGTAAGCTCCATATATACTAGTATATCCCTCCTCTATCATTGAACAACAAACGAAATCTTTCGAAGAATGACCAAAAGGCTACTCCTTTCACGTAGATATGTGGACGGTTGTGTAATGAAACGCACGTAAAATGTACGAATGTACGCAGGAAGGTTTATGCGTACACGTGTTAGCTTGTTGGTGTATGCGTGCAGGTGTAGCGTGCATGTGTACGCAAGTTTCTCTCACTAGCTCCATCCCGCCCCACTCTCTCTCTGTTCTGCAGCAGTATAATGAATCTCATCTTATCGTTGCTATACTTTACCTTGTAGATCATCAGAGATGACGAGCAGCACCTCATTGAACTGAAAGCAAACAATGACCGTCTGGAAAAAGGTCTGTGTAGTTTTTCAACAATATTGCTGGAGCTTTTGTTACGACTGTGTATTTTCTGTATATTTTTGTTATTGATTAAGTAATCATTATTATTGGGTCACAACGTTTAGTGTTTGGAATAATAATTATGATGGATCACATTTCGTTAAATACATGATCAGCACTTTCAGGATTCTGGTTTTCCGGAAATTAACTGCCCTTGGTTTTCTATTTGTACTTCCGAGGGGCTGCTAGAGATTTCTACAGTGTTGACGATGTTCGTTTGTGCCCGAACTTTCGGGAAATGACTGAGCATATATAAAAAGGCTCGTTGCCGTGTTGAGACGGGGACACACATTCACACAATTCGCTGGAGTTAATATCTTTCTGCATCTGTTAACGCCTGATCTACTGCCGCCAGACCACTCGCTGTCTTTCATTCTGCTTAACTGTCTCTCTCCCGCACTAAGTCTTTGGTGAGTTTGCAGTATTATATTTTGTGACCCATTGCCATAGATTTGTGTATAACTTGCTCTGTCTTTGCTAATAATAATATTGGAATATTTTAGACTTGTCTTTGTTCTGTTTTGC
Organism: Haliotis asinina; assembly: GCF_037392515.1. NCBI lineage: Eukaryota > Metazoa > Mollusca > Gastropoda > Lepetellida > Haliotidae > Haliotis > Haliotis asinina. Next base: position 97,730,842 of record NC_090280.1, read on the forward strand.
TTGTTCACAGGGGTTATTCTTTCATCGTTTGTCACGGCAAATTCTTAACCGTAACACTTTCAACACTAATGTATACAAACATACAGTACTAAACAGTTAAAGAATACCCCATTAGCAGTAAATTATTTCCGGTGGATATTGCAACAAACACCCTTCTAATTATGGGTGTTAGTAAGGGGGCTTTAGTGGTATGTATCGAAAAGAAGATGCTCCACTTTCTTGGGATATGTATTACCTAATGAAAAAAACGTTAAAGAGAGAATGGACGAGGATAACACTGGTTTGGGGAGCATTTTAGGGCGAAACCACCTTGTGGTCCAGCGCGTAGAGTCCAATAAGCATCAGCAAGAGCGGATAGCCCATGGATAAGTGAACGTGTTTAGCAGTTTGATCCTTGAAGGTTTCTATGACTGCACCACAACAGGGGATACATTTGGCCATAAATTGGGCAAGTGAGTTTGTTCAAGATTGCCTCTGTCCATCCAGCAGAAAATGGGTACCCGGTGAGATAAATAATGTGACTATTAACCAACAAGCGTCTAACAAGCAGCCTAGGTTATCCTGGGTAAAAATAATCACATTTTGATTACAGCGTCCGATGGGCAACTGGCCAGATGGAGTCTAGGCACTATTGCATAAAAATGAATTATTATTGTATTATTACTGTTATTTCTCAAGATCACACAATCATAATTTGGAGGTTCATCCTTTACATGTACGTATACTTTGACCACGTGTCTTGACACATGTCTAAAAATAAAATTATTAAACAATGAGTACTAAGGTACCAACATAAGCTCAGACAGTTGACTCTTACCTTCCAGATTATGGAAGCAGTGTACACATTGTTGGATTGACACGTCGACCTCTACTGGTTTCATGTAAGTATTTGTATTTCATGTACAATATATGAGTGGGGGAGTGAACGTTCTTTAATGTCTGCCAGCAATATGGTAGCAATCATACTGTGAATCTGGTTGCTATTGATTCAGATCGGATTCTATTTTATCACACCAAACAAGACATGCGAGAGGCATTCTCTTGCTTCCACATAAAACACATACGTGCATAATTTTACCAGTTAGCTATTAAATGACGAATACAGGCGTTGCAGTTTAACATTTTCAATGTCAGACAATAACTTGTCTGCAGTATCTAACCAAAAGCAATTCTTCACCTCGAAGTCTAAAATTGTGTATCTTATTCAAAAGAAATGACTGTAATTGTGTCTAAATCTTTGAAGACATTGCAATCTTCTAATCATGAAATAATAACATATAACACTGTTTAATATTGTCACTATCATAACTGATCCGGGTATTTCGGGTCAACCGTCCCAGGCTTAATGATGATGAAAAATATAGCGATAGATTGAAAATCCCTTGAAGAAGTCATTGAAAGGTTTCGAAGAGAACTCTGGGCCGGAAGTAGCACTCAATATGGCAGCCGAACTGCCAGACGGTACATTTTAGCTTACCTGACCCGTCCGGGCAAAATTGTTTGGAATTCGATTACGCAACTGTACAATACATTTGGATGTGTTAGAACAATTAGTTCTTGAGGTAATTGCAGTCAAATTTTGAAGTTCTGGAATTAATTTTGAATCATCCGCCCTTTGCTATTGGACCTAGAGCTTAGACATTTTTCACCTCAGTGGGATTCAGTGACTTTTTTTTGTAAACGATTCGGAGCATTGGTTTAGGTGGTATGTTTGGTACAAAACTCGGCTGAATAATAAATAATAATAATCCGAGCGATTACAATAGTCTCCTGCCTTGAGTCCTGGAGTCCTAAATATCCTGTTACACGATACCTTCAAGTTTATATTATGTGACAGATTCATATAATATATGATTACTTTGGTTGAGGAATTCACCTAGTGAAATCGTATTTTGTGCACGCACATCGTCCACGTCTGGCCGATATCATAACAATGGGTTTAAATCAGAAGCGTACTAGACATTCTTTGGTATGTAGACTAATCTAGTACTTTGTTAATGAGATTCATTTTAAAATCGCGTAGTAATATTCTACATGTTACATGTGGTGCAAACATAGCTCAGCTGTCTGAGATATGATGAAAATAAACATTCAGTAAATAGCTTTCTGTGTCTCCGTTTATGACAACCAGTGAAGTAAACTTGCTACACAACGAGCACAATATTTGTTTCCAGGTCCCGAACTTCACCTAGACGCCGCTCGGGGCAACATATGGTGCCACGTAACTACAGACGGTCAGCTGGTTAACTCGCGGCCCGACACAAGGGACGGGGGGCAGAACAGGCTTCAGACGTACAGGGGGACCTGTAGCTCACCTATCCCCCTTCCTCCATCCTCCTCCACCCTCACACCCCTACCCACTCACCCCAGATACTGGGAGACTGAAACAAGGGTCCGAGTGGCGGATGGGGCGTGGTTTTCGCCAGCCCTGGAGATGGGGTTATGTGAGGCAGGACAGGTGGACTGTGAGGTGTATGTTCCTCTACAGCGTCGCTCCTGGTGTGTCCGTGTTGGCAGATGTGAGACACACGGGAGGAATCTCTGTACGTGGGTGTGTAGGGAGGGAGAGCGGGGCGAGTGTCAGCAGAACTCCATGCCCGGAACCCAGGGCACACAGGCCACCCTCCACTATGGCATTGTACTGGATGAGGGGGGAGGGAGAGTAGCGTTTATTGATAACGACAGAGAGGTAGTTCTCGTCCAGTATGATGAGGAGTTCAGTGAGCCGCTCGTCCCTTTGTATAGCGCTGGGCCACAGTATTCTGGCCTCACTGCGTCGATGAGTCTGATCAGCGGAGAGGACATCGACATGACCGATACAAAGAAAGCTCTCATCTTCCAAGCGATGAAGTAGGGAAATTAACTGAGACGATGAAGTAGAACATGGGTGAAACGGATATATCAGAATTCGCCTTCTGTTTGTTGTGTGCAAAATGCAAAATACAACCACGTCCTTCAGATGGGTGATCTTCGGATTGGGAAACATTTTGAATACCCATATGAATATTAGCATGGTATAATTATAACATGGATGAATGACCAAACAATTCTGATTCTTCCCGGACTGAACCGCTGCCACATAGCTGAGTGTGGCGCAAAAATAAACTCACTCACTTCCTTGATTGAGTAGAGACACAGAAGGGCGTAACAAACAAACTTTAAAACATTGTTTCAAAATCAGATTTCTTCAGCTTATGCTATGTTTTTTTTAATCCATGCGTATTTATTCTTATTTTTAAAATAATAACTGCAGCTGATAGCATTGTGCAATGGTAGGAGCCCCTAAGGGGGTGTAATTAGATAACATTAATATTGGAGTGCTTCGACAAAATGTAAAGTTTAACATATAATCCGGACATTTTATACCTATATGGTCACAATGTGGCTGAAATACTGCCGATGTGACTAAATTTTAACTCACTAATTCCTATGTCGATTTAACGTATTCTGATATGTTTCAACATTTGTGAGTATTTTCCATTTTATATTTGTTCTTGCACAATATTTGCTCGACACAAATATGCTCATGGTGAAGCAATTGCTGTTTGTTGACTATCTTAATGCAATATGAACATAAATGTTGGACTGGGCTATCTTAATACAATATGAACATAAACGTTGGACTATCTTAATGCATTATGAACATAAATGTTGGACTATCTTAATGCAATATGAACATAAATGTTGGACTGGGCTATCTTAATGCAATATGAACATAAATGTTGGACTATCTTAATGCATTATGAACATAAATGTTGGACTATCTTAATGCAATATGAATATAAATGTTGGACCGGGCTATCTTAATGCAATATGAACATAAATGTTGGACTGGGCTATCTTAATACAGTATGAATATAAATGTTGGACCATCTTAATACAATATGAATATAAATGTTGGACTATCTTAATACAATATGAACATAAATGTTGGACTATCTTAATGCATTATGAACATAAATGTTGGACTATCTTAATGCATTATGAACATAAATGTTGGACTATCTTAATGCAATATGAACATAAATGTTGGACCGGGCTATCTTAATGCAATATGAACATAAATGTTGGACTATCTTAATGCATTATGAACATAAATGTTGGACTATCTTAATGCATTATGAACATAAATGTTGGACTATCTTAATGCATTATGAACATAAATGTTGGACTATCTTAATGCATTATGAACATAAATGTTGGACTATCTTAATGCAATATGAATATAAATGTTGGATCGGACTATCTTAATGCAATATGAACAAAAATGTTGGACTGGGCTATCTTAATACAATATGAATATAAATGTTGGACTGGGCTATCTTAATACAATATGAATATAAATGTTGGACTATCTTAATACAATATGAACATAAATGTTGGACTATCTTAATGCATTATGAACATAAATGTTGGACTATCTTAATGCAATATGAATATATATGTTGGACCGGGCTATTTTAATGCATTATGAACAGTATGACATCCATACAGCGGGTAGGCATCCCAATGGGCCCAACTCTGTTCCATAGCTGTTTCTTCATCTCAGTCGTACATTTCTCTTTCGATAGGCAAAGTGGAAACAAGGGTATATAGCCAAGAAAGTTAAGTTAAACTTCTGGTCTAAGGATGATCGCTTATAATTCAATAACTGTCTAAAACACAACTTTACTTCCACTGCTTCTCCTACCTGAACTAGAAATAAGGGAGACAAATGTTTCAAATCGAGATCTGTGCAGAGATTCTGAGTGGCAATACACTTTGCCACGTGATGTATTGCAAGATGGATGACTTTTCTTTCCAATAGTCCTCTTTCTCTTTCTGTCGAGCAATGTTCCTATCCAGTCTGTCATGCTTACATTTCACGACTTTTGATCTACAATAACAGATACACATTCTGCCATCATTTTAGTGTGTCATGCACCTTCCATCTAAACGTTTTAGGTAATCACGGTTACAACGTCCAAGGGCTCAGGAACAGTAAAGATCAGGGCTAGAATTGATCTTCAGTAGTCCATGCTATCCGTAAGAGGCGACTAACGGTATGGTCTTTGAATCTTGGAAAAAGAGGATGCTTGATTGTACCTCAAATGTTGTGACATTGAGATATCAGCCTGAACGTTTGCAGTACAGCAGGTTGCACCAACCTGTTGCATCCAAAGGGAAACATAATCCATGCGTATTTACTCTTACTTTTTAATAATATCTGCAGCTGATGGCATTATGTCATAGCAAGAGCCCCTGAGAGGGTGTGATTTGATACTATTACTATTGCAGTGTTTCGATAAAATGTTAAGTTTAACATATAATCGGGATATTTTATACCTATGTAGTCACAATAAGAGGCGGCTAACGGTATGGTCTTTGAATCTTGGAAAAAGAGGATGCTTGATTGTACCTCAAGTTGAAATTGAGATATCAGCCTGCACCAACCTGTTGCACCCAAAGGAAAACATATTTTATGTGAACAGCTTTAAGTGGCAATGGAAGTGAGATAGTATAAACAGTACTGTCATGTTAAGACAGTCCTTGTTAGAAAACTAGATCACTATAATCTATTTACTTTTGTTTGAATGACTAGAAATAGGGTTGAGTCTGTGTGAATTATATTATGTTATGCCTCAAACATATTGTTTTTATATTATTAGTATTGGATATTTATATAGTGCACATATCCATGCAACTATTGCTTGCTCAAGGCGAATATTGTCTCTGGCAATCTGGCAAATTTATGACTGAATAAAAGTTCAATTAAATGTAATTTAGTCCCAGAATTAATATTCCAATATTAAATTATGTGTCCACAATATCTGTTTGTATTCTAATGGAGATCAAAACAGTATTTAATTTCAGAGTGTACGCACTAGTGACTTGATTAATTATTCTTGTCTTGAATTATATTTATTTTGTAATTTATTCTTGAGGGTCTTGAAAACAGACTAAATGGTCATCTTCGTGCATGATTACCTAAGCCCCGACCTTGACTCACGATTCGTCTCTGAACACATAATTTTGATAGTAACGAAACTTCCCATTTAAAAGGAGCATGGAGTCCCAGTGAGGTGCGAGATTCAGAACTCTAGGAAATCTAGCTTTTCTTTATTTAGGGCGTTAATATTGAGGAAAGGCCTGGCAGTAGGGAAAGTAGTGTGGTACTGGGATTGTTAGCATGCGCCGTTTCCAAACCTTACAGAATATAAATACGCGGTCATCATCTGCCCTCTTTTGCCACAAGAGATGGTAGTGTTCTGTTTTAGTGTGTACCATATCTTAATATGTAGTCTATATTTCATTTTTAGGCAGCGAGTCGGTCGTGTTTTATGCGGCTTTTAGCAGTAGGTAGTTAGGCTACCTCGCTGTCCTTGTTTTGGCAGCTACTTCATGTAGACCTATTTTTCGGTTATTCAGTTCGCACAAGTACGACTTTCTATATTACTGATGATTTTTGTATCTGTTTATTTGTTATTTTTATGAAGACATGATGGCCAAATAAACGCCGTGCACTCATCCGAAATAGAACTAAAAGTAACATTGTATATTTCTTATTGAGTGAGCGATTGAATTAATTTTTAGTTTTATGTCGCTTTTATCAACACTTCAGCAATATCACTTTGTGGGACAAAAGAAATACCCAAGAAAGGAACTGAACCCGGGATTTCGGCGTGATGGGCGGCCGCTTAACCTCTAGCTATATATGGGCTATCCCACTACTACAACTTATGAATGAAACTAGCAATGCGGATACGTCTAATACTGCACTAGGTTCTTTTCATGCTTTGTGGATGTTGATACTGGGGCATTTCTGATACGAGGAGGTCTTTAGATATGAAGATGGAGAATAGTGCATTAACTTCTTTAATGGAAGTTAGAAGCGGGTGTGATGAGCAGTGAAGATAAGTATAAGTATACTTCGTCATTATTATAATGAAGGCCAGTATTCCATTGTAAAGGATAAGTAGATTATCTCCCTTGATACGCGCACTGTTTGAAAAAGGTCTTCTCATAACACATTGTGAACCTCTACGCAAAGCCTTTTGAAAGTATATTAACGATAAGGGGCACAATGAGCACCTTTTCGTTCGAAACACATACACAGTATTTTCGACTGACTAGTATTTAGCTTACGTCTTTGAAAAGCATAAACATATTGGTTTGTTTCCGTAACTTTTTATGACACTATATTTTTTACTTCCGTGGAATTCGAAGCAATTAAATTCGAAAGATGGACGATAACACGTTTTTCTTGAAACGCTAAATTGCTGTCTGTTCAGGCCATCCCAACGAATTATCCGAGACATCCGACGTTGTTAGACGCATCTTACCAAATGATTTGGTCTTGACTGTTTTGATACATGCCCCCGTATCCCAGTTGTGTAAACCGATGCTCATGCTGTTGACCACTGGATATACGGGTCCAGAATCCTTTATTTACAGACTACCGTCATAACGCTGGGATATTACTGAGTGCGGCGTTAAACAACATACGCTCACTGAGGATATACCTGCCTAATATCTCGTTCAATACAGAATATAGTAAGGACGAGAAGTCCATGTCAGGTCTGTATACGTGGATGTCACACTGTTGTTACAATACTCTGTAAATATGTTACAATGACATGGACATGAATAATTATGCATAATCATGATACATGACAGAATGTTCATGTTTCTCGAAATCGAATGAAAAATAGTTAGTGCTTTTAGGGCAGTAGTTTCACGTATCCATTGTGATCAGTGGTTAGGTGGGTCGGTTCAAAACAAATCTAGATTTGTTCATATGAACATCAGCAAAAGACAAAACTGTAATTTCCTTCAGTTTGACTGCCAAGTACTGGCTATGAAATACATGGGAGGATGGAAGCAAATAGGAGACCAGTCATATAGAACAAAACTAATTATTTTATTTTATTTCAGGGAAAAAATCATGCAGCAAGATCAATTAATTTGTTGCGAGCAACAGAAAACCACAAGTGAAAAGATGCACAGAACATCTATTTTTAAATAGACTGAATAAGGTTTTGCTGACACAAAGTAAGAAACTTTATTGTAAAAGGTTTACTCTTTTTTATACATGATGTGTATTAATAAATGTAATGGAGAAAGAAACATTTTAATATCAATTGCTTTCTGTTTAATTTACACCTACCCTCTACCTTCAACCTTCGCCCCAGCACTGACATAGGGAGCGATTGAAGGAACATTAGGTGGATCCTGGGTTCGAGTCGGCAGAGACAGAGCAAAATAATATTATCAGGTCAGCGGCCAATTTACAGTGATTGGGCGATGGAAAACACAGAAATAAAACCGTTGCCTTTAAATTATATGTTGATTTATGAAAGACGGACAAGGGGAAGGTGCACGAACGTACTACACTCAGGAATATTTCAGATAAATGGCGGCATATTGTGATCAACAGCATAATTTTATGCAGTTGGGATTTGGCAACATGTTACAAACAAGTAAACACCAATTGCAACCAATTGATATTCACGGGTGGGGTGAATGATTGACTATCCCATGCCTGTGTTCATTATAGGTTGCAAGCACGAATGGAGCAGGATACACGGCAGTTTTTGATTTGACATCTGGTCTCGACGATATTTATTGTGAGCATAAATACGTCTAAATGGTACTGTCGGAATTCTACAATCAGCTCATCTTCTGGCAGCAGTTCCAATTGAATATTGCACATACACCCGATTATAAGTACTGTTAAACAACTGAATATTTAAATAGATTGTCAAATATGAGCAAACATAACATTCTTTGATTAAGCAATTTTTGCATTATTTAAATAAATTTTGATATTTCAGTATGACTTGCTGTGCTCAATTCGGAAATGGTCGTTAACATCCGTAGTCTGTATTAGCATTAGTGCCATTTCGGACACTGGTGATGAAATGCTGAGAAAAAAGCCCTGTTGTAATCATCGTAACATCAGCATACCTTGGGAACCAGACTGCACTGTATATTTCCAGTTAAACAGGTTTCAAACACACTCATTTCAGCATGAGTCGTGTCTGCAGTTTGCAACCGACAGCTGGCAGTTAAAGTCACGGGTTTACAACTTGTGACATGGAAGAAATGGAAAAAAGTAACAGATATTGCTAGGAAAAAAGTAAGAGGAAAAATGGGAATGGGAAAAAGTAACTTGAGATTCCTAGATTTTGCTCGGAAAAAAGTAACCGGAAAATTGGAAATGGAAAAAGGTAGCCTAGATTCCTAGATTTTGCTCGGAAAAAAGTAATAGGAAAATTGGAAATGGAAAGGGGTAGCCTAGATTCCTAGATTTTGCTCGGAAAAAAGTAATAGGAAAATTGGAAATGGAAAGGGGTAGCCTAGATTCCTAGATTTTGCTCGGAAAAAAGTAATAGGAAAATTGGAAATGGAAAGGGGTAGCCTAGATTCCTAGATTTTGCTCGGAAAAAAGTAATAGGAAAATTGGAAATGGAAAGGGGTAGCCTAGATTCCTAGATTTTGCTCGGAAAAAAGTAATAGGAAAATTGGAAATGGAAAGGGGTAGCCTAGATTCCAAAATTGTGCTGGAAAAAAAAGTAACAGGAAATAAAGGAATACTTTTAAGTGTACAGTGTACGTGTGGCCATGAGGGCAGGGCTTCTTTCCCCTCTTGTTACTTTGTATCACCTCCAACATGGACATAAACCTTGACACAGTCAAGCACATTATATAGCTGGTGAGGACATTCCATGTCCCTTGGATCGATCAATCTCTAGAACAGACAAAAAATTGGACATTATGAGGATGCCCCAACCAGGACACAACGACACGTTGAATCATACGCAAATGCATTTTGCATCCTCTTACATAGAGCCTACGTTTCTAATTACATAACGCCAGTGCTAAAGAAACAACGGCCGGCCACAAACAGACACCATCCTGCGCAGAGGGCGATCTCCAGACTCGCTCATTGATAATGAAAATAGGGCGGACAAAATATCAAAATGAATATGACTGAATTTCTAATCTCAGTATTAAACGAATTTGTAAATAAAAATGTGGAAACCCGTCAAATCCAGAAATATGTTCTGGTACAAGTATCTGCATAACGCCCACGTTCTCTCTCTCTGTGTGTATATATATATACGTATATAAGTATTCGCTCAAAATAGTCAATACTCTCACATCTGACATGGCAGCATGTTGCAGTTCCTCTGCAATGGGAAATTTCGGAGTAAAATTTGCCAGCTGTCCGAACATGGAACTTAGCGTAATCCTTGCCGTCTTGTGTTTCAATGTAAGTAAACTACATCAAACATCGTCAAAAACGTAATAATACCTAACAATATGTTATTAAAGTTATGTAACCACCTATTTAGAGGTAGTGACTTGAAGAAACGGGGTGTTGTCGAAAGATGAGCCTCTTCCGTCATACCGGGGGTACCCATTATAACCACGTGCAAACGTTTGTCAATGTTCACCGGTGGTACAAATCAAAATACGGAATCGCATCGGACGCATTGTTACTAGAAGTTCTGATTCCTCTTCATAAAGAAACAGACCCGCAAGCAGGGGGCATAAATAGTGCCCGTGTCGAAGCTAATTTCTTGTCGAAATATTTTACACTAAAGTTTAACAAAGATGTTATCAATGTGGAAGTGGATAATTTCTCAAATTGTTTTCCCCGAGTAACTTCAAGTGAAATTTGCTATACTTTTTAACAAATTGTCCTAAGCCACTGAAGATGGATATGCAGGTACATCTTTATTATCTTTGTCTGTATATCTTTGTCTCATGGATCAGGGTTTCTAAGTTTTTAGTTAAGGACAGTGGTATATGTTACGGTTCAAAATTATGTAGATCAAGCGTTGACGAAGCAGTTGATATACCCAGTTGATAACATGTACTCCAGTAAACGTGTCCGTGTGCGTGTCCGTCCACTCTAGGTAACTCTAAAGTACTGCCTTAGAGGCGTGCCGCTTAAATATTTCTCTATAGGAAATGTGACCCATTTTAACTAACACTAAAACCTTAAATATTGTGATCCGATTACATCTACAGTAATAATAATTAATAACAACTCAAATCACGGAAAATACATTATCGTAACCTATACAACACTGAAACAATTTGACTGAATCGAAAACACGGTCCGTTCCAGATATTGTAAAATTCAAGTAAAACCCTTGATAGTGTAAAATTAATGATTTTGATTAATCATTGAGACATGGTTTTGCAATATATCTCTCTTCTATAGCTTTGGAATCCAGCACGAGAGAGGACAGCAATTTATTTCTCTTTGTACGGATTTTATATAGCTTTGGAATCTACCACAAAAAGAATGGACATACGGACTAACTAGTTAAGAGGTTGATGGATGGTTTGGGCAGACCTTCGTCCTCAGTTAACGTGCTTGCTTATTATTTCATGGGCAGTGAGGTAGCCTAGTGGTTATAGCGTTCGCTCGTCACGCCGAAGTTCCGGATGCGATTCAAGGCATGGGTACAATGTGTGAAGACTATTTCTATTTCCGTGATATTCCTGGAATAGTGCTGAAAGCGGCCTTATTTACTGTCGAACCCCGTTTACTCAGACCCCACATATCCGGAAATCCCGCCTTCAGGACGATGTTTATGTGAAGCGAAACTTACGTTCATTAATTGTACTCGCTTAACCGGACTCCCCGCTTCCGGACCCGGACGGCGAATTTTCAAACCATTCCCATAAATGTCCGTTGAAAAAGGATCCAGTTATCCGGACGGAAAGATCTGTGCAACGTGCATGTGTACTCATTATTTGATTATTTACGTATACGCGTAAGTGAGTTAATATTTAGCGTCACATCGGCAATATTGCAGCCATATCGAGAACATGACGAGAACATACTTGACATACAATAGGGATATACGTATATGTAAACCTGTTGACGAAGGACAGTAAAACAAATAGAATATCACAGTTAGAGATTAAAACTAACGTGGAAAGTTAAAACTAATAGCACTATTTGGACAGTGCAATATAAAACCTGCCTTTAGATCACCATACTAGGGACCATGGGGACTTACAGTACTTTTGCTACCTACATGGACCCTAGATGGATTTACATCATCCCATCAGCTGCTAGCGATTATAAGAAATGTTAACCAAATTAAAACAACAAGAATACTACTTGCAGAAAGCCTAGTAAGTTTAAATTGACTTGGAAGTTTTGGGTGAGTGAGCGTGAGTGAGTGAGTTCATATTTAACGTCACATCGGCAATGTTTCAGCCATATCGTGACGAGAACATTTAACACTGAAAAGAAATATATGTCTACAATGAAAACCTGTCGACGAAGGACAGTGTAAGAACTAGAATATCACAATTATCATTAAAACTGGCGGGGAAAGTTAAAATTAATATCACTATCCAGAGAAAACAATATAAAACAAGCTATAGATCTCCAACAACGGAAGATACATCACAACACTAGGGACCATGGGGACTTACAGTATCATTGCTACCTGCATGGACCCTAGTTGGATTTACGGGGGTTGGCTGAAAAGTTCTAAGCCTCACTGTGAAAAAAACTTACAAAGTCCACGTTTGTAATTTATTTTTCTACATAGTCCCCTTCCACGTTCACACACTTTTGCCAGTGATGCTGCAAGGCCCGAATCCCGGTCAGGAAATCTTCTTCAGCTACCCTAAAAAAATCAGTCACAGCGGAAATGACGTAATCATTACTTGCAAAATGGCGACCGGCGAGTTCCTTTTTCATTTTGGGGAACAGGTGGAAGTCAGAAGGAGCCAAATCAGGTGAATACGGAGGATGGTCAATGAGTTCAAAGCCACAATCGCGGATTGTTGACATGGCCACCACCGATTTGTGAACAGGCGCATTGTCTTGGTGGAAGAGGACACCTTTAGCGATCATCCCTCGTCGTTTGGCTTTGATTGCTTCTCGCAACTGGTTCAGTAGATCAGCATAGTATCTGCCGTTGATAGTTTGACCTTTTTCAAGATAATCAATAAGCAGAATACCCCTGGAATCCCAGAACTTTTCAGCCAACCCTCGTAGTTATAAATCTAAACTACCAATTATTAAAATACATTTATCAAGAGAATATGTTATTAAAAATTCAATCCTGAAATCAATTTCCTTGAAAAAACCCCACAATGATTAAATGACAACTAACAGTGGTAAAAAGGACCTTGACAGTTTTTTTATTATTTTATATTCACTTTACTTGGGTACAGTTCAACATGATATATGAGTAGAATAGAATGTAACAAATTGCATAGTACGAAGGCAGACAGTACAATATGTTTTGTATTGGAAATATCTTGATTAAACAGGATAACTATGGATGATACAGCGAATGCAAGAGGCTTGTTTCTAGTTACACGATTGCAGCAATTACATTCCATTTTCTATAAAAGTGTTTCATGTTGACGTTTTTCGTATCGATAAATTTCTGTCTGATAAACGTCCTTTAGTAATGCTCTGTAGATTGTGAAGCTGGGTTTGTATCCTCTTATATTCATAACGAAAATGTGGCGCTTTGCTAATAGAATGATGTGGTTGAGTAAATGGTTTCCACTGCAACAAAGTAGAATGTCGTGGTTAGACGTTTCGTACAGTTCTGCAAAAGTTAGAAAGCCGTGGCCATTACAAATATCTTTAATATAAACTACTCCACATTTCATCCAGTTATGAATGATCAAGCTTGACTGATTACACTCGTGATTTAGTCATAGTGGTTGCATGAGTGTTTCGTTAATATCGTTATTATTACACGCATATCTTTCAACATATCTTGGCCAAGCATCAAGAAAGTCTTTCCAAAAATGGATTTTTGACTTTATAGTGTGTAGAAACATTGGCTCCTAGGAGAAGAAGGTTTTGCAAACGGAAACCAGCAAGATCATAGTTCTTAGAATTAGAGATGTATCTCTTCAAGCATGAAAGTTTTGACGAGTCGACAAAGGTTTTCACATCGACCATCCTTTTAGTTTCAAACAAAATGTCATACAGAAGTCTGATATTTTCCGAAGTATACATCTTCCAGGAATGAATCCTGTTTGATTTTCGTCTGTGAGAACATTTAATGTTTTTGTTTTTAGATCCTGTTTGTTATACAAGTACTTATAACTTTATACAATGCATTAAAGAGGGATGTAGGTTGCCAATTCTTCAGAAACCTTCTATCTTTGCCTGGTTTAGGGATCCATGTAATTACACCTCTATTCATCGTGATAGTCATAGAATTCTGGATGAAAGTTTCTGTTGTATATCGGTGAATCCAAATTTTGAGATGTTTCCAGAAAATGTTTTAAAGAATTCGATAGGGAAACCATCTAAACCTGGTTATTTTTCATTGATTTAATAGAATGCGAAAGTTCTTCAAGACTAATGTCACACTCTAACTCGTTTGACTGCTGTATATTTACAAGCGGAGTGCTGATCGTTTCGAATACAGCTTTAATGTCATCGTATATATAACAACTTGATTTAGACATATTTTCATAAAATCGTTTTCGTTCCGCTATTTTATCTCGTCCGTCTGCTATTTCTTCACAGTTATCAATATCTTCATACCACTAGATTCTATTTCTAATTTGAATTGATTTCATTTCTTCTTCCTTTAGTTTTTCCAATTCATTTTTACTTTTGGATAAATCAGCAAGGAGTGTTTCGTTAACGTTTTGGAAGTTGCTTCTTATTTCGTTTTCTATTCGACATATGTTCTCCTCTAGTACTTTTTGTCTTGTAGTTCTACTTTTCTTAAGATATGAAGAATACGAAATGTCTCCAGAAATAGAGTGTCAGTTATAGTTAAACGTAAGTGTCCAACTTTAATTTCGTTCAATTCATCATTTGAGTAGGTAGGGTCTGAGTATTCACGTTTGGTTTCATTGAGTAAGTCGGTTACTAGTGTTGTATACTCCTCTCGTCTCAATAATGATGTGTTAAACTTCCAATAACCGCGACCCTTTTCCTTACTTTTTTATGTAGATAAAGGTAGAGTTACGGCAGAATGGTCAGTTTTATAACCAGGTATGATGTGTATATTACAATTTATGTTAAAGAGGTCTTCAGACACTATGAAGAAATCTAATCTAGCTTGTTGGCGAGGATTCTTTTTTCACCGTGTATACTTTCTCATTTTGGGATTTTATACTCTCCAAGCATCAAAACAAAACATAACAAAGGATAGATAAATTCCGTGGTTGCCATGAGCCATTTCTTTAAATGGTTAGAGGGTTCTGCATCCCCCATGGTTAAAATAAGAACTAAGAAGTGAAAGAGTTTTAGTTCCACGCTGCAACATCGCGGTGGGGAGACTCAAAATCAGAGGCACGTAAATTCTAAAAATAGCCCATAGGGCATGGAGTACAACTAAAGAACTCCATGCCATATAAAACTAAATGACAGTTTTGACATTGAAATATTTATCCATTGTAATAGAGAATTCAACACAGTCAAGCAAGATATGCTTGACCGTGACTCTCCGGAGTCGATCCTCGCCTTTTAACAGCTATGTATGTGTATATCTTGTATGGCCAATACATCGTCGCATGATTACCTCCTCAAATCTGGCATTGAGACAAGAGTAGGTGTCGGTTGCAGGATGCAGATAAGTGCTTGAATCGTCATTGTATATACACAAGTCGTTATTGGAGATAAAATCTTCCAGTATTTTACCTTTAGAGTTCGTGTTTGTACCACCCCAGATCGGATTGTGGCCATTGAGATCACCCATCATAATACAAGGTTTAGGAAGTTGGTCATAGAGAGCTGAAGATCAGAGTGCTGGAAAGGTGAAGAGAGAAAATATACAGAGAGCAAAGTGTAAATTAACGTGAAGAGCAAGTCTCACTGCAACCGCTTGGAGATTAGTTGCAAGTGTTACAGGACCATTTATAACATCCTTCTTAACAAGGATTGAAGATCCTCCAGTGGCCCTGTCATCCGGAGGTGAAAAATAATGACATGCATCAAACTGACGTAAATTAAAAGTATCGGTCTCCATCAAATAAGTTTGCGGCAGACAGAAAGCTGATGGTACGAAATTCTGGACTAAAAGCTGTAACTCGTTAACATTGGCCCGTAATCCGCTACAATTCCACTGTACCATTTGTTTGGAATGAACTGTCTTTTAGGTGGGTTGATTGGGGATCTGCCAAAGTTCTTTGAGGGCGATACGCTATGTGCCCTTGGATGGATCTGATAACATACATCCATTTCCTCGAGTGATCCAAACTTGTTAAACAATCTGATTTTGTTATGACCTCTTAGGTGCTAGATTTGATTTCAAAGTTTCTCGTCGTGTCTTAAATTTCGATTTTACGGTTTCTTTATCGTTTCTGCTTGTCATCGATGTGGAGGCACATGTGAAGATGGCAAACTGTGTGATAAACCTCCAGCATGTGTAAACTGCTCTGGAACTCATCCTTCGTTGTCCAGAACATGCCCTACATAGGATCTCCAGTCAAACATTTCGAAAATAAAACATGAACGTAATGTCTCTTTTCTGGAAGCAAGGAAACTTGTACTAGCTCTTAAAAACCAGGCCCATCTTATATCTGCTGCTTCAGCCTCAACTCCAGCTTCTAGACTGGTTTCATATCAGTCAGTACGTTGTCAAAGTGATTAGACTTGGATGGAATCTTCTACTCCGATCCTGACTGCACCGGATCTTCATCTAGTTCTTCATCTCAAACGGATGATCCATCTACAGTTGTCTCACCCTCGCCAATGACTTCAACAGTGAACCCACAGTGGGTACCAAAACCATCGTCTGATATCAAAACGCCGACCCAAAAAACTGACCATTCTAATCGTTCTGATCGTGGTCCAAAGGGTCAGCGTGACCCTGTACGGATACAGAATCGTTTTCAAACCTTAGAGGACCTGGATGTATCTCCTCTCCCTCATCGGCGCGACACCTGTAAGTCGCCTAGAAAAGGGAAACACAGATCCCCTGTACAGCCACTTTTAACACGAGCGTTTCTAGTTCAGTCATTCAGTGGAATTGCAGAGGTCTTAGG
This sequence comes from Haliotis asinina, assembly GCF_037392515.1. Classification (NCBI taxonomy): domain Eukaryota; kingdom Metazoa; phylum Mollusca; class Gastropoda; order Lepetellida; family Haliotidae; genus Haliotis; species Haliotis asinina. The sequence continues at coordinate 97,747,834 of NC_090280.1, forward strand.
ACCACTTCCAATGATTTGCATTTATTGATACAAGATTATAAGCCATCAGCAATATGTCTACAAGAGACTTACCTTAAAGAAACTGATAACTTTGATTTACGTCAGAACATTACCTACCATTCCTTCTCCACATCAGGGACTAAAGCTACTGGTGGATCTTCCATTTCAGTCAGGCAGGGTGTGATTCATAACCCTGTTAACTTCATACCAATCTTCAGGCTGTTGCAGTTAGAATAACTCTGCACATTGTTTTTACTTTGTGCTCTCTTTACATTCCTCCAACATCGTTGCTTCAATTACGAACTTTACGACCAACTTACAAAGTCCTGCATCATCATGGGTGATCTCAATGGTCATAACCCACTATGGGTTAGTTGGCATACAAGCATTAAAGGGAAGTTATATATAATTACTTGAAGAGTTCATTTCAAATAATGATTTATGCATCTATAACGACGGCTCACGCACTTATCATAAATATCATAAATAAATAAATATATATTCTACGTTGATATATATATATATATATATATATATATATATATATATATATATATATATATATATATATATATATATATATATATATATGTAAAACAGCAAGAAACGAAAGCTATAAATTTCAGTTCAGATTGATTATAATGAAATATTCTCTATTCATGAGCTCCATAATGCTCTTGAACAAGCTCACGATACTGCTACGGGAGCTGATCATATACATCATCAACTCCTGAAGCACTTACCGGAATCCTATTTAGTAACCCTTTTAATTATATTTGATGCCATTTGGACTTCGGGAAAATTTCCGGCTTCATGGCGAGATGCTATAGTAGTCCCAATCCCTACACCTGGACGTGGTCATACTGATCCATCAAATTATCCACCAATTTCTCTCACAAGCTATGTTTGCAAAACCACGGAACGCATGATAAACAATAGACTAGTTTGGTACTTAGAGACCAATAACCTCATAACAGATATTCAGTGTGGTTTGCGTGAAAACAGAAGTACCATTGATCACTTAGTGCGTTTAGAATCATTTGTCAAAAACGCTCTAATTAATAAACAATATGCAGTGTCTATATTTTTTTATTTAGACACTGCATGGAAATATGGCATTTTAAAAGATTTACATGATTTAGGACTGCGAGGCCTATTGCCTCAATTTATTTCCAACTTTTGTAAATGACAGACAATTTCAAGTGCGAGTGGGGTCTACCCTGTCTGATCATTATAATCAGGATCAGGGTGTCCCACAAGGCAGTATTTTATCTGTCACTTTATTTAGCATTAAAATCAACAGTTTATCTAAGGTTTTAAATGATTCGATTGACAGATCACTTTTTGTGGATGATTTTAATATTTTTTGTCGCGGTAAAAATATGCATACTATTGAAAGACAACTGCAGTTGTCTTTAAACAAACTTAACAAGTGGCCTGGTATCTTGTGAACGGTTATAAATTTTCTAAATCCAAAACTAATTGTATACATTTTTGTAGAAAATATGGACCCTGAACTATTTCTAAATGGCACTCCTATCAAAGTAGTAAAGGAACCTAAGTTCTTGGGTACAATTTTTGACTCACATTTAACCTTTTTACCGCATATTAAATCCCTTGAAAACTAAATGCCTGAAGGCCCTTGACTTGTTGAAAGTCATTTCTAATTGTAAGTGGGGAGGGGATCAAGCTACGCTCCTGTAACTTTATCGATCATTGATACGTTCAAAACTTGATTACGGCTCCATCGGCTATGGTGGACCCTGCAAAAGCAACCCAACACTTTTAGATTCTGTTCACAATCAAGGTCTAAGACTTTGTCTTGGCACATTTCGAACTTTACCCGTCGACAGACTCTACGTTGATGCTGATGAGCCACCTCTTAAACAAAGCCGTATAAAATTATCTTTACAGTATATAACAAAATTATATTCCAACGATTCAAACCCGGCATTTAACTGTGTCTTTAAACTTCTGTATGAGGATTTGTATACCAAGAAGTCTTCCCTTGTTCCGCCTCTTGGACTAACAGTGAAACCTTTCCATTCTGCAGCTGGCATAGCGCTAGACAACATATAGCTCCGTCCCGTTTGATTTCTTCTCTTCCCTGGCAGTTGGTGAGACCACAAGTGGACCTTACACTGACTACATTTGAAAAAAATCAGAAACTAATGAATTACAATATAAACAAGAATATAATCAATTTAAAAAAAATAGATCTTTCAATTACAAATCCTTATTTACAGATCTAGACGGAATCAAAGACGGTGGCGCAGTGGCTTGTGCCACTGTCATTGGATCCAAAACAATATCTTCTAGATTACACGATAGCAGTTCAATTTTCACGGCTGGAGCTAACGCCATATTAACGACTCTTAAATATATTCAAAGACACCCTAAACGTAAACAATATATAATCTATTCAGACTCTTTCATACCTTCAGGCGATTAAACACGTATCATGTAAAGTTCCACTTTTAATAGAAATTATTGAATTATATAATGATCTTGTTACTGGCCAGTACGACATCGTCTTTTGTTGGTTACCCAGCCACGTTGGTATTACTGGGAACGCAATGGCCGATCTTGCTGCGAAGGCAGCACTCAACAAATCTGTAACACCACTTCATATTCCCTACTCTGATATTGGGATATAATGCCGAAGAAGTGGGACACTCAAGTAGGTATCAATAAATTACATGAAATAAACCCCTATATTGGTTACACCTACTTGGGTTGTCAGTCCAGATTTGAAGAGGTCATTATACGACGATGCCGTATTGGCCACACCAGGCATACACATCAATAACTATTGAAAGGTGAGGATCCTCCGTTTTGTATCCCTTGTGATGAACGAATCACAGTCAAGTTGCCTTGCTTGAATGTGTAGAATTTTCCATCACAAGAGATAAATATTTTACATCACGAACTTCGAAGGATCTTTTTATTAATAATAGTTCTCATTTAATTATTCCTTTTTAAAAAGAGTTAGATTTGTTATCTGAGCTGTAAATAGATAAATATTTTACGAATGGAAGTTTGAATTAGTAACTGAGATTGTTAGTGGCGGGTTAAAGTACAGTAAAATTATTGTCCTCCCAAGAGGGTACGTAAGTACCATAACATTCGAAGTAAATTAAAGCTTTCCACTGTTTTACTCGTAACATACGTGTAATTGTAATCTATGGCTAGATATGACGAAATTGCTAACGGCTGAAGGGACGGTGTAAATGCTGGCAACCATGCAAGAAGCAAATCTACTGTAAGTCCCCATGGTACCCAGTATGGTGATCTACCTTCAGTTGTTGGCAATCTATAGCCCGTTTTTATATAGTATTGTCCTCAGTAATTAAACTGTTTTAGATGTCGTAACTAGTTTTAAATGAATGTCTGTGATATACTAGTGTTTTAGCTGTTCTTCGTCAACAGTTTTTAGATTGTTTCAAGTATTGTTGATATATATACATATGGAAATTAATTAAGCAACACCAAATTCAAAGACACATAAAAACTTAACAAAGTGTAACGAAGTAATTTTGATGATTGATTATTCAATTTTGATGTATTGACATACAGCATGAGCTTTTCATGGGTTGATATGACGCGCGTGAAGCTTGCACAGCGCACGTGCATTGCTTTAACCTCAACTTTCGAAAAATGCACTTTTTCCCTGGGGTGTTTACAAGCGCAGGTTGTCGATTGCATTCGGTTTTTTCATTCATTTCAATGTCATGGCACGTTGGAAATTATCAGAGGCCACTCGTTGGCAAATAATCGGCATGAGGAATGCTGGTATGTCTCTAAGACAAATCGGGACTCAAATCGGACGACATCATTCCATAATTTCAAAACTTTTGAAAAAATACCGGGCCACTAATGAAGTTAAAGACCTGCCTAGACCAGGAAGACCCAGGAAGACCACAGTCCGGGAGGACAGAGCTTTACTGAGACTTGTACGGCGCAGGTCCTTCGACTCGAGCTCTCGGTTGAGACAGGAGTGGCTTCCAGGGAGACCCATCTCGAACAGGACTGTTCGGAATCGTCTGAAAGCTGCAGGATACCGGGCAAGGAGGCCAATCAAGCGACCCAGACTGTCTCCAGCCCATAAGGCAGCCCGACTGGCCTGGTGTAATGACCGTTTGCACTGGAACATTGCCTCTTGGAGGAAGGTCCATTTCTCAGATGAGAGCCGGTTCTTGCTGCACATGGTGGACGGTCGTACTCGGGTCTGGAGGCAGAGGAACACAGCAATGGCTCCACGGAACATCCAGGAGACTGTGGCCTTTGGGGGAGGTTCCGTTATGGTATGGGGGTGCATTTCCATGAACTGCAAGTTGGATATCATTACCATCCGTGGCAACCTTAACGGTGTTCGTTACCAGCAGGAGGTTCTTGACAGGGCTGTGGTACCTCATTTTGAGAACCATCCTCTGGCAACGAGACCCATATTTATGGACGACAATGCTAGACCTCACAGGGCGCATGCTGTAAATGATTTTTTGCGGCAAAATGCAATTGACAGAATTCCATGGCCTGCCATGAGCCCTGACCTCAACCCCATTGAACATTTGTGGGACTTTATTGGCCGTCGTGTGAGGCAGAGAGACCCACCAGTCCATAATCTCAACGAATTGACGGCTGCCCTGCATGAGGAGTGGAACAGGATCCCCCAGAATCAGATCCGGAGACTCATCCAAGGAATGAGGAGGCGTCTGGAATCGGTGGTGCGTGCGCAGGGAGGACACACTAGATATTGATGAAAGTCGGTGTGCAGACTCTCAGATGACTGTTCTTTCTTTCCATGTGACATTTGTGTTAATACACCTGACAACAACGTCTGTGGATGAATAGTAAATTGTGTCCATTTTTTCATGAATTTAAGACAGTTTTAAGAATTTGGATTTCGTTGCAATAAAGCAAAGTCTTGATACTTTTTCCCTTTAAGTTGTTTGTCAGAGATCGTCTGTTGAATAAAAAAGTGTCAAACTATATCAACCCGGCATATTTTGATTGTCAGAACACTTCAAAGTTGCTCCAATAGAAAAAATTGGGGTGTTGCTTGATTAATTTCCAGGTGTATATATTATGGACTTTTTTTATTGTTCTCGTCACGATATGGCTGCGATATTGCCGATGTGACGATAAATATTAACTCACTCACTCACTCACTCACTCATGTAACAGATACTGTACACCATGTCCTTACTTTTGACACTTAAAGCAGCGAAGAGGATTTGGAATATGTGTCAACATTCATATTGCAGTAACCTGCTCAGATTGACTTTGGAGGAGTTGGAGTTAACAGTGAAAACAGACAAGTATTGGTTTGGACAGTCACATTAATTGTCCGTGTTGTGATAAGTTTGACGTAAGATGCTCCTTGATCTTTCATGTCGGACACAACATCAAGCTCAGTTGTCTGCTAGAAGATGCTCAAGGATACGTTTGTTGATATTCAGCGTCTTGTGAGCTGAGACTAACACCGGGACTCCAATAAACATATCAGTTGAAAACGGAATGGTAGCTTGTTGTTTTCTGCTACATTGAACTAGCAGTGATCCCGAGCGCAAACGTTTGATGTATATTTTTATCTCACCTGCTATGCCAGAGACACGTTTTGAAACTGCGAAACGATTTAATTTTAAAGGAATCTTGTCAAGAGTCTCAATAACTAAAAATCGAGGCCAGTAATCAATGAATTGAGAGGGTCGTTGCTGATCATCATTTTCCAGTTGACGTTTGACTTTTGTTTGGGGTTGGTATCCCATGATTGTTGGTATACAGGTTCATCATCCAAGCTCCCCACCCACCACTGAGTATGGTATAGACGATGCTAATAACAGCTGGAATTTCTGACTTCTGAAGCACCAAGGATACTTGGATCATATACTTCAGCAGAATAATTATAAAGAGGTACTCCACCAGATTGACATTCTGGGTATAGGACTCTAGGCAAATTACAAAAGTGAAATGTTGTCAAAGTCAAGTACATAATCATTACCCAAGGTATCTTTAAAAAAACATTTTACAAAGCGTCTGAAATTGTGTATGGAAATATACATAGACACGTCTTGGTATGACCAGCCGATTGATTGAATCGGGCCCATTCAACCTTCCGTCCAGGTGAAGTTAGGGCCGACGTGGTGTGTTGGGCAACAGCACCATCTAGTCCTTGTTCCAGTTCCCTCAACCACCAGGATCCCCTCCTCCACCGACACACGGGTGCAACCAACGGCCAACAGGTTGCCTAATGTGGTCGCCTCTTACGACCAGCAATAGGGTGCTGCGGGCACATTCTGTCCCGGAAGCACTCGGTAGAAGAGCGCTTAGCCTTACCCAACACCCACCACGTGGCTCTTCATAGGTGCCTTGTGTATACAAAGCTCTTTCAATGTTATTTGAGGCCTTGTCAACTACCAAATTTTCACAACGGGCAGCCAGACTTCAGGTGACAGCTGGCGGAGACAGAATGGCTATCATCTGTGGGAAATATGGTGTAGTCTATTACACTCACCAGCGAAACAATTTACAGAAACGTCACAAATAAGCGAGAATCGTAAATCATATTTGAAATGAAGTTGCATTCCTTCGTGATATATTTAATATATATACAGATGATAGTCGAAATATGTGCATACGGTGACATATGATTTCAGGACATGGTGGGAGTTCTCAAATGGATACCGTGTTACAATTTGTTTCAGGTGTACATCCCTTGTCACACGTTTCTTGATTTTGTGATTTCTCAGAAATCGTTTTACATAAGGAATACAAAAGACATAAATGACGTGTTAGACTTGTCATACAGTAAGCATACAGGACAGAATGCTGTGAAGCTGTGGCGGGGAAAATTCATGACCATATCTCCTTGTTACTTGTTTAGTAAAGATGATTAAATAGCATTGAATGTCCCAACAAGCGTGCATGTACATCATGCATCGCTGATTACTTGGGTTACCTACCCGTGAGGTTCCCGCTGTAGAATAGGCCTTCAACAACCCATGCTTGCCATAAAAGGCGACTATGCTTGTCGTAAGAGACGACTAACAGGTAGTCAGGTTCGCTGACTGGTTGACACATGTCATCGGTTCCCAATTGCACAGATCATGTTGTTGCTCATTGGATTGTCTGGTCCAGACTCGATTATTTACAGACCGCCGCCATATAGCTGGAATAATGCTAAGTGCGTCGTGAAACTAAACTCACTCACTCACTTGGGTTACCTATCAAATGTTCTTGTACAATGTTACACACACCAAACATACCCAAGGACAAAAGCTAAAGAAAGTTTCAGAAGCTATCGGTGGACATTTAATAGAAACGACCAAGTTGCATATGTCCAAACAGCAGAAGATCAGGATGTATGCCAGAACATTTATGAAGGACAAGCACACTTCCTCTGCAGACACAACTCGCAGTACTTGCAGCTATAGTGTCCCTCACTGCAAGCCAAATACGTTTCTAAGGAAGGCTTCTCTTTTACATTAAAAGTGTTGTTATTTCGCATACAAAATTACAAATATGTTTTTTTCCAGGGCATGGCGGACAGCATCTTGGGGCCGAGTCTAGATGACCTTCGGTGTATCTTTTTCGTGAGTGTTCAAACCATCAGTATTCTGGTTCCCTTATCTTCTGGGCTCAAGACAGCTGGCTGTATGTTCTACGCTCCGTTACATGCACCGGTCAATGCATACACACTGATGATCGTGTGTGTCATTGTCATCAGTTGCCTTGTGCTGGCAATACCGCTTTGTTCCTCATTCTGGTTGGCTGCAGCTGCATCCTCAGGGACAGGATTGGCAGGAGGGGTGTTAGTCACCGGTGAGTATACGTAATATCTTGCTTACGGAAATTGTAAGATCTATTTGGATCTTGTGCAAATCCAATTATCTCATGACATGAAAATGATATGTAGTTAATTACCTTTCAATCGGTAGGTTTGATTACTATATATATATAGTTAATTAACGAAATACCTACCTGTTCTGTCGTTCCAGGTGCCACCTCAAAAATAGGTGAATTAAGTCAAGGGAGTGCTGTCCCCTTACACATGATGGCGCTAGCATTGTGCATTGGAAACGTCCTTGGAGCATTAGTTGTCGCCCCTTTCCTCAACGACACAGTCCGCCATGGCAACACATCAGTCTTACAGGACTTGGATATGACATCATTCGAATGTGGAGACTCCGACTCGAACATAGGTTATGCATATTTGTGTTTTGCTTCATTTGGAACAATACTCGCCATTTTTCTTGCAATTTTACGGGTTTGTATCGACGAGAAATTTGAGCAGGATTCCAAGAAGACAATCATGGAATCGTCTGGGAAGGTAGAAATAATTTTCATCAGCTGTCTTACTTTTTTCATTTTTCTAGTGGGTTGTACTCATATTGTGTATGGGAGTTTTCTCCTCCTGTTTGGAACTCGTAGTGCTCTGAAAGTTTCTGAGAAGATAATGGCCATTTTGACGTCATCGTATTATGCGGTCACTACGTTTGGACGTTTCGGTGGCGTGCTTTTGAGTTTAGTAGTATCTCAGGTGTGGATAGTCACTGTATGTGTCGTTGGGGTTCTAGCCACGTCTGTTTTTCTGGTATGTGCTGCAGAAACAGGTTTGGTATTTTTGTGGGCTGGTTCTAATGTTCTCGGTCTGTTCTATGCCCCTATGTTTGCTTCATTAATAGCATGGTCTGTAGAAAAGGTGTCTGTGAACCATATCGTGTATACCATCTTCACGTTTGCTGATTATGCTGGGATGTCTTTCAATGGGCTTATTTTTGGACAACTGATGACTGCGTTTGGTCCTCGAATGTTGCATTATTGTTCGACAGCATTAGGTGTGATACAAATAACGTTACTGCTATGTCTACTTTACCTTGCAAAGCGGACCAAAAAACCCAAGTATTAAGCATACAACACTTAAGGTGGTACCGAATATAGTTGCATGTATGCCCAGCAGTAAGAACCTATTAAGGACAGTTTAACAGTTGATACCAGATAATTTTGAGTACCGCCTAAGAGCTGGACCGGTATCATCCTAGACTAGTCTAAAACAATTTTCATCAACGAATGTGTATTTTTAAATGTGTTATCAATGACGCTTTAGATTTGTTTGGAATATTAAACATCGTTGTGTTGATTACAGACTTGATTAGATTATCTTTTTGTACAAGGTGGAGTGAGTAAGTGATTGATGAATGCATGTTTAAACTCATCATTACTTAGCAAGGTCAATGTCACGGTCCTGGGGAAACGATCCCCTGACAAGGAATCTCGACTCATCGGTGAAGCGAACTCCTCACATAACGTGCTCCCCGTCGACTATTCCCGAAGAATATCCCGTCAGTCTGACAGTCCTGTACAAATGCCATAGACACACAGCTAAACTGTTCATAGATACACGTCTGCTAGGGTTGCTGGCTGGAACCCGTGATCGAAGTCTTTGGTGAAGGTCTGTAACTTGATTGTTTTGCTGAAAACGTATCCATCAGTGACAAATGGACGTTCCTTTGAATGGAAGACATCGAGTTGCGAGGTTCCTGTCTGAATAATACCTGTAGCTGTCCGTCTGTTATTTACCCCAGTGCGTTGGGATGTCAAAGTTGATGAACAGAAGTGATCTTCTTGGTCTTGCGTTTCTGCATTAAAGAGAAATGGTAAACATCGGTTGTCTGGCCCTTTGAAGTACACATTGCTGACCATTTGACTCGCATATATTCGTCTTGCAAATCGCCTGCAGATTGAACAATTGCTTGGTTCACAGGTCCAAAAGCCGGATAGCACATCAATGAAATAAACATTAGGAGTAGGAACTGCACGCTATGAACGGACTTTTACGTATGTTTATGGATAACACGTCCCATTAAGCTGTTGAGGTGCCCTCGCTCTTGCTACCAGTATCAGTTACGCCTTGTCTGTGGTGTTGGCAAATCTGGTGTGGTGCATGTTTCGAGGGATTGAAGGTTCAGTTGCGTTGTCCCGTTGTGCTTGCAAATCTACCCAGCTGTTCCGACAGATTTGCACTTTATCTCTCCCGGAGCACCGCCAAATACCCAAACTTTTTATCGTATAACGATTATGACCATATAGCACAGGCGGATACGTTCTCTGAGTGTACCATAGGCACGTTGGATGTCCGTTCCTGTTGTGAAATTCGTCTTGATTGTCCTCTTCAAACTGACAATTCATAATCTCAGATTGCTCGATGTATATGCCAGACGTATACGGAGAATGTTCGAAGTATGTTACTGAATAAATACAATAGGAATACCGGTTATGTTTAAGAAGTACCCTAAATCTGATAGCCAGAGAGGTTATTGTGAAAGATCGCAGTATGTATCATCATAAGCGGGCCAACGTAAAAGTGCACGTCATCCATCAACACACATCCGACCCCAAATGATGTAGTTTTCTTGCAGATGTTAACAGACCCTGAACACGCGGAAATCCAGACCACGGGTGAGAATATTGGCCCGACCAGCTATAGCAGTTAGATATGTTTACTTTGTAACTCGACCCCAAATGATGTAGTTTTCTTGCAGATAAATTAACAGACCCTGAACACGCGGAAATCCAGACCACGGGTGAGAATATTAGCCCGACCAGCTATAGCAGTTAGATATGTTTACTTTGTAACTCGACCCCAAATGATGTAGTTTTCTTGCAGATGTTAACAGACCCTGAACACGCGGAAATCCAGACCACGGGTGAGAATATTGGCCCGACCAGCTATAGCAGTTAGATATGTTTACTTTGTAACTCGACCCCAAATGATGTAGTTTTCTTGCAGATGTTAACAGACCCTGAACACGCGGAAATCTAGACTGGCTTCATTTATGGCTTCTACATGGCAGAGACGGTTATGCAGTAGGGAAAATACTGTGGTCCAGGGGCTGTGAGACCAGACTACCTTCCACCCAGTCCTTACTGTAATGCTTACGTCATGAATGAAACATGTCTTCATATTCCCAGCTTCAGCGTATGTTATATTAAATCTGCAGGAGAACTCACTGCACGGTTCGGATTACAGAGTAAACATCTAACAACTCCAGTAAGGGTGACATCTACCAACGCGTAATTTGCAACTGGTGAGGCAATAAGCTAATGAGGCCAAGGGGTCGGTACCACGTTTGTGAAATATCTCTGAGGCCTGATATGAAGTCTATAATCTAAGCAAGTCTAGTTATGTATGGCTTTAAGTCACTGCTTAAAGAAAGTATCTTTAGAATTGTATTTGGTAAATATTAGTATTTCGCTGACATATTAAAAGACACATGGCAACCTATATTTCATTGTGACTATGTTTAAGGCATCATGGTGAAACGCTTTTCGGTCTCAAGTATTTGAAACTCCGGCCAAAAGTGATGTTATGCACTCTGGAAACTATGGACTTTTTTGTAATGCTTTGGTTGAATCGTCTTAATTACTTTTTATCTCAATTGAAATTATGTTCTTTGCTTTTTATGGAAATAATATGTTTTCAAGACACTAAGGGTCAGTGTTATTGTGCCTATATCGGGAATCAAACACCAGAATCTGACCTGTCAAGCGAACGCTTTAACCACGAGCTTATTCTGTATGAAGGTGCCTGTAACAGTTTCACCCAAGAAGAGTAAAGCACACAGACAATACGTGTCTGTACTCTGATACATTAATAAGTACACATGACATTGGGATGCAAAATAATGAACATTATGATATAATGTACAAGCCAGACAGCAAAATGCACAAGCAAACAATATAACAATGAGCAACAGAAACGCTGTCAGGTTGTAAGCTTTCAATAAATATCGAAACTGCTTTGTTGAAACTGAAAGTTTTTGAATAAAATGCATCATTAGATTTTTTTATAATCTCTCCAAGAGATGGAATCAAAATAGGTGTGCAGTATATTCCCTCGGGTGACTGAAATTTAAAACGCGTACGTAATATCTGTATTCAGAATAAAAAAGAGGTCATATGAAATATGTGCAGGTTTACACATTTACAGCCGCAATGTACACCAGGAATCATTAATACATTGTAATGATCTTTTTTAAAAGTAAAGCTAATGAAATTTGTGCAGGTATGATCAGTCGGATAACTCATACCAGTGTGCACTAAAATTATTGACCTACCGGTTCACATCTGCCTGTGTTTCAGTGTAATAAGCACTGTCTCCTCGTATATAAGAAGTATACCTGTGGTCAGCTATTTAAACCGTACTGTAATTTCCATTACAAAAGGATAAACGATATTACCCAGTGACCCGACATTCCGACACCACCCCCACTCTATGCCTACCCCATCCCATATCCTCACACGCACACGCACGCACGCACATACATATCGCTCTGTCCCATACACCTAATATTTGAACCTTTTAAACAGCCAGCATGTGTATGTCAAGAAAGGCATGCACGTCAGTAGTAGTGCTCAATCATGGTTATCACTACACCATATGTTTATAATGATCTCAGTGCATTATGGCGTGACTGGACGCGCTAACGAACCCGATGTGACACGTATATTACAGAACCACTGAAATACATTACTCATGTCAAACGCTTCACTGCAAAACCGAATAAAGAAGACTTCGATACTAATATACTTATATATATTGGTTAAAAAGAGAAAAACGCATGGCTAAATTCTGTTTTTCAAAGTAGAATTTTTCAATAAAAAATGCTTGAAATCATTATAAATGTCACTGGCAACTGTGAATACGGCCCTTAAAATAATTCAGTGCACACGAACGCAAGATTTGGGGAACTGTCGCCGTTGCAAATCATTCTCACCTTTACGTATATGCGTCCCTCATCATGCCAAGACTGAAAGAAGAGAGTAGAATTACTAGAAACAGAGCCATTGGACGTCCTGAAGCCGGAAGTCAGTCATCAGTAGCCAGGCACTTCGGCGTAAGGCAGAGCACCATCTCTGTGGCAGCGCTACAGACACCACAACTTCACAAGAGATCGACCGAGGCCAAGGGTCGCAACTCCGGTGCAGCAGTGCGTGACCCCGGGTCTTGCATCTGCGTAACCGGACAATGAGTTCAACATACACAGCCACCAACGTTCCTGGGCTTCGTAGGGTATCAGCGCAAATCACCAGAAATTGCCTACGACACCATGGGATACGACCAGTGTGGCAATATATTAATGTTAATGTCACAGTCAACGCTGACAATTTATGTTGGCGAGTAATAATCAGACTAGCAAACTTGCTTCCGTGAAATACCATTTTTTTATTGAACTCGTTAAAGATTTAGTGTATGACAATGTATATCAGAAAAAAATGAAATCGAAAAACACGATATAAACTGAGGATGATAGCCGATACAAATATGCACAAATGGACGACAAAGGAATAAGGACAAGATCTCGTCATTTCTCACGAGACTTTGGATGGCTTGCATCTCAGTCGGACGTCAGAGATTATCGCATTTCGACATTATTTCAGTCACGAAGCTCTGGGTTCACATTTTATTATTCACACAATAACAGTCATACTAAAGCTTTTGAAATCAAGGCTCATGCCGACAACGGCCTGGTTAAGCGAGACGGAGATTTAAGCGAGATTTCCATTACGTCACTTCGCTTCACGCATTGTCATTGTCATAGAGGTTTGACAGTTGTTCGGGTTGTACAATATGTTAACACTAACTTCTGGTTTACTGGATATTACCTGCCGACACCAATGCAATTTGCGACATGTTTAGCATCCGCGTATTACACAATGCAGTTTTGTATTCATGGTTCCTGCATCAGTCAATTACAAACATCCGTAAAATACTAAAGTCTTGTGGTCAAAACTTGCTCATGCCTGCATTACTTACAGATACTTACACACAATGTTGCTATACCTTTCAAAGATCTTTGAGATATGTTTGTTTTCAAATGTATTGATTTAGTATTTTAAGCATCTCTGCAGGTTGTCAGGAGGCTTGAAGACGTATCAACAAATTGAACAGATAACTCACAGTTCTTTCTCTATTTCTACTACCCCATGACCATTTGAGAACCTAATCATGCTAATTGAAAGATTCCACAAGCACATTGTATATACAGTGTACCTAGATGAGCATTTCTATATTCCATGAAAGAAGCAGGTATTCAGTATCATGAATACACGCTGGTGAGTTTACAGTACAAACAATAAAAGGGAACATTTAAAACTGAAATGGAATATATGTGCCTTATGGAAATAACAAACCTGTCGACAAAGGACAGGCTGAGGTCTGTGATTATTTCCTGACTGACGTTGTATTGTTGAAGTTGATCCACTGATAAACATAGTAATTCAGAGACAAGGCCATGATGTGCTAACTACTGGCAACACATTAGCTCTCTGCTTGACTGATAATGTAGCCATGCAAGACACTGAACTCGTAAAACTGAACGACAGCTGGTCTTTGATTATCATCTAAGCGACGTCACCCAGTACTGTCAATATGTATGTCTACTTCATCTTACTCGTCTGTCAGCTTCTGTGCGTGTATTGAAGAGCTGACAGCGATTAAATGTAACTTGACAATTAGTTCTCTAAGGTTTTGGCGACATACATTCTTTTGTCAATAATAACATTTCGAATTACCTACTATCCCTATCATAAGACTAAATATGCATATATTAATTTACAATTCTTTTTGGTTCACAACCCGTGAAGATCCGGGGTAGAATAGGCCCTCAGCAACACATGCTTGCTACAGAAGGCGACTATGCTTGTTTTAAGAGGTGACAAACGGGATCGGTGGTCAGACTCGTTGACTTGGTTGACACATTTCATCGGTTCCCAATTGCGCAGATCGATGCTCATGCAGTTGAACACTGGATTGTCTGCCCCAGACTCGATTATTTGCAGAGCACCGCCATTTGGCTGGAATATTGCTGAGTGCGTCGCAAAACTCACTCACTCACTCTTACAGGTTCACAAATATTTTGGGTCAAAATTGATCTTCAACAACCCATCGTATTCCGCCTGTGAAGAGTGATGCTGAAAATGGCATAGCCGTGTTATGTGCAATTCTTTATGTGGATGTCATTAGATTTTGCCAAAGCCGAGGCCTGCACGTTTTTTATAAGCGTTATTGTGAAAGCAAAATGTTCACTTAAATATCACCTAAGAGTATATTCGAAATGTCCGTAAACGGAGGCATTTAATGTTTGTATTTAAAACAATATGTTTTGTCGTAATAAATCTTCATATAATATTGCTCTGTGATAATGTTGCAAATACATTTAGACTAAATCGTCCTTGTGGACATTTTTCAGTATCATGACTGTGTATATAAAAGTCAATACACATGAAGGTGTAGCTGTAAGAGATTAGGACTGTTATGTAGCTCAGCATGTGGATGTAAAAGTCAATGTATAGGAAGGTGTAGCTGTAAGAGATTAAAACAGTTATGTAGCTCAGCATGTGGATAAAAAAGTCAATGTATAGGAAGGTGTAGCTGTAGGAGATTAAAACAGTTATGTAGCTCAGCATGTGAATGTAAAAGTCAATGTATAGGAAGGTGTAGCTGTAGGAGATTAAAACAGTTATGTAGCTCTGCATGTGGATGTAAAAGTCAATGTATAGGAAGGTGTAGCTGTAGGAGATTAAAACAGTTATGTAGCTCTGCATGTAGATGTAAAAGTCAATGTATAGGAAGGTGTAGCTGTAGGAGATTAAAACAGTTATGTAGCTCAGCATGTGGATGTAAAAGTCAATGTATAGGAAGGTGTAGCTGTAGGAGATTAAAACAGTTATGTAGCTCAGCATGTGGATGTAAAAGTCAATGTATAGGAAGGTGTAGCTGTAGGAGATTAAAACAGTTATGTAGCTCTGCATGTGGATGTAAAAGTCAATGTATAGGAAGGTGTAGCTGTAGGAGATTAAAACAGTTATGTAGCTCAGCATGTGGATGTAAAAGTCAATGTATAGGAAGGTGTAGCTGTAGGAGATTAAAACAGTTATGTAGCTCTGCATGTGGATGTAAAAGTCAATGTATAGAAAGGTGTAGCTGTATGAGAGTTATGTACTTCAGCCTGTGGGTGTAAAAGTCATTGTACAGGATGCTGTAGCTGTAAGGGGTTGAACCTTTTGTGTATTTCAGCACGTGGATGCGGACCTGACACATGTTCCCGTGATCTTGACATTAAATAATATGTCAACTGGGAATGACTATTAAGAACAATAGATGTGAATTGATATGAAGGAAATGTTGCCTGTATTTTAATGACGTGACTGACTCATCATTCTTTGACGAACAGCGAAAGACACCTGGAATAACAGAATTATACTTTTAGGAGCTTTATTTTGGGTTATGCGATTTTAATGACAGTCCAACAGTATCTTCGACATATCGTTGATACATCATGACGCTATTGCTGTTGAACAGACATTGTGGAATATTATACATATCTAGGTACAACGTACCAACGTATATTTGTTTCTGACCTCAAATTAAACTAAACCTGTCCATGTTTCTAATCGTTGAATACGTGTCTTTTCAAATATGTATGGCTGGACTTCCTACATTGTTAAAAAATTGCAACTGAAGGGAATATGTAAATCCAGCTTGAGTCCATGCAGGCAGCAAATGTACTGTGAATCACCATGGTCCCCAGTGTGCTGATCTACGCTCAGTTGTTGACAATATATAGCCTGTTTTTTACCTTGTATTGTCATCTACAGTTAACCTGTTTAAATGTAATTAATATTTTTAAATTGGATAATTTAGTTCGTTTACTGTTGACACGGTTTCAAAATTTACCATTAATTATTATGCATGAAATTAATTTTTCTCGTCACGATATTGCTGAACTCACTCACTCCCCATATTTGTTTTCTTGTAATAGTCAAGGTTATTCATGCAAACAGTGCCAACCAAACGGATATCTTCAAATGATATAGATGAATTAGAAAAACATAATTATCGTAAAATTACCTTCAATTTGTAAAGGTTAACTTTCTCATCAAATGCACTTTGTATTATTCTTGATTTTTTACCTTTCCAAAATATATTAACGATGAACAAATACGTAACATTACTGTGTAAAATATTAAATCATGACGTAAGCACTTTAAAACTACTATTTTCATGAAAATTTACCTAAGCTAGAGTTAAATTAACTTAAATTAAACCATCCAGTTATCGGTTAAAATATTACCATAACTGTATTGACTTATTGCACCTTAAAAGGACTCTGCATGGTAGTTGATGACTACCGGCTTTAAATCAAAGCTGTATCCTTCCTGATTGTGAAATATCACATCCATGTTCTGGTCGCCAGAACTGCACCACATTTTTACCATTTTGAGGGGCTGGTTTCTAGACCAAAAGACATCGAGCCTGACCACTCGTTCCCGTTAGTCGCCTCTTGCGACAAGCACCGGTTGCTAAAGATCAATTTATTCAGAGACCGTTTGAGTTTCCTAGTTCCGTTTAGTGTACAATTCATAAACATAAGTACCTTAATTAATTTTTTATTTAGATTATGCATGGTAAGTTCTTCGTAAACTGATGACAATATGAAAAATGACATATTTCTTTATAATGACACCATGCTTGAAGTGTTGGTGGTATTGTGTTTATCATTTCGTGGAATGCTTTCACCGGAAGAACACACAAAGTGTATTGCGTTGTAATGAAACACAAGTTGTTCTTAAAAGTTCTGAACACTGATTTTGCTAGCATGTGTACATGTCATGAAAAACAGATGTGCAGTCATAACGGACTTAAAACGTGCTTCCTGTTGTAGAGTGTATTGGCGATTCTCAATTGCGTCTATAGGGTAAATGAATGTATACGGAGTGAGTCAGTAAGCATGGGTTTACGTCGCTCTCAGCATTATTTCAGCCACATGATGGCGTTCGACTCTGGACCACACAATCTCGTCCTCAAGAGTATGACCATCGATCTACGCATGTGTCAATCCGGTCAACGAGCATGACCACCTGATACAGTAGGGCGCCTTTTAAAGCAAAACAAAAAACCCAACCAAACAAAAAAAGCTCCCCCCCCCACACACACACCAAATACCCAAACATTGTTATCATTGTCTGTTGTGAAAATACAGCATGACCCCGCCATTGTGCAGTCCTTGCGTGGGTCAGTGAAGCTTCCGCGCAGAGTACCCAGAGAACCAGGCTGCACTATATATTTCTAGTTAAACAAATTTCACACACATGAGCCTAGGTGATGTCTGTATTTTGCAAACGACAGTTGGTAGTTTACACGTGTTGACATGCCCCTGGATCCCTTGAACAGATAATTATTTGGGAATCATGAGAATCAAAATGAATTTTATCGAATTTCTAATGTTTAATAAAACAAATATGTAAATACAAATATAATAAAATCCAACAAAATGGTAATATGTTCTGGTATTTGAATATACATGACACACCCCTACTGCACACACATGTGTATATGCATGTCATCTGTGGTGAAAACTCTTGCCAGTTGTCCGTACTTTGAACTCAGCGTAATGGTTGCTGCTTCATGCTTCAGTGTAAGTAATAATTAACTGCAATCAAAAGCAACATCTCTCTGTATTTGAGTTCGTTCAATGTTAGTGCGACGATGATATAGTCCAGGGAGCAACTGTGTCAGTACACTGTCATTTATGAACGCAATATTAACATATATGCATACAGTTAAAGTTATGTAACCACCTATATAGAGATGATGATGTAAAGAAGCCAGGTGTTCTAAAAAAGATGAGGGTACATGGTCCCACCGGGGCCACCCACTATAAACATATGCAAACGCCTGTCAACTATTTACCGGTTTACAAGTCAAAATAGGGACTTGCATCGGACGCCATGTTCATCACTGATGCCACAGTATTTTTTACTGATCCCACAAATGTTATAACCTTGACCAAACAACTTCTGAGCAGGAGTCTCATGACGCTCTTTAAAATCATTTAAGCAGCATGCTCTATTATGTGTCAAATCTGATGTAAACACTAAAGAATATTGCTCGACATGAAAGGAAAATTGACTACTGGGCAGTTGAACACATTCTTTTTGTTATACAGTCTTCTGATGAGATTTTGTAATAGATCTAAATATGAAACAGTCTCACTTGTATGTTTAATTTCATTTTCGAGTTCAGATGGGTAAATCAGAGGAACGGAATAGGCTTGTTGATGACTATTGAATGATATTAAGATCATACGTATACCCAAAGCGTATGGTACATTTCTTTGATCAAATTACAATGCTTTGATTTTGCTGACCCAAGCAAAAGTTCTGATTCCTCTGCATAAAGAAACAGAGCACCACAAGCACGGGAGAATAAACAGTGCCCTTACCGGTGCTTACTTGTTTTCGAAAGCTTTTATACCAAAATTTTACGACGTAATGGATGAGAAAGTCCATCGCTTCACAAGCTGTTTTCCTCAAGTGACATTTGCTTTATGTTTTTGTAACAAATTGCCCAGAGCCACTGAAGATGGCTTAAAGCCAAATGTCTGAAGGCACTCGATTTTTTAAAGTGGTTTCAAACTGAAAATGTGCAGGGGATCAAGCTACCCTCTTACACCCACTGATCCGTTCAAAACTTGATTAAGGCTACATGGTATATGGTGGAGCTTGCAAAAGCAACCTTAAAATTCTTCAGTCTGTCCACCACCAAGGTCTAAGACTTTGTCTCAGATCCTCTAAAATTTCTCGTCTTGACAGCCTTTTACGTTGAGGCCGATGAAACATCCCTTTCACAATGCCATATAAAAGTATCTTACATATATTACTAAATTGTACTACACTGAATTTAACCGTGCACATAACTGCATCTTCAACTCACTTTATGAGGATATATAAAACAAGAAGTCTTCTCTTTTTTAGCCTCTTGTGCACAGAATTAAACCATTCATTTCTGCTGTTGGCATTGAGCTTCGCGTTTGCTTTCCTCTCCTCCTTGACGGTTCGTTAGGCCAGAAGTTGATTTAACACTGACAACTTTTGAAAAATAGAAACGAATGACTTACAGTATAAACAAGAATTTAATCAATTAAAAAGTAAATGCATTACATACAAATCCATATCTACAGATAGGTCCAAGGATGGTGGCGTAGTTGCTTGTGCAAATGTCATATCCAAAACAATATCGTATCGATTGCTCAGTACCAGCTCTCTAATCATAGCAGAAGTCAAAGCCATATTAAAGCTAACTGAAGCTTATGTTAGCTCTTAAATATATAAAAACATCATAAATATAAACAAAACATAATCTCTTCTGAATCTCTTTCATGCCTTCAGACCATTCAGAATCTTTCTAGTAAACATCCACTTTTATCAGAAATTGTTGAATTGCATTAGGATCTTGCTACTGGCCAATGCGACATCGTCTTTTGTTAGTTACCAAATCCTCTTGGAATATTAACACTAATGGCCGATTTTGCTGCTAAGGCAGCACTCAAAAAATCTGTGATACCACTTCTTATCCCATACACTGATTATAGCTGTAATTAGATAACATATATGAGATCCAATGCAAAAGAAGTGGACACCCAAATAGGTATCAACAAATTACACGCAGTAAAACCCTTGGGTTGTCAGTCCAGATTTGAAGAGGTCATTAGGAGACGGTGCTACATTGGTCATACCTGATATTTTCACGAATACCTGTTAAAAGGTGAGGATCCTCCCTTTTGTATCCCTTGTCATGACGGTCAAAAGCATGTCCTGCTTGACTGTATTGATTTTTCAACCACGAGGGATAAATATTTCACTGTCAAAACTGTAAAGGATCTTTTAGTGGGATTCATTGTCACTGGGTTTTTAAATCGGTAGACTAAATCAGCAACTACTTGTTAGTGGCTGTATCCTCGAATCGGGTTAAAGTACTGTTAAATGATTGTCCTCCTGAGGGGATACGGAAGTCCCAAAACTTTCAGAGTCAGTTTAGCTCTACACACCTTTTGCAATCATAAGATATCTGCTGTTTTATTATGGTTCTACAGTGACGTGTCATAGCTATAGGTATTGCAACAAACACATTAGCAGTAAAAACCACGGAAATATTTACCGCAAACAAAAGCCTCTGTTTGGAAAACCACTGAATGTTGTCTGGTAAAATTTGGAGTGATCATATTTGAGAGGCTGCTTCTTCGTATGACACCGTTTATGGCGTCATTGTTTGTGTTTACGTCCTTCGCGTGCCTAGCAGACGACATGGCTCGCAGTGCGAAGAAACTGACTGGAGGGCAAAAAGAATTGATAATTGAATTACATCAGAAAGGTTTGAAAAATAGTAAGATTGCAGAATTGCTAGCTGTTCACAGGTCTACTATTGGACGAATTTTGAAAAAAACAGTGAAAGCTTAGAAAACAGGCCTCGAAATGGTCGGCCTCGTATGAATGGTTTGAGGGGTGACAGGAGACTCTATCGCGTTGTTCGTCAGAATAGGAGACGTTCTCTGACAGATATAAATGAACAGTTTAATTATCAACATTACAATTATGTTTCTAGCAGGACAATTCAGCGACATTTACATCAGGCTGGCATTACAAAAGTAAAGATAAGAAAGGGTATCACCATTTCACAGGTCAACCGTCAGAAGCGTGTCAGATGGTGTAGGGGTAAAATTGATGTGGGGACTTGATAGGTGGAAGAAAGTGTTGTTCACCGATGAAACACAAGTCTGTTTTGGGAAAAAGTAAAATTATTTATGTTTGGAGAAAGGCTATATGTGGAGATATGTGGAGACCGGAATGTCTAAACGTCTTGAAATGTCCTGTCACGGCGAATGTAATGTTTTGGGGATGTATTAGTTACAATGGTGTCGGCGTACTGAGTCCAGTCGGAGGAAATATCAACTCTGGTAAGTATATTCATGTATTGGATACCAATATGTGGCCTGTTGCCCCTAAAGAATTCGGAGTCGGTCCCTGGATGTTTCGAGATGACAATGCGCCTGTACACCGATCTCGGAAGACCATTTCCTGGAAAACTAATAATAACATCCCAGGAATGGATTGGCCTGCACAATCCCCGGACATTAATATAATTGAAAATGTGTGGAGATGATAATCCTGCAAATGGCCCGTTGACGTTGACGAAGTTCTCTATCTCAATCCCTGCAGTATAAGCAGTCTTGGGATGAGCTAGTTAATCAACCAGCTAAATGCCCGCTATACACCCTTGACATTATTGTTAATATCATTGGTATTTACAGACTATTGTACAGTTATAGACTGATGTTGGATGTCTGCATGTTTTATAATACATGTCTTACATGTGTGATTTCAAACCACTTCCAAAATTACATTACAATATCATCCCAAAGTGACATATATATCATAGCTATTTATATTATTTACATCGGTATGTCTTAATACTCGCAAGTGACAGTTTTCTGATTAAGGTTTATGCTTCTATTCAAAATCATCAGGTATGATGAACTGCTTTACTATCCAGTCTTATTTTGAACAGACTGTGAATAATTTTACAGTGGTTTCATGTCACAATACATGTCATACACTATTTTTTAATTTAAGATAACATGTTTTGCAGCAGTAAAAATCATAAATGTTACTTTATCATTTTATCATACAGGACCTCATGTGAAACGGTACATACTTTTAAGAACAAATTTTTTATGTTTCTCTTCATTATTCACTCTTAATTTGAGAGAGACAACCAGCATACCAAAAGAAATATTGAACGACAGCACTGAATCAAGTACATGTGAGTCCCGAGAGGGATATGGTGCCACTTGTGTGTCCTGATCATGATTATCATGACACACCCCAGCCCACAGCAGATCAGCTGGGAGCAGCAAGACAATAAGCCAATAATCTACACCAACAGCTTGAGGCAACGAAGTATAAATTGTTTTGTTGTAACCCCAAGACTATAAGTTTCTATACTGGGGTTAAGAACTATGATACCTTGAAGTCTGTTTTCAGCTTTGCCTCCAACAGCAGTGGCTATCGTCAGATGGAATCAAATGCAGAGACATTTGTCTTCGAGGACTGCCAACATCAAGGTAAATGCTTTCAGAGAAGAAGCCTTACCTCTCAGTGACCAGTTCTTCGTTTCTGTGCAGAGTTCACCATGGACTGCCTGAACTAGATTTGTTTATGAAATTCAAATGTGTCCCAAGCATCTGTGAGCCGTTTGTTGATAACATGGGCAAACTGTTTATATTTCATGTTCGGTAGCCTACATATATGGCCATCACGTACACAGATAGATAATAACATGCCACAGGAATTCAAAGAGAATCACTCAAGGACAAGAGTTATCATTGACTGTACAGAGTTGCAAGTACAGACACTCAGTTCAAGAGTTCTCAACTCTAACTTCTATTCTTACTACAAGAACCACACAACCTTAGAGGGACTTCTAGGCATCACGCCCTGTGGCTATGTCTCATTTGTAAGTTCCCTATACACCGGATGCACTTCTGATATAGACATTACAGCAAAGTGTGGTTTACTGGACTTGACTGAACCAGGGGATCAAGTTATGGCTGACAAAGGATTCATCATACAGGACGTATTAATGGACAAATGTGCCAGTCTTGTCTTTCCTCACTTTTAGGAAAGGAAAGGGCAGTTTAGTGAGGATGAAGTAAAGTTAACTCATGATATTGCACGATTGAGAATTCATGTGGAAAGGGCCATCAGGCGAATTAAAGAGTTTCATGTCTTTGACGGAGTTATCCCTCTCAACCTTGCGTCTTCAATCAACCAAATATGGACTGTATGTGCTATTCTCACAAACTTCCGTGGCCCTCCATTTTAGATATGCAAGGTGTTAATCACTGATTACAGTATATGTGTCACTGATGAAGTAATGGAGAGATATACACTACAGGACATGAACTTTCTCACTTTAAAAGTGAACTTTTCAGTTTTCCATTTCTTATAAAAATAATGTGTCTTGACTTCTTTGGTAGAGAATCAGACTTGGTGGTCCCTGGTTGAGGTGATGTTACATTAAGACATCATAAAGCAGGATTAAAGGACTCACAGTTTAACTTGATAATTACAATTATATAATATTTTAATGAACATTTCATTAGAATTAATGTACAATGATACACTGTCATAACTGTTACTTGTGTAACATTTTGACACTGTGGTATAAACATAGATTAATATCATTTGAAATGCAGTGTTTGCCCTAGCCATGAAAATCATGATTCCCAGGTGTCATGGACATGATTTTGGGAGTCAACTTGGGTATGGAACTATCAGCAAGCAGTGTAACATATGTCATATTGGGGATTTCACTTTCTCAGTAAAGTACAAATTCTAGTACTTGTTTGGTTGAGTCCCATGTGTGATTCGAACCCACAAACTCAGAGTGAGGCACATAATCGCCAGCACACAAAGTCAGCCGCCTAAGCCGCTCAGCCTTGTTTAAAGTCCAAAAATATGACAACATGCTAACAATTCAACATATTTACATTTGAATCAACAAGCAATTGGCATGCATTGTGAGATAACCAACATAACAAGAAATATTTCAATTTTTTAATGATTTTTAATGTCAATAAAACAGTTAAGAAACTTCTAATACATTAAGAAACATACATAAAGCACCACTGATATGTAGTATACAAACCGTCAGTCTATAGGGACTGTCATTCTTCCGTAATGCTGGAAAACTCTTTGCCTTTATGCGACACTCATAGCCTTCTATCTTCACTGCAAATACAAAAAAGTAATTTTGACATTCAGTGTGCAAAGCTGAGGGGAAAACTAGAAATAGAGAGAGGAAAGATGTTGTTTGTTGATATGCTTAATGATATTTGATGACTTAGGATGTTATGTTATTTAGCGGTCACTAATAATTTGTGTACGATTTCCATGATCATGATTATTGTAGAAACTTAGAAACATAATGATATGTTCAATATATCCAAAATATGCATATGTGATTATTGTTTTCTTTGACCACAATTCCTTAGGTGATATATTCAGGGACCGTTCATACTGTATGGGTGGGGTGGGGTGGGGTGGGGTGATCAATGTTTTACACATACATGCAAGTACGTGGGTTGGGTTGGGGTCATTCACATTGCACATGCTTCTCCATGAAAATAATCACCACCGCCCCCTTTCTAACATCTAGCCATAAATTATGAACGGTTCCTTACCTTCGTTTCTATACAAATCGTAGTTGCTATAGGCATTTAAATATTAATTATTAACCAGTTGCCCGGTGCGCGTAAACAGAAGCATAGTATATTTTCGCAAACTTACCTTCAACATAGTGTATGTACCCCTCAAGATACAAGGAATAACCCTTTCGTCGCTTTCGTTTGGGTATGTTGCTGTCTGTCTCTGCCCATTTGTCAACACCACGATGACTCTTTGACCAGGCCATGCGGGATGGGCCTGTTGCTTTAGAAAGGCTTGCGTTCCGAGCCTCGCTTTCGTTGCCAACATGGCCGCGGCGTGAATATGGAGTATACCATGGCCTGCAAGAGACCCTGATATGAATCCAGTTGAGCATGTGTAAGTCATTTTAGGTCGAAGAATAATACAAAGACAGCCTTTAGTTCAAAATCTTGCAGAACTTGATGTTGCTGTCCATGAGGAATGGAACCAATTGCTGCAAAGGCAAAATCTAACGCCTTGTTTTGTCAATGAGGAGACTTGTTGTTGCTGACAGTGGCTACACCAGATATTGTGGTCCATGTCAGATTTGAGTACTTCAACATTCTTTCTAGTGGCATTAGTGCTCCACTGACCAACGGTACCTTGTTGCTGTGACCTGTTTTGTGAGTTTCGGACTGTCCGTTTGAAAGTGCAGTTTTGTTGTCATTGATGTTTGTTTATGTTCCCCGAGCCCGAAGGACCAGTGAACAGCTTATTCATCTTACCAAACACCTCAATGTTAATATTAAACTGTTTGAAGTAGGGGTGTTGGATCGTAGAATGGAGTACCATACTTAGGCAATTGGCCAGTACCGACAACAGACAAAACATAATTAAAAGAAAAGACTGTATCAATATTCTTTTATGATTAACATATTACAACATATATAGATAAACAGATGCAAATGAACTGTGCAGCTGTAGCAATTCAAAACACTGCTGTCGCTGCAGATATTCCAGCATCTTATTTACGAATAACAAGATTGATTGTTCCAATTCTGCAAATAGAAAAGAGTGCAGATTCTTGCCTAAGTGAATTCTGAATGTTAGTACTGCCATCACAGTTGGAAGTCTGAAAAGAAAGTTCACTCAGCAGATCATCAGGTATTATCAGCATTGTCTACACCGGTGCTCACAGTATTGTCAGCACAGATGTACTAGACGGTCATGGTGTAAAGGTAGGATACATGGGTGATGGTGGCAAGGCAAGAATAGGCTTCACAGTAAGAGCATGGGTGATGGTGGCAAGGCAAGAATAGGCTTCACAGTAAGAGCATGGGCGATGGTGGCAAGGCAAGAATAGGCTTCACAGTAAGAGTATGGGTGATGGTGGCAAGGCAAGAATAGGCTTCACAGTAAGAGCATGGGCGATGGTGGCAAGGCAAGAATAGGCTTCACAGTAAGAGCATGGGTGATGGTGGCAAGGCAAGAATAGGCTTCACAGTAAGAGCATGGGTGATGGTGGCAAGGCAAGAATAGGTTTCACAGTAAGAGCATGGGCGATGGTGCTTCCCATTCCAAATTTCTCTTCGTTGGATGTTCGCTGGTATGCGGCAAGAGACTCTACACAGTTGTGGTTGGTCAAGCCCATTGTCTGAGAGGACGAATAGTTACTGTTCGTGAGGATGGTAGCTACTGTGACTTCTATACAGTGATTTGTGTACACAGAGGACAGACGGCAGCTGGCACGCACGAAGGGTTGACATGAATGCAAATTGATTTAAAAATAGAGATTCACTCATAAAAAAACTGATTTAATTTCACATTTGTATGCAACATTAAATGCAAATGTACTTGAAAATATATGTTATGGTTTCTACACACATTTGTATGCTACATTAATTTCTATTAAAATTAAAAACATACCATGTAACATATGAAACCTGCTTTAGTAATTATAATTTGCAATTGCCTTTAGTCGTAAGTTTGTGCTCGTGAAGTTTACTTGCGCGTTTCGGTTGGCTGAGCACGCTCGGCTTTGTGCGTGTGTTTGGCACGTTTTGTCCGTGCAGAACATTCTTCGCGGATTACGCTTGTCGACAACAGTGATAGCATTTGCTTCGCAGGTAGGGCTATGAAATCAAATTCTGATGGGGAATTTACAGCCGAATGGTCGACTCCCGAGGATTTTGAGGAAGCTTCCACTCATGCCGAATTCGCTGAGAAATATATGCTATGTTGGCTGAACGTCCGATACGGAAACATGATGACGATGTTCAGACAAAATTTGATTTTACTGAAAAAATCTGCAGCCCATTTCTATTTTTCCTCAGTTGCACTAGCTAAGGACATTCAAAAAACATGTTGGTGATATCCATAGCCTGAAGAGGTTGGATAAAGGTGACATTGTGTTAAACTGCAGATCGACTGAGCAGTCCAAAATGGCTCTCTCTCTCGCGAATTTGTGGGAAACAAATAAAGCTTATGTCCCCCAAAGTCGAAACAAAAGGTGTTATTTACAATATCGGTATGGATCTTTCTGAAATGAAATAGTTGAGCAGCTGAAATCGTTCAAAGTTACTGATGCTAAACGTTTGACCAGAGGTAAGGAAAAAGAGCAGACATTATCAGTTCTGTTAACTGTTGCAAGTACTATACCCCCTGAGCATGTATAAATGCACTATCTATCTTTCAAGGTATGAACGTAATAAAAACAAAACAACCCCCACAAACTATGTACCGCCAGCCCTCAGGTGTTATAAATGACAGCGTTTCGGCCATACATTACCGTTCAGGTTTGTGCTCGCTGCAGAGGGGGTCATTTCTATGATGTCTGCCCTTCCAAAGATACCTTGAAATGTTCAAATTGTGGAGGAAACCACAGCACAGCCTATAGAGGTTGTAGTAAATACAAGGATGCGGTTGAAATCCAACGAGTAAAAGTTGAGAACAAAGTTTCTTATAAGAAGCCGTGCAAATGGTGAAAGAGAACAACACTACTATGCCTGTGTCTTTTGCAAATGTTGCCAAACGTCGTCCTAAACAGCCAGTTGTTTCATCTTCTCAGCAAGTTGCAATAAGTCGACCTTCAGTGAAGGTCACTCAGGGTTCGAACAGGGCAACTAAATGCTCCTGTCAGTGTCCTATCAATGGCGATAGATCAATGGATCATTCACAGTCTACACGTCTATCTGGCGAACGCAGCAAATCCCGAGTTGATTATTCTACTGAAAGTCTGATTGCGTTCCTGCTAGAGGTTTTCACAGTCAGCTTTGGTGCTCCACAAGTGATGATCAAATATATCGAATCATGTCCGCTGCAAAGTCTCATCTTCACATTGGTATATCTCAAGATATCTGCCGTTCTTTTCTCACTGATAATTGAATGTAACAGGAAACAACAAGCGACAAACTTAGTATCCATTCATGTGTTTATTGGAGTCCCAGTTCTGGTTACAGCTCACAGAACATTGAACGCTGGCAAAGGTATTGTTCGAGACCGTGAGGACCTCCTTTAAGACATGACTGAGATCGATATAGTTTCTGAGTTGACAGACCAAGGAGTAACATATGTGAAAAGGTCTAAAACCCGAAGAAATAATGAGACTGTTCAAACAAGTACTTACCTCTTTTCAATTTCGGCTCCAAGTCAATCAAGGCAGGTTAATGCAATCTGAATGTTGATATATACATTCCAAATCCTCTTACAAACGGACATGACGTTCTAATTGCACATCGCCTGTTACAAGTGCTCACTGCGCTGTGAATGCACATGTAACAGAAGATTGTGATAGCAACGATAAAAAATGTGCCAACTGTCATGGAAGTCATTCTTTATTTTACAAAAGAACCTCCAGTTTGGAAAGATCATATGGAAATAAACAGGATCACATTTTCTCAGAACATCAGTTTTGCTGAGGCAGAAAAGATTGTATAGTCCTCAGAACAGACAGAAACATATGCCTCTATCACCAAAATACCCGAAACGGCTTCAAAAGGCACCACTACACCCGTGATCACTTCATCACACTCCTGTCAGACAGATTTGACATGGGTGAATACGGAGCATCCAGAACCTGTCTCTACTCTGATAGCACCACGTACTATCCAGCAGATCGAGTCGACTACTTCTCGTCAGCCTCGAGCTCAATCTGAAGGAATTGAAAAACAAAATGTCAAATAACACCCATCCCAGGGCACATAGCTTGTCACCCTCAAAGAAGATCCCCAATCAGCTCAACGGAAAGGTAATGTAGAGGATTAAAGACAAATTTTAATGAATTACATCTTTTAGTTCAAGACCTGATTTGAAACAGATAATTTTAATCTGCGTCATTTCGATGCATATCATTCTTTCTCACTTCCGGGTGAGCGGGCCATTGGCGGATCTTCAATCCTTGTTCAGCAGAATGTTATTCATAACCCGCTAACACTTAACACTTAAAAACTAAAAGCCGTTGCAGTGAGACTCACTCTTCATATTGCCTTTATAATATGCCCGCTGTATATTCCGCCTTCTTTCACACTTCACCTATCTGAGGCACCCGTGGCGAGCCACCTCCTCGTGGTGGGTGCTGGGTAACGCTAAGTGCTCGCCAACTCCCCCCCCACCCCCGTGTGGATCCGGGGGAATATTTGGTCCACCAACCCGTTTGCCGTGGGTTGCGGCCCTGTGTCAGTGGAGGAAGGGATCCTGGTGGTTGAGGCCATGGGAGCAGGACCATTGTTCCTATTGCTCAACGCACCACTTTGGCCCTAACTTCACCTAGACGGGTGGTTGAATGGGCCCGATGTAATCAATCGGCTGGTCATGCCAAGTCCTGAGCACTAAACTGTTATTGCTCTATCATTGTTTAGTTTGATTTTGTGATACACACTATTGATCTCTTTTGTAACTTGTATATATTTAATATGGTACATATATTGTCAAATTAGAGAAAATTTGCCTAGATGCTGGTGCCAGAAGGCGATGGCTCATGGGCCAAACTGGTAGATCTTTCTACTGGTGTATATTATCCCTATATCCCTAGTATCTGCCTCTTGGACATCCGCAGGCAACAGGATACTGCCTTTAATGGCACGCGGTGGCGGGTGGGGGAGTAGGGTTGACGAAACTTAATTCATACAATCATGGCTTTTCAAACCCCAATTAAAAAAACAAAGTGAACTCTTGAACATGGATGCTGAGACTGATGATATTTCTGTCATTTCAAAATCAGTGGAGTACTGGTCTAGATTCCTGGTGCTTGGAACACCTGACAAAACTCCAATCAAACTGAACCCATTTGCTGTTGCTAAGGGCATTTAAGGGATAGCTGGTGATTTAAAAAATATCAAAAGGTTGAGAACAGGGTCAATCCTTATTGAATGTGCTAAAAGACAACAAGCAACAAACTTGATGTCAATCGATGAACTTGTTGGCGTCCCTGTGAAGGTTTCTCCACACAGATCTCTCAACACTAGCAGAGGTATCATAAGAGATCGAGACAGAATCTTTGAAGATATGTCTGAACTGGATATTGCTTGTGAAATGAAAGACTAGGGAGTTACCTTTGTTAAAAGGTCTACCAGGCGTCAGGGTACCAAAATAATCAACACAAAGACGTACCTTTTTTTATTTTCGTCTCCAACCGCACCCAAATCAGTCAAAGCAGGATATTGCAAAATTGATGTTGACATGTTTATTCCGAATCCTTTGAGGTGTTTTAAATGTCAAAAGTTTGGCCATGGCGTAAATTTCTGCAAAACTAATATCACATGTGCGCACTTTAGTGAAACTGGTCATGTCACAGAAGATTGTAAAAGAGATTTCAAAAAGTGTATGAACTGTTCTGGTCCTCACTCTTCCTACAGTAAATCGTGTCCAGTCTGGAAGCGAGAAATGGAAATCAACAAACTAAAATACACAAGGAACATCACTTACCTGGAAGCTAAGAAGCCAAAATAATGAACAGACTGAGACATATGTCTCAGAAAGCATCCATCGTAGACCTGATAGTTTGTCGCCTGAAAGAAATGGGCGAGGCAGATCTCCAGTCAAGGCGCCTAAGAGATGATTCATTCTCAAACACTGATTCAGTGGAGTTGTAGAGGATTTAAGACAAATTTTAACGACAATTATTGGTCCAGGACTTTAAACCATCAGCTTTGTGCCTGCACGAAACGTATTTAAAGCAAACAGACAAAATTAACTTACGTCATTACAATTCATATCATTATTTTTCTCCTCCTGGCGATAGGGCCACTGAAGGTTCCTCTATCTTAGTCAACCAGAATGTAATTCATAGCCCTGTCACACTTACATCTAATCTTCAAGCAGTTGCAGTACATCTCACATTACACGTTGCATTTACCTTGTGCTCTTTGTACACTTCTCCGTCTTCAACATTTCAGAAAACAGACCTTCAATCTGTGTATGACCAGCTACCCAAACCTTGTGTTACTATAGGAGACGTAAATGGCCATAACCTTCTCTGGGATAGTGCAACTACAAATGCTAAAGGTAAATTATTGGTGGAGTTCTGTTCAGATAATGATTTATGCATATTTTTAATGACGGTTCTAACAACTATTTACATCCTGGTACAGGAACTTATTCTGCACTTGATTTGTCAATCACGGATTCAAACCTACTGAATGAATTTGAATGGTCAGTTCATGATGACCTCTGTGGAAGTGACCATTTTCCTACAATTCTACCACCTGTGAACCCATCTGGTATTACCCCCCTTTTCCAGATGGAACTTAAAAAAGGCCTTTGTATCAAACGTTGTGTTGTAGCAGACTTAAATCTGAAGTTTTGTTGGAAAGTTCTGATCCTGTAAAAGATTTATCTGATGAACTAATAAACAATGCTGATGAGTGTATCCCTAAATCTTCGGCATTTCCACACATCCGAAAACCATGGTTTACAGATGACTGTAAACAGGCTAGGAAGGCACGGAAGAAAGCTGAGCGTTATTTCCGTCGGCATCCCATGTTCCATAATTTGAATAATTTCAAAAATTTAAATGCTAAGGCACGGCGTACTTTTAAGCACAGTAAGCGCCAATCCTGGCGCAGTTATGTGTCGAAAATAAATTCCCGAACACCAATATCAAAGGTATGGAATATGATCCAGAAAATAAAAGGTGAGGGCCCTCACAATTGCATTAAACATCTCAAAGCCGAAGATGAATTAATATCTATTAAATATGACAATGCAAACTTTTATAAACTTGGAGAAACTTTAGCCAAACACTCTTCCTCATCGAATTATGTACCTCAATTCCAAAAATATAAAGATCAACAGGAAATGAAATCTATTAATTTTAATTCAGATAATGGGGAAGATTACAATGAAATATTTTCTATTCATGAGCTTTTTACTGCTCTTGAACAAGCTCACGATACTGCTACAGGAGCTGATAACATACATTATCAGCTCCTGAAACACTTACCGGAATCATGTTTAGAGACACTGTTAAACATTTTTGATGATATTTGGACTTCTGGTAACTTTCCTTCTTCATGGCATAATGCTATAGTAGTCCCTCTCCCTAAACCTGGACGTGATCATACCGATCCTTCGATCGCAAACTATCGACCTATTTCGCTTACAAAGCTGTGTTTGCAAGACCATGGAACGCATGATTAATAATCGACTTGTTTGGTACTTGGAAACCAATAACCTGATCACAGATATTCAGTGTGGTTTCCGTAAAAACAGAAGTACCGTTGATCACTTAGTACGTTTAGCAACGTTTGTCAAAAACGCTCTAGTTACTAAACAACATGCAGTGTCTATTTTTTGTGATCTCAAAAAAGCATATGACACCACATGGAAATATGGCATCTTAAAAGATTTACATGACTTCGGATTATGAGGTCGTTTACCTAAATTTATAACCAAGTTTTTAAATGACAGACAATTTCAAGTCCGAGTGGGTTCTACCCTGTCTGATCATTACAATCAGGATCAGGGTGTTCCACAAGGCAGTATTGTCTGTGACTCTATTTAGTATCAAGATTAACTGTTTATCAAAAGTTTTAAACGATTCAATCGATTGATCATTATTTGTGGATGATTTTAATATTTCTTGTCGGGGGAAAAATATGCATACTATTGAACGGCAAATGCAGTTATGTTTAAACAAAATAGATAAATGGTGTCCTGAGAACGGCTTTAAATTGTCTAAATCAAAAACTAACTGCATACATTTTTGCCGTAAATATAAACCATATAAGGACCCAGAACTGTTTTTAAATGACACTGCCATCAAAGTTGTCAAGGAGGCTAAGTTCTTAGGTCTCATTTTTGACTCATATTTAACTTTTCTTTCGCATATCAAATCCCTAAAAACTTAATGCCTGAAGGCACTTGATTTATTGAAAGTCGTGTCTAATTCAAAGTGGGGAGGGGATCAAGCTACCCTTTTACACCTGTATAGATCGCTTGTCCGTTCGAAGCTTGACTATGGCTCAATTGTATCTGGTGGAGCCTGCAAGAGCAGCTTAAAACTATTAGATTCTGTCCATCATCACGGTCTAAGACTTTGTCTTGGCTCCTTTCGAACTTCACCTGTTGACAACCTGTATGTCGAGGCTGATGAACCATCTCTTGAGCAGCGACGTATATAATTAGCTTTGCAATATGTAACAAAACTATATTCTAATAAGTCAAATCCTGCATATAACTGTGTTTTCAATCCTGTGTATGAAGATGTATAAAATAAGAAATCTTCTCTTGTTCCGCCTCTTGGTTTAAGAATAAAACCACTTATTTCTGCTGCCAGCATTGAGCTGTATAATGTAGCCCATTCCCGCCTTCTTTCTTCTCCTCCTTGGCAACTGGTCAGGCCACAAGTGGACCTAACATTAACTAAATTAATGTTCAGAAACTAATGAACTACAATATAAACAAGAATACAATCAACTGAAACAAATATAGCAATTATAAATCCTTATTTACAGATGGGTCCAAGGATGGTGGCGCAGTGGCTTGTGCCACTATAATTGGATCCAGAACAACATCTAGAATTCCAGATAACAGCTCTATTTGTACTGCAGAAGCAAACGCCATATTAACTGCTCTTAAATATATTCAAAGGCAACCAAAACATAAACAGTATATTATCTACACTTTCTTTCTTGCCTTCAGGCTATTAAAAATGTGTCTTGTAAACATCCTCTTTTAATAGAAATTATTGAATTATATAATGATCTGGCCAATAAGACATCGTCTTTTGTTGGTTACCCAGTCACGTTAGTATTACTGGGAACACAATGGCCGATCTTGCTGCCAAGGCAGCACTCAACAAATCAACAAAGTGTGACACCACTTCTTATTCCATACACTGATTACAAAGCTAACATTAGAACTTCCATCCGTGATCTGATGCAGAAGAGGTGGGACACTCAAGTAGGTATCAATAAATTACATGCAATAAAACCGTATATTGGTTACACCTACTTAGGTTGTCAGTCCAGATTTTGGAGAGATCATCCTACGACGATGTCGTATTGGTCATACGAGGTATACACATGCATACCTTTTGAAAGGTGAAGATCCTCCGTTTTGCATCCCTTGTGATGAGAGAACCACGGTCAAGCATGTCCTGTGTCATAACTGTGAAGGATATTTTTACCAACGTTAGTTGTCATTTAATTATTGTTTTTTTCAAAAGAAATTGATTTCATGACTGAATTTTGATTATTATGTTCTGTAGATAGTTGCATTTCAATTATTGATAGTTTCGATTGGTAACTTGAATTGTTGGTGGCTGTACCTTCAAATGGGGTTGAAGCATTGTAAAATTATTGTCCTACTGTGAGGAGACGTAAGTCCAAAAACTTTCAAGTCAATGTGAACTCACCAGGCTTTGTAAACGTAGTATTTTTGTTGTTTTAATTTTGACTAACTTTTCCTACAAACTCCAGCAGCTGACAGGATGGTGTAAATCCAGCTAGGGTCCATGTAGGTAGCAAAGGCACTGTAAGTGGCCATGGTCCTAGTGTGGTGATCTACTTTCTGTTGTTGGCGATCTATAGCCTGTTTTTATATTGTATTGTCTAAATAGCTATATTAGTTTTAACTAATGCTACCTTAAATTCGGATTGTGATATTCTAGTTGTTGTACTGTCCTTCGTTGACAGGTTTTATAAAAAACATATGGTTTTTTTCATTGTTGAATGTTCTCGTCACGATATGGCTGAATATTGCCGATGTGACGTAAAATATTAACTCACTCATCCATTCCCTTCGTTTCCCACTGATAAATCATGATGAATAGCGCCATCTTGCTACTAACTATTCTGCAGTGGAATGCACAGAGTTTAGTTGCACACGGTCCTCATCTTAGGGCGTTTCTCGGAAGGCTAGAATTCAAACCGGAATCCGATGTAATATGCATTCAAGAAAACTTTCTCTGGCCTGAGTGTCAGTTAAAAATGAATGGTTATGTTTGCATGCGAAGATGTCGCTTTGAATATGATCCTAAGACTAGAAATCCCAAACGTGGCGGTTGTGCTACACTCTTTACACTCGGATTTAACATATAATAGCCATACCTTGAGGAAACTTAATTTTGGGGCAAATGCTGTGAAAATTGTCTCAGACGAGAAACAATTTCTAACCATTGTTAATATATACAGCAATGATACGCCATCTCTACATGGCACCCGTGGCGAGCCACCTCCTCGTGGTGGGTGCTGGGTAACGCTAAGAGCTCGCCAACACCCCCGTAGTGGACCCGGGGGAATATTTGGTCCACCAGCCTGTTGGCCGTGGGTTGCGCCCCTGTGTCGGTGGAGGACGGGATCCTGGTGGTTGAGGGTACCAGGGGCCTGTGACCGTGTTCCTGTTGCCCAACACACCACTTCGGCCCTTACTTCACCTAGACGGGTCGTAGAATTGGCCCGATTCTATCAATCGGCTGGTCACGCCGTGCCCTGAGCGTGGACGCATTTAACTTTATAACCATTGCCTATTACGTTATTTCTTGATCTGTTCTAATATACACTATCATGTTAGAACTAATTCTGCCTTAAGTCCTATGCCAGAAGGCGGTGGCTTATGGGCCAATCTGGCATTATTGACCTCCAGGTTCTCTTTGTCTTCGGGTAAATGTCTAGGGCAGAACCAGCCTTTCTTTTACTCTTGTTTGACTATGGCAGCTACCGGTGTCTCTTTTGCTGGAGTATAGCATCCCCGTAACCCTAGTGTTTGTAGTCGGCTTCCACTTCAGCACTGTCCTTGTTGACACTCCATGGTGGGTGGGGAGCGGGGATGTTGAACGATTTTCCTTATCATGGCAACCTTACTCACCACTGGTTCTAGATCGAAAAATAAAAGAAGACATTTAGATACAGATACCATTTCTTCTGAAGATGAAAGTGCCTCTCAAAGTAATATCGACTCATGGCCACGGTTTCTGGTGGTTAATGGAGTTGATGGAGCACCTCTCAAGGTTAACCCTTTTGTTGTGTCCAAGGCTGTTGAAGGGATTTGTGGAGATGTCAAGAATGTAACGCGTCTTAGAAATGGGTCTCTGCTTGTCGAATGTTCACGGCGTCAACAGTCAATTAATCTCCTCAAAGCTGATATTTTGGGACTACTGAAATCACAGTCTCTGTTCACAAATATCTAAATTCGTGTAGGGGTGTCATCCGTGATCGTGCCAGATGTCTTTCTGATATGTCCGAGGATGAGATAGCATCAGAGCTCAAATCTCAAGGAGCCACGTCTGTGAAAAGATTCACCAGGAAAGATCAGGACAGAACTGTTCCAACGACCACTTATCTTCTCACATTTGCATTTCCCACAGTACCATCATCAATTAAGGCTGGTTATTTCAACATCGGAGTGGATGTATACATACCAAATCCACTCCGATGTTATAATTGTCAGAAGTTAGGGCATGGGGCCAGGTCGTGTACTAAGTCCCGAACTTGCTCCCGTTGCAGTAAAGATCATGAAGGCACTACCTGTACAGATGCCATTAGGTGTGCTAACTGCCACGGTGAACACTTCTCTTCATCAAATTCCTGTGCAGTCTATCAGAAACAATCACAAATACTCAGACTCAAGTATACCAATAATATTTCTTTTTCTGAAGCAGTTAAACTATTGACTCAGCAAACTCCTACTCCTCCCTCCACAATCTCGTATTCTGCTGCCATTTCCTCTCCAAAATGCACTTTGGACAGAGCATGTCAGACTGACATCTGCTGGGTCACAGACAAACGATCACTGACTCCAATTGCTAAACAAGTTAACAAATCTACCACGTCTGTATCACAGACTGACATTAATAGCGAACATCAGACTGCATCTAAACCAGGGCTTGGATCTGAAACTGATACAGCAAAGGTATCACAACAAACTGTAAAACTGACAAGCAAAGAAAGGAAACAATTGAAGAAGAAAGAGTCAAGGACCCTCCAACATATAGAGGTGCCTTCCCCCTTAACATTCCCTGTAGTGGTTCATAACAACTTTGAACCTTTAGACATGGAAGTCAGTCCATCTCCACTAATCCAACGGAGAGGATCTTCCTCAGGACCAATATCTCCGGTTCAACCTCCATGAACTGTTGTTTCAATATTCTTCAGTGGAACTGTAGAGGCCTTAGAACCAATTTCAACGACTTACAATTATTAATTCAAGATTTCAAACCAACAGCATTATGTTTGCAAGAAACCTATCTCAAATCCACGGATACAGTTGATATCAGACAGTATGATTCCTACAACTGTTTCTCACCTCCAGGAGATAAAGCTACCGGAGGATCTTCAATTTTAGTGAACCATAGCACTATCCACAGTCATGTTTCTCTCAAGACCCCTCTTCAGGCAGTTGCAGTCCGTGTAACTCTACATATTGTTGTTACCTTGTGTTCCTTATATGTTCCGCCATCATCGTCTCTACAGCAATCTGATCTTCAGATGCTTTATGACCAACTCCCAAAACCTTGTATTATCATGGGAGATTTCAATGGTCATAACCCACTTTGGGGCAGTAGTAACACCAACGGGAAAGGAAAGATTCTTGAGGATTTCTTCACAAATACTGATTTATGTATTTATAATGATGATTCTCACACATATCTGCATCCTGCGACTGGTTCATACTCCTGTCTTGATTTATCTGTTGCTGATTCCAGTTTATACAATGAATTTGAATAGTCAGTCCACGATGATCTTTGTGGAAGTGACCATTTTCCCACTATACTTTCGGCCATAAACCCCAGTGATGCTGCACCGTCGTCTAGATGGAACTTTAACACGGCAGATTGGTCTTTATTCGAGACCTTATGTACAAGCAGATTAAAACCAGAATTCTTTCTCAATGTGTCTGATCCTATTCAGATGTTTTCTGATGAATTAAACATGATTGCTGATGAATGTATTCCCAAGTCCTCTATGGTTCCACACATTCGGAAGCCATGATTTACTATTGATTGCAAACAAGCTAGAAGAGCTAGGAAAAAGGCAGAAAAATATTTCCGTCGGCATCCCACCGTCCACAACTTAAATCAGTTTAAAATTTCAAACGCCAAGGCTCGTCGTACATTTAAACAAAGTAAACGACAGTCATGGCGAGATTATGTTTCTAAAATTAACTCACGAACGCCTATTTCTAAGGTATGGAATATGGTGAAGAAGATAAAAGGTAAAGGTTCCAAAAGTAGCGTGCACCATCTTAAGGAGGGTGACACTCTTTTAACGGAAAAAGCTGATATTGCTAATAAACTAGGTGAAACGTTAGCTAAACATTCCTCCTCATCCAATTATTCACCGACTTTTCAGAAATTTAAAAACCATCAAGAAAAAAAGGAATATTAATTTTAATTCAGATAATGGGGAAGATTATAATGAAATATTTTCTATTCATGAGCTCAATGCTGCTCTTGGGCAAGCTCATGACACTGCTTCAGGACAATATCTGGACATCTGGCAATTTCCCACCATCATGGCGCAATGCCATAATCATTCCTATTCCTAAACCTGGCCGGGATCATACCGATCCATCTAATTACAGACCAATTTCTTTAACTAGTTGTGTTTGCAAGACAATGGAACGTATGGTTAATAATCGTCTAGTCTGGTACCTGGAAACCAACAACCTCATCACTGACATTCAATGTGGTTTCCGGAAAAATCGTAGTACGATCGAGCATTTGGTACGTTTAGAATCTTTCATCAAACATTCCATGCTAAATAAACAACATACTGTATCAGTATTTTTCAATCTTGAAAAGGCATATGATACTACATGGAAGTATGGCATTTTGAAAGATCTCCATGATTTTGGTTTAAGGGGTCGTTTACCCCTTTTCATATCACAATTTTTAGAAGATAGACAATTTCAAGTCCGAATGGGGTCTACCCTGTCTGATCATTACAGTCAGGATCAGGGTGTCCCACAAGGCAGTATTTTGTCCGTCACATTGTTTAGTGTTAAGATCAATAGTTTGTCAAAGGTTTTAATTGATTCACTTGATGGATCCCGTTTTGTGGATGATTTTAATATTTCTTGTCGTGGAAAACACATGTGTACTATTGAACGGCAACTACAATTGTGTTTAAATAAAGTTGATAAATGGTGTCTCGAAAACGGTTTTATGTTTTCTAACTTTTACTAAGACTAATTGTATACATTTTTGTAGAAAATATAAACCGCATAAAGATCCTGAACTGTTTCTAAATGGATCTCCCATCAAAGTTGTAAAGGAGGCCAAATTCTTGGGATTAATTTTTGACTCACATTTAACGTTTCTACCCCATATCAAATCCCTCAAAACTAAATGCCTGAAGGCACTTTACCTGTTGAAAGTCGTTTCAAATTGTAAGTGGGGAGGGGATCAAGCTACCCTCCTACAACTTTATCGATCATTGATCCGTTCGAAACTTGATTACGGTTCAATTGTATATGGTGGAGCCTGTAGGAGCAACCTAGCACTTTTGGATTCTGTTCACCACCAAGGTCTCAGACTTTGCCTTGGCTCCTTTCGAACATCACCTGTCGACAGCCTCTATGTCGAGGTTGATGAGCCATCTCTTACCCAACGCCGTGCCAAATTGACTTTACAGTATGTAGCAAAATTATATTCCAACGAATCAAACCCTGCATATAACTGTGTATTTAATCCCTTGTATGAGGATTTGTACAGCAGGAAGTCTTCACTTGTTCCGCCTCTTGGTATCAGAGTGAAACCTTTCCTTTCTGCTGCTGGCATTGAGCTAGAAAATATAGCTCCTTCTCGTTTACTTTCTTCTCCTCCTTGGCAATTGGTTAGGCCACAAGTTGACCTTACACTGACACTCTTTTTAATAGTGTTAGTTCTCATTTACTTATTGTTTTTTTAAAAGAAATTGATTTCATGATTGAATTTTGATTAATAACTGTTGTAGATAGATATATTTTAATGATTGGTAGTGTAAATTAGCAACTGGTATTGTTAGTGGCTGTATCCTCAAAGGGGGTTAAAGTATCGTAAAATTATTGTCCTCCTGAGAGGATACGTAAGTCCCAAAACTTTCACAGTTTAATTTCCGCTTACCCGATTTTAAACGTAGTATATTTGTTCTTTTAAAGTTGGCTAAACATTCGTACAATCGCCAGCGGCTGAAGGGATGGTATAAATCCAACTAGGGTCCATGCAGGTAGCAAAGGTACTGTAAGACCCCATGGACCCTGGTATGGTGATCTACCTTCAGTTGTCGGCGGTCTATAGCCTGTTTTTATATTGTATCGTCCTCTATAGTTGAATTGTTTTAGATTTCATTACTAGTTTTAAATATTTTCCTGTGATAGCTTCGTTGACAGATTTTTTTACCATTCTCTGTTATGTATGACATTAATGGTTCTCGTCACGATATGGCTGAAATATTGCCGATGTGACGTTAAATGTTAACTCACTCACTCACTCACTCACTCACTCACCCATCTCTACATGATTATATAATGCTGACAAATTCTGTAGCTACACAAGTTTTGATATGTGGTGATTTTAATAGTCATAATGTACTGTGGGCATACAAATCATGCTGGTCAAGCTGTGGAAAATCTTTTGGATGACACAGGTTTGATATTACTAAACTCTGGCGAAATGATCCGTATAAATACTGGTAGAATTGGATGTTACCCTTGTTTTGCCTACATTATAACACAATTAACAATGGGGTGTTATTCAACATGACAGTTTGGGGAGTGATTACTTTTCAGTTTTCACTGAAATATCAGTTAAACCTCTTCGAACACCTGCACTAGGAATTTCTAGATGGAGATTTAAATCTGCAAAATTGACATAAATATGTTGAACTTTGTTCAAATGAATTAACGTGTGATCTGCTGTCAGATGACATTGAAATTTCAAATTATAACTTTTTCTCTGACTAAACTACAGAAAGAGTTATTGGTAAAACATCTGGAAAGCCAAATACTCGAAATACTCAGTATTGCTGGAATAAGGATTGTGACAAATTTCCAGTAAAGAGAAAGCCAGCCTTTTAGCAGATCAATCTGAGGCCGTTAGCAGGTATGACACTTTTCTACACAATTTAAAAACGAAGTCACGCATGTGGAGAATGAGATTATCCCTAAAATTTCAGATTCTTTATTACAACTTTCTCCTGAATATGATTTATCCTTTCACATGGGAGAGTTAAAATGTGCAATATCAAAAGGCAAGAATACATCTGCTGGTGCTGATGAATTGTGCTACGAACACTTTAAACATATGCCAGATTCATCTTTAGAAATCTTACTTATCATACATCAAAGCTGGATATACAGTGTGGGTTTAGGAAAACTCGTTCGTGCATAGATCCCCTAGTTCGACTACAAAATGAAGCAAAGAAAGCACTAGCAAACCAAGAGTATATGCTGTGTGTACTTTAAGACATTGAAAAGGCATATGCTATGTTATGGAGAAATTGCCTTTTTGATTAAACTGCCAAGTTTGGAGGTAAAGTGACGTATGCTAAAGTGGATAAAGTCCTTCCTAACTGATCGGACAATACGAGATCGTATTGGGCAACACGTGTCTGACATGCGAATTATTGTAAATGGCACTCCACAGGGCAGTGTTATAAGCCCTTTGCCTTTTAATAACATGATCAATGATTTCTTTTCTAAACTTCCGTTAAATATTGATTTCACAATTTGCAGATGGTCGTACTTGTTGGAGACGTTTTGGAAACGAATAGATTTGTGAACAAACTCAATAATTGGCTCTAAATTCTATCGATCTTTGGTGTTCAAAGTGGGGTTCAAGGTATCGACTTCTAAGTCAGTTGCTATGTTCTTCACAAGTCATAACCTTCCCCCATATCTGAAGCTACACATTGGTGGTCAGGACATAAAATTTGTTTCTGAATTTCAATTCTTGAGTGTATTCTTTGATCGAAAATTCACATGGTTCAGCCACATCAACTACATTTCACCAAAATGCACTAAAGCTCTCAATGTACTGAAAAGAGTATCTGCCACAAAGTGGGGTACTGATAAATCGTCTTTGCTTCTTTTGTACAAAGCACTCGTTTTATCTAGATAAGAATACTGCTGTGAAGTTCTTATGAATGCTTCAAAGTGCCATTTGGCTAAACTTGATCGTGTTCAAGCTAAAGCTCTTCGGATATGCACTGGTGCCTTTCCTACTACACACTTTCTGCCTTGCAGGAGGAATGCTAGCGCTCAGAACCTCCTTTGCAATATCATCGTCTTAAAGTGGCCCTTAAGTACCATTTATCTTTTTCATCTAGGTTTCATCTAGGTATCAAACAGCAACTGATATTTTGTGTGATTGTGTGGAATATATCATGTGTGATTGGAATCATGGAAAACCTCGATTTGGATTACTTGTTTAGCAATTTGCATCGCAGTGCGAGTTGAACAGTCTTCAACTGAATGCTGCACAATCTTTACCTAAAACAGTTCCATGGACTTTAACACAACCCTCGATTTCTCATGATTTATCGGAATTTGCACTCAAACAATTGTCACCAAGTGTCCTTAAAATCCTATCCCAAGACTACATTCACACCAAATGTAGTACTCATATTTACACTGATGCTTCAAAGGATCCCAGAAACGGTCATGTTGGTGGGGGTTTTCATATTCCCGATCTTGGTTTATCCAAAAGATTTAGACTGACTGACCATCTCTTTGTGTTTTCAGCAGAATTGACAGCCATACTTTAAGCTTTAAAATGGGTAAAAGATAATGAGCACGAAGCAACAATTCTTACTGATTCGTTATCAGCTATACAAGCAAATTCAATCAGGTGTCCAAGGTCCATGCAGTGACATTATGTACGACATCCTGTATATGGATACTGTTCTAAAATCCATGTACATCCGCTGTGATATTGTTTGGATTCTTGTACATGTTGGTGTAGCTGGGAACGAAGTAGTTGACACACTTGCTAAGATGGCTTGCAACAGACCACAGTCAGATATTCACTCAATTAAGCCCATTCCAAGAGATTACTGATTTGCCATTACTCTTCAATAAATACCAAACATTTTAAATTTCGTCGGCGTTGTCGCAGAGATAAGTTGTTTGAACTCGCCTCAGGCTAGGACATTGTGGATTAAAGGCATGTAAAAGCATTTTAGATAAAGACATGTCTCTTCTGTGTGAAAGCAGTAACTTACACTGCCCACGTAAGGCCCTTAGAGCCATTGTGCTTAACAAAACCAAAACTATTTTTTCACTGAACGCAAAAATTGGCGATAATTTAATGTATGTTTACATAGAGAGAGCTTTATTAGACTTCCTCGTTAAAACGGATAAGTACGACGTAATGTACCTGGACACAAACTTAACTGTTTGTTAAGTGTTGAGCGCCTATAGGCCTTTTAAGACCCAAGGTCGCCCTAAAGCCTTATCTTCCTACCTACCTAACTTCTTGAGTCTTCAGCAAATTCTTGCGATGGCAACGAAAACATTTGACTGTCTTTCCATTGAATACATTTTGCCAAAACGTTCAA
Source organism: Haliotis asinina (assembly GCF_037392515.1). NCBI lineage: Eukaryota > Metazoa > Mollusca > Gastropoda > Lepetellida > Haliotidae > Haliotis > Haliotis asinina. The sequence continues at coordinate 97,791,837 of NC_090280.1, forward strand.
ATGTAGTCTCTGTGAATATTAAAAAGGCGAATTACACCGCGGCGGCTTTACTAAGACAGTGCCTATGGGGGAAAAAACAAGAAGATGCAAGATTCAAATCCTTTTGGTTCACACAGGCTGGGTGAACTGTACGATCCAACACTCATGCTTCAAAATTAACAGTGAGATGTTTGATAAGATAAATACGCTGTTCACTGATCCAGTGGGGACCATGGGTTGAGGTACACTCAGTGTTTGTTTATGTTTCCCTCGCTCTTTGGGCTCACATAAACAAACATCGAGGGTAGAGCAGCCCATGGCCCCCTTACGATCTATGGCTGAATATTTTTTCTAAAACCAGCTTGAACTTTAGGTATCTTATCTGTCAATCAAATGTTTGAATGTCCTCTTCTGTACATTATTGCCAGTGAGTTTTACACCACTTTTAGCAATATGCAGCAAATATCTCGTCGGGGTACACCAGAAATGGGCTTGACACATTTTCCCCATGTTGGGAATTGAACATTAGCCTACCCCACTGTCCTTAATTACAGAGAAGGTTACTCCTCACAAAAAACAATACAAAGTATGTGACTGCAGTGAAATACTAAAAGTGACGTAAAACAGTGCAATCACAACGTCCAGAATGTGTTGCAGCAAAAAAACCCAAATAATTATACACAATATGTCTTTGGTTGTGCTAAATGTTTGAACACGTGTTGTATAGGCGTTGAAATAGCAGAAATGACGTCATCAACACCCGCGTGACCTCATTTCACAGAAGGGAAATTACCTTGGAGAACACCCTTGCGGTGACCTAGTCGAACACCCGTCTGACATGCCGTGGGAAACGGATCCTGCTTGACAGCATCACACCATGACATCACGCCATCAGTTTTGACCAATTAGTGTGGAACCACATTTTTCAGTACCACAAACCGGTTTGACCTGGTTTGAGTTGAGTTGAGTTCGTAGTTAACGTCACATCGGCAATATTCCAGCCATATCGTGACGAGAACATGTTTGATATTGAAATGAAATGTGCATATACTATAAAAACCTGTCGTCAAAGGACAGTAAAATAACTAGAATATCACAGTTATCATTTAAAACTAGTGTAGAAAGTTAAAACTAATATCATTATTTGGACAATACAACATAAAATACGGGCTATATATCACCAACCACTGAAGGTAGATCACCACACTAGGGACCATGGGGACTTACTGTACCTTTGCTTCCTGCATGGACCCTAGCTGGATTTACATCATCCCTTCGGTTGTTAGCAATTTAGGAAATCTAGCCATATATTAAAAAGACACTTATTCTACGATTAAAAATATGGACAGTTTGAATTGACTTTGAATGTTTGTGGGCTTACGTACCCTCTCAGGAGGACAATAATTTTACAGTACTTTAACCCCCTTCGAGGATACAGCCACAAACAAGCACAGTTACGAATTTAAACTTCCAGTACTAAAATATTTATCTATTTACAAGTCATTTAACAAATCTAATTCTTTTAAAAACTAAATGATTAAATGAGGACTTATATTATTAAAAAGATCCTCATTGTTCGTGATTTGAAATAGGTATCCCTTGTGATGGAATATTCGACACAGTCAAGCAAGACATGCTTGACCGTGATTATTTCATCACAAGGGATGCAGAACGGAGGATCCTCACCTTTCAATAGGTATTCATGAGTATATCTCGTGTGGCCAATACGACATCGCCGCATGATGACCTCTTCAAATCTGGACTGACAACCCAAGTAGGTATAACCAACAGAAGGTTTTATTGCATGTAATTTATTTATGCCCACTTGGGTGTCCCACTTCGTCTGCATCAGATCACGGATATACGATCTAATGGTAGCCTTATAATCAGTGTATGGAATAAGAAGTGGTGTCACAGATTTGTTTAGTGCTGCCTTAGCAGTAAGGTCAGCCAATGTGTTCCCAGAAATGCCCACGTGGCTGGGTAACCAACAGAAGACGATGTCGTATTGGCCAGTAGCAAGATCATTATACACTTCAATTATTTCAGTTAAAAGTGGATGTTTACAAGAAATATTTTTAATAGCCTGAAGGCAAGAAAGAGAGTCTGAATAGATTATATAGTGTTTATGTTTAGGGTGTCTTTGAAGATGTTTAAGAGCCGTTAGTATGGCATTAGCTTCAGCTGTAAAAATAGAACTGTTGTCTGGTAATCTAGAAGATATTGTTCTGGATCCAATGACAGTGGCACAAGCCACTGCGCCACCGTCCTAGGACCCATCTGTAAATAAGGATTTATAATTGCTATATTTATGTTTTAATTGATTATATTCTTGTTTATATTGTAATTCATTCGTTTCTGATTTTTTAAACGAAGTTAATGTTAGGTCGACTTGTGGCCTAACTATCTGCCAAGGAGGAGAAGAAAGAAGACGGGAGGGAGCTATGATTTCCAGCTCAATGCCGGCAGAGGAAACAAAGGGTTTAATTCTATGTCCTAGAGGAGGGACAAGCGAAGATTCCTTGTTGTATAAATCCCCATAAAGGGGATTGAAAACACAGTTATAGGCAGGATTAGATTCATCAGAGTATAACTTAGTAATGTACTGTAAAGCTAACTTTATACGCCGCTGCTCAAGAGATGGCTCATCAGCCTCAACGTGAAGACTGTCAATAGGTGAAGTTCTGAAGGACCCAAGACAAAGTCTTAGGCCTTGGTGGTGGACAGAATCAAGAAGTTTAAGGTTGCTTTTGCAGGCTCCACCATATACGATGGAGCCATAATCAAGTTTTGAACGGACGAGTGATCGATATAGGTGTAAGAGGGTTGCTTTATCCCCTCCCCACTTTGAGTTGGAAACAACTTTCAACAAGTCAAGAGCCTTCAGGCATTTAGTTTTAAGGAACTTAATATGAGGCAGAAATGTTAAATGGGAGTCAAAGATTAGGCCCAAAAACTTGGCCTCCTTAACAACTCTGATGGGAGTGCCATCTAAAGATAATTCTGGGTCCTTATGTGGCTTATATTTTCTACAAATATGTATACAATTAGTTTTGGATTTAGAAAACTTAAAGCCGTTTTCAAGACACCATTTATTTATTTTGTTTAAACACAACTGCAGTTGCCGCTCAATGGTATGCATATTTTTACCACGGCAAGAAATATTAAAATCATCCACAAATAACGATCCATCAATTGAATCGTTTAAAACTTTAGATAAACTGTTTATCTTTATACTAAAAAGTGTGACAGACAAAATACTGCCTTGTGGAACACCCTGATCCTGATTGTAAGGATCAGACAGGGTAGAACCCACACGGACTTGAAATTGTCTGTTATTTAAAAAGTTGGCTATGAATTCAGGCAAACGACCTCGCAAACCGAAATCATGTAAATCTCTCAGAATGCCATATTTCCATGTTGTGTCATATGCTTTTTCAAGATCAAAATATAGACACAGCGTGTTGTTTATTAATCGGGGCGTTTTTTACAAATGATTCCAAACGCACTAAGTGATCGACAGTACTTCTATTTTTACGGAAACCACACTGTATATCTGTTATAAGGTTATTGGTTTCCAAGTACCAAACAAGTCGATTATTTATCATGCGTTCCATGGTCTTGCAAACACAGCTAGTTAGTGAAATAGGTCTATAATTGGACGGATCCGTATGATCACGTCCAGGTTTAGGTATTGGTACTACTATGGCGTCACGCCATGAGGGAGGAAAGTTACCCGATGTCCAAATATTATCAAAAATATTTAGAAGAGTTTCGAGGCAGGATTCTGGTAAGTGCTTCAGGAGCTGATAATGTATGTTATCAGCTCCTGTAGCAGTATCATGAGCTTGATCTAGAGCAGTATGGAGTTCATGAATAGAAAATAGTTCATTATAATCTTCCCCATTATCTGAATTAAAATTAATAGTTTTCTTTTCTTGTTGTTTTTGATACTGTTGGAATTTAGGCACGTAATTAGAAGAGGAAGAGTGTTTAGCCAAAGTTTCACCCAGTTTATTTGCAATATCAGATTCCTCGGTAAGTAATTGATCTCCATGTTTAAGATGTTGGATACTAGATTTAGTACCTTTACCTTTAATTTTCCGGACCATGTTCCATACCTTGGACATGGGTGTCCGAGAATTTATTTTGGATACATAATTTTGCCAAGATTGACGTTTATTCTGTTTAAAAGTACGTCGCGCTTTAGCATTTAAAATTTTGAATTTATTTAAATTATGCACCATAGGATGGCGACGGAAATAATGTTCTGCTTTTTTCCTTGCCTTCCTAGCTTGTTTGCACTCATCATTGAACCATGGTTTTCTTATGTGTGGAACTGCAGAAGACTTTGGTATACACTCGTCAGCAATGTCATTGAGTACATCTGAAAAACATTTAATAGCATCAGGAACAGTAATAAAACGTTCAAGTTTAAGTTTGCCAGTACAGAGAGATTCATATAAAGTCCAGTTGGCCTTTTTAAAATTCCATCGTGATGATGGAGGTACATCAGATGGGTTCACAGGCTTTAGTATTGTAGGGAAATGGTCGCTCCCACACAGGTCATCGTGAACCAACCATTCAAATTCATTTAAAAGACGAGAGTCAGTAACTGATAAATCAAGAGCTGAATATGTTCCTGTGCCAGGATGTAAATATGTATGTGACCCGTCATTGAAAATGCAGAGATCATTGTTTGAAAGAAAATCCTCAAGTATTTTACCTTTGGTGTTCGTAGTAGTACCACCCCAGAGTGGGTTGTGGGCATTTAAATCGCCCATGATTATACAGGGCTTGGGAAGTTCATTGTAAAGAGCTTGTAGATCAGTTGACTGGACAGTAGATGAAGGTGAAATATACAATGAACAAAGTGTAAATGCAACTTGCAATGTAAGTCGCACAGCTACGGCTTGGAGATTTGTTTTAAGCGCTATTGAACTATGTATAACATTTTGCCGTACCAAGATTGACGATCCTCCACTTGCCCTATCACCCGGAGGTGAAAAATAATGATATGCATTGAAATGACGGAGGTCAAGAGTATCTGTGTGTTTTAAATATGTTTCCTGTAGACAGATTGCTGACGGTGTAAAATCCTGGATTAAAAGCTGCAATTCATTGAAATTAGTCCTTAGTCCTCTGCAATTCCACTGAATAATATTATTCTGATAACTTATCTTTTGGGGGGATTTATTGGGGATCTACCCCGCACTTTTTTGGTGGGCGACAAGCTGTGTGCCCTAGAGCGGACGTTTTCAGACACGTCCATGTCTTCAAGTGATCCATATTTGTTGAACAACTGAATTTTGTTTTCTGATCCTTTAGGGGTTCTGCCACCGAGCCTTTTCGAGGAATCTGGCTTTTTACTTTTGTTGGTAATAATTTGTTGAGACTGTTGACTGAGAAGATGGTTCGTGATCAGAGGATGCCTGTGATTGGATTTGGGATGTACTGGGAAGTGGCTCTGCTGTCTGAGTGGATATGGCAGGTGAAATAAGTTGAGGAGTATCTGTTGCCATCCATGTTAAGTTGGTCTGACAACTTGCAGACAATTTGGTAACTGTAGGGGTGGCTGCTGACGTTCCGGCAATGGAGCATAGCTTTGTGTTTGTTCTGAGCTGTGAACCAGTTTCTTTGCGTCTGCAAAGCTAACATTCTGTGTAAATTTTATTCGATTGATGGCCATGTGCTCTTTCCAAACAGGACAGTCTTTTGAGAATGATGGGTGTTCCCCTTTGCAGTTAGCACATTTTTGGACATTACTGTCACAATCTTCTGTTGTGTGTGTCTTTTCACTGCAGTGAGCACACACAACAGACAATGTGCAAGTATTTACACCGTGCCCAAACTTTTGACATTTGAAACACCTAAGAGGGTTAGGAATGTATGTCTCAACATTGAGGTTACAATAACCTGCCTTCAGAGATTTTGGTGCATTAGGTAGAGAAAAGGAAAACAGATAAGTATTAGTTTGGATGGTTGTGCCATTTTTACGGGTAGAGAAACGTTTTACATAAAGTACACCCTGATCCTTCATCTCGGAAACAATATCTAGTTCCGACATGTCAGCCAGCAATCGCTCACGATCTCTAACAATTCCCTTGCTCGTATTGAGGGTCTTGTGAGCTGAGACGTTAACAGAAATGCCAACAAAAGTTTTTGTGTTCAAAAGATTAGTTGACTGTTGTCTCTTGGCACACTCAATCAACAGGGCACCTGAACGCAATCTTCTAATATTCTTCACCTCGCCGGCAATGCCTTGGATACCCTTAGACACAGCAAACGGGTTCAGTTTTAATGGTGTCAAATCCTTTGTCTCCATGACAACAAATCGAGGCCAGTAATCAATTGGTTTGGACATTCTGAGATCGTTGTCAGCAAGGTCAATTTCGAGAGGACGTTTAGTTTTTTTGTTTGGGGTTTCATAAGCCATGGTTTATAGTTTAGATTTCATCATCCGAGCTCCCCACCCACCACGGAGTATCACAAGGACAATGCTAAAAACAAGTGGGTCTCCAACTTGCAGCACCAAGGATACTCGGATGATATACTCCAGCAGAAGAGTTACAAATAACAAATCCACCAGATTGGCCCATGAGCCACCGCCTTCTGGCATAGGACTCTAGGCAAAGTGCAAAATATCATAGTTCAAAATTATAAACATCGAATATGAACAATTTTGTCAAGACCAAAAGGTGAACATTTACAAATCCAATTCGTGTTATGACAAATAAAATATAGGCCATACACACAGGGCTTGGCGTGACCAGCCGATTGATAGAATCGGGCCGATTCTACCACCCGTCTAGGTGAAGTAAGGGCCGAAGTGGTGTGTTGAGCAAAGGGAACACGATTCAGGCTCCCAGTGCCCTCAACCACCAGACTACCGTCCTCCACCGACACGGGACGCAACCCACGGCGAACAGGTTGCCCAATTTGGTCGCCTCTTACGACCAGCAATGGGGTGCTGTGGACACATTCTGTCCCGTGTCCACACGGGAGAAGAGCACTTAGCGTTACCCAGCACCCACCATGAGGAGGTGGCTCTTCATGGGTGCCGACCTGGTTTGAGAGTACTAACATATAAACAATGACTTTGGCTCATCACGAACTACACTCAGTAACCTTTTCTGTCGCATGTGGAGAAAATCTGGTATCTCAAAGCCTGGTGCACTCTCAACCTCCAGCCGAGGGGTTCACTCAGCCAAGGTGTAATATGAGATCTCGTCAAGTTGTACTCTAACATGAGACTGAACCCTATTATTTTCCCTAGCCCTGCCTGCAGTGCTAAGGCTCTAAATAGGTTTGTTTGATACTGTCGGAATTATATATTAAGTATTTAACATTAATCTATTCTAACGTGCACACAAATATACGGGTTCACTTCACGGGCTTTATGACACATTTTATATATGCCATGTGCACATGTTACATATACATTGTTTAAGCTTGTCTTGACCATCACCAACTAATCAAAATTTCAAATTTATACCGATACGCTACGACTCTCTCAAAGTAAATAGATTTGCGTTGAATGAATGCCTCGTGATAGGAAAATATGTGATATTTTCTAAAACCAAAAACCTACATAAATAAAACACCATATCCTCATCAACACTGATATTATGGTAACTTTGGCTGTAGCGATGTGGCGGGCTCTTCACGATGATTGTACGTGTGCTTCTAACCTATATATTTTCTTGTATGTGGAAACGTCATCTTGGAAGTGCAAGGTTTGTAGCAAACAGGATTGCCTGATGTGAAGTTATAAAAAGAATAATGATGAAAATAAGAGATTCAACTGTTAATAGGATGGAATTGTGAATTACTCTCAAACTGATTATTATTGCAATGAATGAATGCATCTTAATAAGATAGTATTGATGCATTTAAAGAAATACAATAAATATAACTGCACGCAGCGATGAAAGGCTCCTTGGCTTTAATTCTACCTCGCCCATGTATCAGTCATAAGCTGTTTCACGATGGGTTTGTCATGGACAACGTGCATTGGTGTATGTTACTACAACTGTATGCATGCCCAAATGTTCCTCGCCCTCTGGAGGGCAGCCAACTCCTTGGGGAGTATCCAGCATACACTATGTGCGCACTGAGTTCATGTCGCACCTCCTAACGAGGTCTACAAATAGACAAACAACAAAATATACTGATTTCGGTTTTTTTATTAGTTCCGTTTCTCCGAACTAAGAGATAGGAGCACACCTAAAAGTCTACTGTACAATAGTGTCGTTGTGTCCTCCACTGTCATCATCATCATCATCATCATCATCATCATCATCAACATCATCAAACACATTGTTCGAGTCTTGTATTTGCTTGAGTAATTCACTTGTCTTCGGACCCCACTGCATATAGTACAGATAAGTATTAATCAAGCATACGTCTCTTTAAACGTGCTCCAAATGAATTTCCTAAATTTGACTTGGATCATGTCTTGGTTCACACCACGTGTCATGTACAGCAGCCGTTTCTCATTCAATACGTTTTTATTCAGCACACGGATATGTGACTACATGTGTTCTTATACTTTGATCTTCCAGATAAGCCATTGTATTGTCATCACTGACTGACTCATCATCGTTCATCTCAAGACACAGTTTATCAACCACAAGTAACCATTCGGTTTCTGGGTAGCCTTCTGAAACTGGTCCATGAAATATTTATATCTGTTCTGCCAACGTCGTGAGCCAAATGCATCCTTTTCCAGGTCGGAATGAATGCCTTAATGAAATTCAACGTGTGATAAACATGGGTTTCAGTGGTATTTTACAAGGGCTGCCATCATTTGTAGAAACATATAACACGTTCACGTTTAATGTTCATCATAGTAAATGGGTGTAAGATTTTAAATTCATCATCCACATGTTGCTTGAGATCTTCTGCTGAAAATTTTGTTCGGTTATGACGAGACAAGTCATGAGCCCAAACACATTGTTTGGAACCTATGGGATATGGATGCATGTTCATACGTCGGCAGTCCTACTACAAATGACACATTTTAGCCTTTTGTCTCTATTTAAAAATCTGTTTCCATTCGCTTTGGTGTCACTGCTTCAGTGCTGTTTTCCCTATGGACGACACTTTCTCTATTCAACTTCGCTCTAGCTTGTTGAATAACGTGTTGGATGGGAGATGTGGGGGCAAATGTGTTCGTAGAAGGGAGTGGGTAAGGGATTTGGATAGCCTTAGGCCTGCAGATAGTAATATTTGGTCCATTTCTTAGTGTCATCCAGATAGGCTTTCCAATATTTCCTGTTCATTTTCTTGTTCCAGCTGAATGACTGACTCTTGGGTTGCAGATGAAGTGTCACTGTCATGGGTTCATGGCTAAATGAAGCTGGATTGCACTCGTGGCCCTTTATATAGATGTCCAATGAACTCCTCTCATGTTCAGAAAAGAGCAGAGCATGGTTTCGATCCATGATCCTCTAGGTTATGAGCCCAGTGCGCTTCCACTGCGCCACTCCGCCTTACTTGTACCGGACTTTTGTTAGAACTGTCATATCAACCAGTGACAACCAAGGACAACCAAATCGTCACAGGTGCACACAGTACATCACACTCCTATAGTGACATAACCCTTGTGAAAGTGTTTGAGGACTGTTGCATAGAAACCCCTCATCAACAATGTTCGCCATTGTGAGGTGGATATTCTTATCAAATCGTGAATATTGTTTCGCCTTTTATAGCGTAATCAGTACTGTGTTTCAAGCGATCATAATCTTCCTCCTTGGTCCCACATTCAAATGCATACTGGCCCTCCTTCCGGTCATCTTTAGTGGTAAAACACAAAACGTTCATTCGACCTGTGACACTGACGTCTTCTTCATCACATATTTCGGGGCAAAATCAACTGTTCCACAGTTAAATCCTGAAACCAAATATAAAATAATACAAATCACATAGATAACAGAAGACTGTTCTGTTTCAAATCTGCAGGTATCCCTAGCCTGATGAGTAGAAAAACACCAAACTACGCTTTCAAATGGAAAGATGAAATAACACCAATTGTTTTAGAACCAATCGATTTGTTAAAATACGTATCTTGCACATGTCAGGTATATCGTAAAGGTCTTCTAAATTGGAACTAGTGTAGTAGTCACCCCATACGTGGACAAGCAACAACATAAGCCATTCAGTGTCAGAGGACTCCCCTTCTTTCTACTTTTCCTCGAAGATGTTGATGAAATACTTTCTATTTTCTTTGATAGTAGTCTATTCTATCTTCGGCTACCAGAACCAGTAGAGTCCGGAGCATGTGTAGATTCTCTCTAGCAACCGAACTCTGAATGACATGGGATCTGTTCGGGGACGTTTTTCTAGGAAAATTGTTCATCCCAAGGTCAACTAGGATATTGCCCCTGTGAAAATGAGGTTACCAACAAAGTGTTTTCCCAGGTCATTGTGAGGTCATGCTTTTAGACTAGGTTGTGCCTGTTGAGGTCACACAGGTGTTGATGACATCACTTTCTGCAATTTCAACACCCATACAACAAAGGCGGGAATCACTGGAAAAGAAGATCAGAAGACAACACGAATTCATGAAGTAATAGACTCGAATCACCGTCTCGCTGTTTTACATAATAAGCCAGTCTTGGAGAAATATTCTTTTGTGAACTGTTTGAATGCTGTAGTTCTTTGACGGCTGTAGGCAAGACAGTAGTTGACTATGATTCAGGAAGCTCACTCTATCATAGGAACTGGAGTGTCATCGAACCTGCGTCTTCAGCGTGACGAGAGAACGCCTTTACCCTGATGGTAATTTGTACTCGGTACCAGGTTTCGGAAGCAGTAAATGAACATTACATAGAAACGATCAGTCTGCATATTTGCAAACAGCGTAGTATCAGAATGTATGACAGAACCTAATGAAAAACAAGCCTCCTCCTTTTCAGACACCTAGTGTAAACGATGGATTACGGTGACCAATTGCTGTAATTTTCACGCATATATTACCCTGCACGACAAACTGAATTAAGTGTCTCATGACATGGAAATAAGATGTTGCATTCCTTTTGTCTTGTACATGTATACTAAACAACAAGGAAAGAGACTGTGCATATGTTACTTTATGTCCCAAAGATACCTATACTTGATTTTTCATAGTCGTCGAACAGTCTGTAACTGAAATGATTTATTTCCACATTCTAGTTTAATATTCATATCTATTTTAATTGGGTTTGCTGTCCATCGGTAACAGGTTTTTATAATTTGCCTTTATTTATTATAATGTTATAACTAGTCGTTAGTCACGATATTGCTCAAATATTGCCGATGTGACTTAAAATCTGAACTCCTAACAGTCACTCACTTTTTAATATCCCCTATTGTAGCTGGAAGAGCCCTGCACTGTGGTGATCAACAACATTCACTCAGTCTCTCAACATCAGAGCAGCATTTCTAATTTATGTATTTGTGGGTGGCCATCGTCGGTTTAAGATTTAATAAAAATTACGATATTACATGAAGAAGAACCGTAAGTAACTGTGATTCAGCTGTTTTCCTTTTTATTACCTGCTATGGGAAATCTGCATCATTTAAGAAATTACAGTTGTCTTAAACACTAGTAACTATTGTCTATTTTCTTTGGTGTTCAGGAAATAGATAATAAATACGACCAAATCAGACTTTGAATCCGTAAACAACTGAAAGCAAAAGCAACAGAGACATATAAAACACCATCATAGACTGAGAGAGCATCATAATAGATTGCACTTAGTCACTTTGTTTATTGTGTATTAATCAACGAAATGTATAAGAAAGACTGTTAACACCTAGCGCTTAGCCTTAGTGTTGTCATTTGTCTTCTACCTACAGAATTCATCCCACCACTGACACAGGAAGCAGCTGAATGAGCATTCGCTTGGTTCGTGTCGGCGGCTGAATTACACTCGGAAAAGAAATAATAGATAGAATTGTTTATTGCGTCAATAGTTATACCAAAAATCCATAAACTCTTGACTGATAAGCCACTCGTTGTATAACAACCGACCAACATTGACCTATGGGACACTATAGAGACTTTAACACATACCCATTGTAACTGTAATAGAGTATGATTACATATTACTCATTACAGCCATAAACAATTTGCGTATAATACCATAACATAATAAAATGGATCCACACACACATATAACCACACCAGCAGTCATACATACACCCATACATACAACCGTATACACATACACAACCAGATATGTCATTATGAATACCTACTCCGACACACCTATAAAATCCCACACTCTCCCTTACTGACATACATGTAAGTACACACACCAAACCATCCTCACACACCCTGCCAACCTCACACCCGGTTATGCACACACACACAAACGCACACACTCATGCACGTGCACACAAACACACATCCAGGTTCATACATGCACACGCACGTACATACCTATCTATCGACACATCCATACATACGACCGCACACACACATACACCACCAAAGATACCAGTATAAACATCTATTTATACATTTCTTTACAATCATACACACGTATATACTAACATACACATACCCAGCCATCCATCCACACACACGCGCGCACGCACTCACACATTCATCCTGGAACACCTACACACGCATCTACACTACTAAAACAGGAAACGCATAAGTAATGTTTTTCCATGTAACTTTCCGAATTTGAATCATTGGTGTGTATGTAACCAGTATATCTATGGTGAACTCTGTCTACAAATATTTCAATATGATGAAATCATCAGGCCGCATGTCCTTCCTTTCATGAACCGCCAGAACGTCATTTTTCAGAATGATAACGCTCGGTCGAATACAGGAAGAATTACCAAAGATTTTCTTGCCCAGAACAACGTTCAGGTTCTTGATTGACCCTCACATTCACCGGATCTTAACCCTATTGAACATTTGTGGGGCGTATTGGATCGTCTTGTGCGACAGCGTGACCCTCAGCCAAAGACGCTACCTGCTCTGTTTGTGGCCTTGAGGGAAGAGTGCCAACTTATTCCCAGGCACGACACGCGGAATTTATGGGACGCCGATGCCAAGCAACCATTGATACTAATGATGACCACACAAGATAATGACTGCTCTGCTACCTTGACCTTGGAACACTTGTCATTTGTGACATACAGTTTCTTGCAGCATTGGGCCGCTAATGTTCATTAACCTTAAGTGTATAAAATGATAACAATTTTCAGCTATGCGTTTCTTTTTTTGGAGAATATATACACAACCATATGTACAACCGCGAATACACCACCAACCTTAATAGCATAAATACACACATATATGAACTTTTATATATATATATGCTGGATTTATGCTTTTCTTACATACGATTTATGCGCGTGCCTATGCATAATTATATACTTGGTTTGCAATAATGAAATAAATTTAATAACGTTTGGATATCTGTAAGAATGAATTGGTAAATATTTCCTTCTGAGATCGGAGTACAGTGGACAAACAAGAAGGAAGTGGCACAGCAAAAATAACTTAGTTTTCGTTTTTGCGGAAACCCAATGGATACTGGGTAATGTAGGTTTCCGCTGGGTTTCAGTACATGGAAACACGCAATGAGAGTTTCCGTATAGCTTACAAAACCGAAACTAACAAGTCTTAGTTTCCATCATGTTTCTGCGACTGAAACTGTCTTTAGGAGTTTCCACTTGTTGCGGAAACCTAGTGGATACTAGGTAATGTAGGTTTCCGCTAGGTTTCTGTACCCGGAAACAGAGAGAGAAAAAACAACAGAAAAAGGCGTATCTGAACCGACAAGCTTAGCTTGGTGCTGTTCCATTGGAGACTATATTTAAGTACTAAGACAATAACAAAGCAAAAATAATAAGATTTTGAGATTTCCGGAAACCTACATGAAAAATGTCATTTAAGTAAAATTTATGTCAAATCATATAAGTTCATGGAAACTATTGTTGTTGATACTGCATAAAACAAGTGGAAAACAACATCGATGGTTTCCATTAGTGAGATCTTGAATGAAACGATTGTAGAAAATAAATGTGACTCCATATGCATATATCCAGAGACCAACATTAAACTGCCTATGTGCGGTGTTCAACTTGGTGATCTCAGTGTTTCTGTACACCAGAATTCAAATAGAGGATATTGTCACATAAAATAATATTAACTTCAGGACAACGGAAACCTAATTGAAAGAGTATGGAAACTTAAGATTCTACGTACTCAGTCTCTTTTAGGTTTTGTTTGGGAAATCTTTACCTTATGAACTACCGAGTAAGGCGCCATTGGGTTTCAGTTTCCATTTGTGATATTTCTCAACGTGGTACATACTGATATATAGTAACTGGGAGTGGTCAGGCTCATTGCATATAACTGTACCAAACAGAACAATATGTTCGTGAACATTCTGGGGCAGAATTACATTTTGTACAGCACCATAATACAAAACACAGCAAATCTGTTTAGTGAATTTATATAATTTGTTCTAGGGTACATAAAATATCAGTAAATCATATTTCCCACACATTTGCTCCAATTGTAACTTGTTGTCTGTCTCGCCTAGAAGAACTTCCCGGTGAAAAGAAAGTTGAAATGCAATGACTTTTTATGATGTTATTACAAGAAAAATGAAAACATAGATATCAAACTTAAAACAAGCTAACGTTAACCATTAGGTTATTACCTTGTTCGAGGAATGTACCCATCAATATTCACACGAAAGAGTCCAACGACAAGCTATTCACCTGCAGCTGACGAAAGACCTGTTCCGTGTCATGTGCCCTTTTTTAAGTTTTTTTTTTGGCTTTGGTGTATCTTCTCAACGAACACCCGACAATTTAGTGGGGGCGTGTTGTGACAAGGTATTAACTGGTTCTTAGCCCCAGCAGCTATTAGTCTGTAGCTGACAGTGAACTGTGTTTAGTGATGGTTTTTTTTTGCATTATAATTTAAAGGTGTCATGCATCATGTGTGAATAGTATGTGCATTGTTCAGGGTTTTTTTGTGTATTAGAGAAATGCTGACGAAAATGCGAGTATCATGTAGGCCATGTATCATGTTCGTATGATGTTTTTATATCATATTCTAAAGGGATCAAGTATCATGGGTGAATGTTATATGCTGTGGTACAATAAATTTCAGAACAGGCTGTACTTAATCCCTTGTTAATATCCCCCTCCCCTTAGGCAGTTAGCTACGGGTGACTGATTCACACCCTGAAACAGGGGCACGGTGGGGTACCTCCCTTTTGACAAATCCGCTGTGCAAGATAAAAGTGATAAATCAAGTAGATTGTTATCGGTTAATCCTTCATCCGTGTTTTTTTTTTTTAACCCCGTTGATAATTCCTTTTGGTGCTCCTGCAACCATACATTACACAACATGCAATATCGGCATCACAACCAGACTACATCCATCGATACTATTGTTTGATTTATTTAATGCCTGCCAAGGAAGACAACTGCCCAGTCCCTGTGTCCGTCACGGCTGATGGAGCAGGCACTGTCCACCTATCAGCCAGACTAGGTAACCGGAAGCGCTTGATTAGGAATGAATAAGGCTTCGCGAGATGTGATGTCATTGTGAAAACAAACAATTTACTTTAACACATATTGCAGTTAACACATATTGCAGTTATCACTGTTTTTCTAAAACTATGGAGGGTAAGCAGACTAGTGACATGTTTACAGTAGAATTTAGAAAATTATTGTGCACTCATAAGTCTTTGTTTGAAATGTCGCCCTCTTTGTTCAAACGTACAAGCGCGAGATTGGAAAAACTTCGTACTTGTTTTGAAGTAAGGTCTGTGAGATGGCAGTCAGTATACTTGCTACAATTTTCTTGAAATATCTTGTAAACATATTTTATTCATGAACATAAATAACATGAACATGGATTGGCACGACAAGCCAACGACTTCTATGTAAGTGCCTCTCCATTAACTATAATATAATGCAATCAAACCTTTACACAGTACAGAGGCAATGAATTATTTCAGAAAATAAAAAGCAAAAGAAACAGTACTTATTTCCACGAAGGCATTAGATCATTAACATTCGGGAAATACGTCTACACAAGTTACATTAAAAGGGTTCATTGTAGTTGTAGGCTAGAAGAATTTGAATCTATTTGAAAGCAGTATGTATTTATGAACAGAGTCAAGAATAAGTTGATTAATTCTGTTGCTTGAAGTTTGATTACCTTGAAGAACTGAATTCAAGTCAAAGCCATTAGTGTAGAAAAATTGATCTGATCTTATTGAGTCATAATAAGGGCAGGAAAAGAAGTAGTGGAGAGAGTCTTCCCATGGAGAGTCTTCTTGAGATATGGCAACGTATTTCACAATTGAAGCTTTGGAACTAAGGATCTGAGAACCTTTGAGCGATCGCAACGGACACCCAGAACAGAAAAATTAACGGTACCCCATCCTTGCCAGGTAAGTTTCAGATGAAATTTGCAGTTTGTATCGAATGATACGTTATTTTACAGTAACCATTCGCTCGCATTTCGACTTTCGTCACGGTATTGCATTTTGATGTGAAATCTGATGTGAAAAACCCAATATTGTTGATAACAGCTGAATGTTCCATTATGACACACGTACAAACATTGTTTCGTGCTCCCATTAAAATGTACCTGTACGCTGAGTCTGAAATGATACTAATACGCAGGAAATCAACAAGTGAAATATTGATGAAATAATTAGTGTCATGATAATTAGTTGGAAAATATTACCAATCGACATGTGTTCATAATCCAAATGTGTGTCTCTTTATGTTTCAGGGTGTTGTGAGAAGAATCATGGAAAAGTTCGGACTTATTTAAGGTAAAATGACTTTCTCCAAGTTTTATTATTGCTCGACATGATAATATATTTAAAATACCTGCCATGCTTTCAGGACATCCTGCCAAAAGGTTATATAAATCTGAATGTAATTTCAATGTCTTTGAAACGTATATTGTCTTAAAGTAGATAATTTCAAAGTGTCCATAAATGTTTTAGTGTCAATCATGCTCAAACCCCCTTCTTTATAGTTGTTTTGATTTTGTTTTAGTTTATCATTCTTTTCATTCCAAACAAATCTACAACAAATAATTTTTTCCAGGGAAGTGATATAGCCTGTTGGTAGATTGGGCAGGGAAATATGAACCAATGTTATTATTGTTATTTTACCAATAAGTGTTACATTTCTTTTTCTTCAAGACTTCTAAGAGTATATTAATCTCCTCCAGTCTTTTTCTTGTGTTGTTTAACCACTACTCTTCGTGATCTGGTGTAAATTTAATATCTAGTACATCAAATACACCAACTACCCATTCAATTTTCAGATCATTACATATCTTATCAATAGATCTAGCTTTTAATCCAATCCAGATTGCTTTCGATTTATCTTAATTTTCTAAATTTTCAAACATGATATTTTGTAAAAAGTTTTCAGCAGCAGAATACAGTGTCTCTTCAGCCCCATCAACATGATCAAGAAACAGTTCAGTATCATCAGCATATTGTTCCAGTTTATATTCATTATCTTTGATAACGTTAGCTTTGATGTTTTCATTATTTCTTATGATGCAACCATAATATCTAGTAGAATTGACGTAGCACACCAAGGCTGTGTGTAGTGCATAATATCTACTTCATCATGTTGATCATGTTAATATTAATAGAAATCTTATGTTACCCTATCAGCAATGCATATACCAGAGTTACTTATTACTTTGTTTGATACAAACAAAAGAAAGAATCTCTAAGTTCCTGAAACTGGATTACTTAATACCACTTGTACCAGTTTATATACACTACCTGACACCAGGGTTTGAAACACCCTGAGTCATTTTTCTGAGATATGTGTTACGTAACATTGCGTTGTCACATCACAACATATCTGTAATAAAATAACTTTTCTTATCTCAAGTCTTTACCCATCATCGTAATGTGTCATTATCTACTTTGACCAAGCACCGCTCCCTAGAATATATGATGGACATAACTTCACCGCTCCCTAGAATAGGGATGGACATAGCTTCACCGCTCCCTAGAATATATGATGGACATAACTTCACCGCTCCCTAGAATATATGATGGACACAACTTCACCGCTCCCTAGAATATATGATGGACATAACTTCACCGCTCCCTAGAATATATGATGGACATAACTTCACCGCTCCCTAGAATAGGGATGGACATAACTTCACCGCTCCCTAGAATATATGATGGACATAACTTCACCGCTCCCTAGAATATATGATGGACATAACTTCACCGAACTCTAGAATATATGATGGACATAACTTCACCGCTCCCTAGAATATATGATGGACATAACTTCACCGCTCCCTAGAATATATGATGGACATAACTTCACTGCTCCCTAGAATAGGGATGGACATAACTTCACCGCTCCCTAGAATATATGATGGACATAACTTCACCGCTCCCTAGAATAGGGATGGACATAACTTCACCGTTCCCTAGAATATATGATGGACATAACTTCACCGCTCCCTAGAATATATGATGGACATAACTTCACCGCTCCCTAGAATATATGATGGACATAACTTCACCGCTCCCTAGAATATATGATGGACATGACTTCACCGCTCCCTAAAATATATGATGGACATCACTTCACCGCTCCCTAGAATATATGATGGACACAGCTTCACCGCTCCCTAGAATATATGATGGACATAACTTCACCGCTCCCTAGAATATATGATGGACATAACTTCACCGCTCCCTAGAATATATGATGGACATAACTTCACCGCTCCCTAGAATATATGATGGACATAACTTCACCGCTCCCTAGAATATATTATGGACATAACTTCACCGCTCCCTAGAATATATGATGGACATAACTTCACCGCTCCCTAGAATATATGATGGACATAACTTCACCGCTCCCTAGAATATATGATGGACATGACTTCACCGCTCCCTAGAATATATGATAGACACAACTTCACCGCTCCCTAGAATATATGATGGACATAACTTCACCGCTCCCTAGAATATATGATGGACACAACTTCACCGCTCCCTAGAATATATAATGGACATAACTTCACCGCTCCCTAGAATATATGATGGACATGACTTCACCGCTCCCTAGAATATATGATGGACATAACTTCACCGCTCCCTAGAATATATGATGGACATAACTTCACCGCTCCCTAGAATATATGATGGACACAACTTCACCGCTCCCTAGAATATATGACGGACATAACTTCACCGCTCCCTAGAATATATGATGGACATAACTTCACCACTCCCTAGAATATATGATGGACATAGCTTCACCGCTCCCTTGAATATATGATGGACATGGCTTCACCGCTCCCTAAAATATATGATGGACATAACTTCACCGCTCCCTAGAATATATGATAGACATAACTTCACCGCTCCCTAGAATATATGATGGACATAACTTCACCGCTCCCTAGAATATATGATGGACATAACTTCACCGCTCCCTAGAATATATGATGGACATAACTTCACCGCTCCCTAGAATATATGATGGACATAGCTTCACCGCTCCCTAGAATATATGATGGACACAACTTCACCGCTCTCTAGAATATATGATGTACACAACTTCACCGCTCCCTAGAAAATATGATGGACACAACTTCACCGCTCCCTAGAATATATGATGGACACAACTTCACCGCTCCCTAGAATATATGATGGACACAACTTCACCGCTCCCTAGAATATATGATGGACACAACTTCACCGCTCCCTAGAATATATGATGGACACAACTTCACCACTCCCTAGAATATATGATGGACACAACTTCACCGCTCCCTAGAATATATGATGGACATAACTTCACCGCTCCCTAGAATATATGATGGACATAACTTCACCGCTCCCTAGAATATATGATGTACACAACTTCACCGCTCCCTAGAAAATATGATGGACACAACTTCACCGCTCCCTAGAATATATGATGGACACAACTTCACCGCTCCCTAGAATATATGATGGACACAACTTCACCGCTCCCTAGAATATATGATGGACACAACTTCACCGCTCCCTAGAATATATGATGGACACAACTTCACCACTCCCTAGAATATATGATGGACACAACTTCACCGCTCCCTAGAATATATGATGGACATAACTTCACCGCTCCCTAGAATATATGATGGACATAACTTCACCGCTCCCTAGAATATATGATGGACATAACTTCACCGCTCCCTAGAATATATGATGGACATAACTTCACCGCTCCCTAGAATATATGATGGACATAACTTCACCGCTCCCCAGAATATATGATGGACATAGCTTCACCGCTCCCTAGAATATATGATGGACATAACTTCACCACTCCCTAGAATATATGATGGACATAACTTCACCGCTCCCTAGAATATATGATGGACATAACTTCACCACTCCCTAGAATATATGATGGACATAACTTCACCGCTCCCTAGAATAAATGATGGACATAACTTCACCGCTCCTGAGAATATATGATGGACATAGCTTCACCGCTCCCTAGAATATATGATGGACATAGCTTCACCGCTCCTTAGAATATATGATGGACATAACTTCACCGCTCCCTAGAATATATGATGGACATAACTTCACCACTCCGTAGAATATATGATGGACATAACTTCACCGCTCCCTAGAATAGGGATGGACATAACTTCACCACTCCCTAGAATATATGATGGACATAACTTCACCGCTCCCTAGAATATATGATGGACACAACTTCACCGCTCCCTAGAATATATGATGGACATAGCTTCACCGCTCCCTAGAATATATGATGGACACAACTTCACCGCTCCCTAGAATATATGATGGACATAGCTTCACCGCTCCCTAGAATATATGATGGACACAACTTCACCGCTCCCTAGAATATATGATGGACACAACTTCACCGCTCCCTAGAATATATGATGGACATAACTTCACCGCTCCCTAGAATATATGATGGACATAACTTCACCGCTCCCTAGAATATATGATGGACATAACTTCACCACTCCCTAGAATATATGATGGACATAACTTCACCGCTCCCTAGAATATATGATGGACATAACTTCACCGCTCCCTAGAATACATGATGGACATAACTTCACCGCTCCCTAGAATATATGATGGACATAACTTCACCACTCCCTAGAATATATGATGGACATAACTTCACCGCTCCCTAAAATATATGATGGACATAACTTCACCACTCCCTAGAATATATGATGGACATAACTTCACCGCTCCCTAGAATATATGATGGACATAACTTCACCGCTCCCTAGAATATATGATGGACATAACTTCACCCCTCCCTAGAATATATGATGGACATAACTTCACCACTCCCTAGAATATATGATGGACATAGCTTCACCGCTCCCTAGAATATATGATGGACACAACTTCACCGCTCTCTAGAATATATGATGTACACAACTTCACCGCTCCCTAGAAAACATGATGGACACAACTTCACCGCTCCCTAGAATATATGATGGACACAACTTCACCGCTCCCTAGAATATATGATGGACATAGCTTCACCGCTCCCTAGAATATATGATGGACACAACTTCACTGCTCCCTAGAATATATGATGGACATAACTTCACCGCTCCCTAGAATATATGATGGACACAACACATCATATATTCTAGGGAGTGGTGAAGTTGTGTCCATCATATATTCTAGGGAGCGGTGAAGTTATGTCCATCATATATTCCAAGGAGCGGTGAAGCTATGTCCATCATATATTCTAGGGAGCGGTGAAGCTATGTCCATCATATATTCTCAGGAGCGGTGAAGTTATGTCCATCATATATTCTAGGGAGCGGTGAAGTTATGTCCATCATTTATTCTAGGGAGTGGTGAAGTTATGTCCATCATATATTCTAGGGAGCGGTGAAGTTATGTCCATCATATATTCTAGGGAGTGGTGAAGTTATGTCCATCATATATTCTAGGGAGGGGTGAAGTTATGTCCATCATATATTCTAGGGAGCGGTGAAGTTATGTCCATCATATATTCTAGGGAGCGGTGAAGTTATGTCCATCATATATTCTAGGGAGCGGTGAAGCTATGTCCATCCCTATTCTAGGGAGCGGTAAAGTTATGTCCATCATATATTCTAGGGAGCGGTGAAGTTATGTCCATCATATATTCTAGGGAGCGGTGAAGTTATGTCCATCATATATTCTAGGGAGCGGTGAAGTTATGTCCATCATATATTCTAGGGAGCGGTGAAGTTATGTCCATCATATATTCTAGGGAGCGGTGAAGTTATGTCCATCATATATTCTAGGGAGCGGTGAAGTTATGTCCATCATATATTCTAGGGAGCGGTGAAGTTATGTCCATCATATATTCTAGGGAGCGGTGAAGTTATGTCCATCATATATTCTAGGGAGCGGTGAAGTTATGTCCATCATATATTCTAGGGAGCGGTGAAGTTATGTCCATCATATATTCTAGGGAGTGGTGAAGTTATGTCCATCCCTATTCTAGGGAGTGGTGAAGTTGTGTCCATCCCTATTCTAGGGAGCGGTGAAGTTATGTCCATCATATATTCTAGGGAGCGGTGAAGTTATGTCCATCATATATTCTAGGGAGCGGTGAAGTTATGTCCATCATATATTCTAGGGAGCGGTGAAGTTATGTCCATCATATATTCTAGGGAGCGGTGAAGTTATGTCCATCATATATTCTAGGGAGCGGTGAAGTTATGTCCATCATATATTCTAGGGAGCGGTGAAGTTATGTCCATCCCTATTCTAGGGAGCGGTGAAGTTATGTCCATCATATATTCTAGGGAGCGGTGAAGTTATGTCCATCATATATTCTAGGGAGCGGTGAAGTTATGTCCATCATATATTCTAGGGAGCGGTGAAGTCATGTCCATCATATATTCTAGGGAGCGGTGAAGTTATGTCCATCATATATTCTAGGGAGCGGTGAAGTTATGTCCATCATATATTCTAGGGAGCGGTGAAGTTATGTCCATCATATATTCTAGGGAGCGGTGAAGTTATGTCCATCATATATTCTAGGGAGTGGTGAAGTTATGTCCATCCCTATTCTAGGTAGTGGTGAAGTTATGTCCATCCCTATTCTAGGGAGCGGTGAAGTTATGTCCATCATATATTCTAGGGAGCGGTGAAGTTATGTCCATCATATATTCTAGGGAGCGGTGAAGTTATGTCCATCCCTATTCTAGGGAGCGGTGAAGTTATGTCCATCATATATTCTAGGGAGCGGTGAAGTTATGTCCATCATATATTCTAGGGAGCGGTGAAGTTATGTCCATCATATATTCTAGGGAGCGGTGAAGTTATGTCCATCATATATTCTAGGGAGCGGTGAAGTTATGTCCATCCCTATTCTAGGGAGCGGTGAAGTTATGTCCATCATATATTCTAGGGAGCGGTGAAGTTATGTCCATCATATATTCTAGGGAGCGGTGAAGTTATGTCCATCATATATTCTAGGGAGCGGTGAAGTTATGTCCATCATATATTCTAGGGAGTGGTGAAGTTATGTCCATCATGTATTCTAGGGAGTGGTGAAGTTATGTCCATCATATATTCTAGGGAGCGGTGAAGTTATGTCCATCATATATTCTAGGGAGCGGTGAAGTTATGTCCATCATATATTCTAGGGATTGGTGAAGTTATGTCCATCATATATTCTAGGGAGTGGTGAAGTTATGTCCATCATATATTCTAGGGAGCGGTGAAGTTATGTCCATCATATATTCTAGGGAGTGGTGAAGTTATGTCCATTATATATTCTAGGGAGTGGTGAAGTTATGTCCATCATATATTCTAGGGAGTGGTGAAGTTATGTCCATCATATATTCTAGGGAGTGGTGAAGTTATGTCCATCATATATTCTAGGGAGTGGTGAAGTTATGTCCATCATATATTCTAGGGAGCGGTGAAGTTATGTCCATCATATATTCTAGGGAGTGGTGAAGTTATGTCCATCATATATTCTAGGGAGTGGTGAAGTTATGTCCATCATATATTCTAGGGAGTGGTGAAGTTATGTCCATCATATATTCTGGGGAGTGGTGAAGTTATGTCCATCATATATTCTAGGGAGTGGTGAAGTTATGTCCATCATATATTCTAGGGAGTGGTGAAGTTATGTCCATCATATATTCTAGGGAGTGGTGAAGTTATGTCCATCATATATTCTAGGGAGCGGTGAAGTTATGTCCATCATATATTCTAGGGAGCGGTGAAGTTATGTCCATCATATATTCTAGGGAGCGGTGAAGTTATGTCCATCATATATTCTAGGGAGCGGTGAAGTTATGTCCATCATATATTCTAGGGAGCGGTGAAGTTATGTCCATCCCTATTCTAGGGAGCGGTGAAGTTATGTCCATCATATATTCTAGGGAGCGGTGAAGTTATGTCCATCATATATTCTAGGGAGTGGTGAAGTTATGTCCATCATATATTCTAGGGAGCGGTGAAGTTATGTCCATCATATATTCTAGGGAGCGGTGAAGTTATGTCCATCATATATTCTAGGGAGCGGTGAAGTTATGTCCATCATATATTCTAGGGAGCGGTGAAGTTATGTCCATCCCTATTCTAGGGAGCGGTGAAGTTATGTCCATCATATATTCTAGGGAGCGGTGAAGTTATGTCCATCATATATTCTAGGGAGTGGTGAAGTTATGTCCATCATATATTCTAGGGAGCGGTGAAGTTATGTCCATCATATATTCTAGGGAGCGGTGAAGTTATGTCCATCCCTATTCTAGGGAGCGGTGAAGTTATGTCCATCATATATTCTACGGAGCGGTGAAGTTATGTCCATCATATATTCTAGGGAGCGGTGAAGTTATGTCCATCATATATTCTAGGGAGCGGTGAAGTTATATCCATCCCTATTCTAGGGAGTGGTGAAGTTATGTCCATCATATATTCTAGGGAGCGGTGAAGTTATGTCCATCCCTATTCTAGGGAGCGGTGAAGTTATGTCCATCATATATTCTAGGGAGCGGTGAAGTTATGTCCATCATATATTCTAGGGAGCGGTGAAGTTATGTCCATCATATATTCTAGGGAGCGGTGAAGTTATGTCCATCATATATTCTAGGGAGCGGTGAAGTTATGTCCATCATATATTCTAGGGAGCGGTGAAGTTATGTCCATCATATATTCTAGGGAGCGGTGAAGTTATGTCCATCCCTATTCTAGGGAGCGGTGAAGTTATGTCCATCATATATTCTAGGGAGCGGTGAAGTTATGTCCATCATATATTCTAGGGAGCGGTGAAGTTATGTCCATCATATATTCTAGGGAGCGGTGAAGTTATGTCCATCATATATTCTAGGGAGCGGTGAAGTTATGTCTATCCCTATTCTAGGGAGTGGTGAAGTTATGTCCATCATATATTCTAGGGAGTGGTGAAGTTATGTCCATCCCTATTCTAGGGAGCGGTGAAGTTATGTCCATCATATATTCTAGGGAGCGGTGAAGTTATGTCCATCATATATTCTAGGGAGCGGTGAAGTTATGTCCATCATATATTCTAGGGAGCGGTGAAGTTATGTCCATCATATATTCTAGGGAGCGGTGAAGTTATGTCCATCATATATTCTAGGGAGCGGTGAAGTTATGTCCATCATATATTCTAGGGAGTGGTGAAGTTATGTCCATCCCTATTTTAGGGAGTGGTGAAGTTATGTCCATCCCTATTCTAGGGAGCGGTGAAGTTATGTCCATCATATATTCTAGGGAGCGGTGAAGTTATGTCCATCATATATTCTAGGGAGCGGTGAAGTTATGTCCATCCCTATTCTAGGGAGCGGTGAAGTTATGTCCATCATATATTCTAGGGAGCGGTGAAGTTATGTCCATCATATATTCTAGGGAGCGGTGAAGTTATGTCCATCATATATTCTAGGGAGCGGTGAAGTTATGTCCATCCCTATTCTAGGGAGCGGTGAAGTTATGTCCATCCCTATTCTAGGGAGCGGTGAAGTTATGTCCATCATATATTCTAGGGAGCGGTGAAGTTATGTCCATCATATATTCTAGGGAGCGGTGAAGTTATGTCCATCATATATTCTAGGGAGCGGTGAAGTTATGTCCATCATATATTCTAGGGAGTGGTGAAGTTATGTCCATCATATATATAGGGAGTGGTGAAGTTATGTCCATCATATATTCTAGGGAGCGGTGAAGTTATGTCCATCATATATTCTATGGAGCGGTGAAGTTATGTCCATCATATATTCTAGGGAGTGGTGAAGTTATGTCCATCATATATTCTAGGGAGTGGTGAAGTTATGTCCATCATATATTCTAGGGAGCGGTGAAGTTATGTCCATCATATATTCTAGGGAGTGGTGAAGTTATGTCCATCATATATTCTAGGGAGCGGTGAAGTTATGTCCATCATATATTCTAGGGAGCGGTGAAGTTATGTCCATCATATATTCTAGGGAGCGGTGAAGTTATGTCCATCATATATTCTAGGGAGCGGTGAAGTTATGTCCATCATATATTCTAGGGAGCGGTGAAGTTATGTCCATCATATATTCTAGGGAGCGGTGAAGTTATGTCCATCATATATTCTAGGGAGTGGTGAAGTTATGTCCATCCCTATTTTAGGGAGTGGTGAAGTTATGTCCATCCCTATTCTAGGGAGCGGTGAAGTTATGTCCATCATATATTCTAGGGAGCGGTGAAGTTATGTCCATCATATATTCTAGGGAGCGGTGAAGTTATGTCCATCCCTATTCTAGGGAGCGGTGAAGTTATGTCCATCATATATTCTAGGGAGCGGTGAAGTTATGTCCATCATATATTCTAGGGAGCGGTGAAGTTATGTCCATCATATATTCTAGGGAGCGGTGAAGTTATATCCATCCCTATTCTAGGGAGCGGTGAAGTTATGTCCATCCCTATTCTAGGGAGCGGTGAAGTTATGTCCATCATATATTCTAGGGAGCGGTGAAGTTATGTCCATCATATATTCTAGGGAGCGGTGAAGTTATGTCCATCATATATTCTAGGGAGCGGTGAAGTTATGTCCATCATATATTCTAGGGAGTGGTGAAGTTATGTCCATCATATATATAGGGAGTGGTGAAGTTATGTCCATCATATATTCTAGGGAGCGGTGAAGTTATGTCCATCATATATTCTAGGGAGCGGTGAAGTTATGTCCATCATATATTCTAGGGAGTGGTGAAGTTATGTCCATCATATATTCTAGGGAGCGGTGAAGTTATGTCCATCATATATTCTAGGGAGCGGTGAAGTTATGTCCATCATATATTCTAGGGAGCGGTGAAGTTATGTCCATCATATATTCTAGGGAGTGGTGAAGTTATGTCCATCATATATATAGGGAGTGGTGAAGTTATGTCCATCATATATTCTAGGGAGCGGTGAAGTTATGTCCATCATATATTCTATGGAGCGGTGAAGTTATGTCCATCATATATTCTAGGGAGTGGTGAAGTTATGTCCATCATATATTCTAGGGAGTGG
Source organism: Haliotis asinina (assembly GCF_037392515.1). NCBI lineage: Eukaryota > Metazoa > Mollusca > Gastropoda > Lepetellida > Haliotidae > Haliotis > Haliotis asinina. The sequence goes on from NC_090280.1 coordinate 97,819,376, forward strand.
TGAAGTTATGTCCATCATATATTCTAGGGAGTGGTGAAGTTATGTCCATCATATATTCTAGGGAGCGGTGAAGTTATGTCCATCCCTATTCTAGGGAGCGGTGAAGTTATGTCCATCCCTATTCTAGGGAGCGGTGAAGTTATGTCCATCATATATTCTAGGGAGCGGTGAAGTTATGTCCATCATATATTCTAGGGAGCGGTGAAGTTATGTCCATCATATATTCTAGGGAGCGGTGAAGTTATGTCCATCATATATTCTAGGGAGTGGTGAAGTTATGTCCATCATATATATAGGGAGTGGTGAAGTTATGTCCATCATATATTCTAGGGAGCGGTGAAGTTATGTCCATCATATATTCTATGGAGCGGTGAAGTTATGTCCATCATATATTCTAGGGAGTGGTGAAGTTATGTCCATCATATATTCTAGGGAGTGGTGAAGTTATGTCCATCATATATTCTAGGGAGCGGTGAAGTTATGTCCATCATATATTCTAGGGAGTGGTGAAGTTATGTCCATCATATATTCTAGGGAGCGGTGAAGTTATGTCCATCATATATTCTAGGGAGCGGTGAAGTTATGTCCATCATATATTCTAGGGAGCGGTGAAGTTATGTCCATCATATATTCTAGGGAGCGGTGAAGTTATGTCCATCATATATTCTAGGGAGCGGTGAAGTTATGTCCATCATATATTCTAGGGAGCGGTGAAGTTATGTCCATCATATATTCTAGGGAGTGGTGAAGTTATGTCCATCCCTATTTTAGGGAGTGGTGAAGTTATGTCCATCCCTATTCTAGGGAGCGGTGAAGTTATGTCCATCATATATTCTAGGGAGCGGTGAAGTTATGTCCATCATATATTCTAGGGAGCGGTGAAGTTATGTCCATCCCTATTCTAGGGAGCGGTGAAGTTATGTCCATCATATATTCTAGGGAGCGGTGAAGTTATGTCCATCATATATTCTAGGGAGCGGTGAAGTTATGTCCATCATATATTCTAGGGAGCGGTGAAGTTATATCCATCCCTATTCTAGGGAGCGGTGAAGTTATGTCCATCCCTATTCTAGGGAGCGGTGAAGTTATGTCCATCATATATTCTAGGGAGCGGTGAAGTTATGTCCATCATATATTCTAGGGAGCGGTGAAGTTATGTCCATCATATATTCTAGGGAGCGGTGAAGTTATGTCCATCATATATTCTAGGGAGTGGTGAAGTTATGTCCATCATATATATAGGGAGTGGTGAAGTTATGTCCATCATATATTCTAGGGAGCGGTGAAGTTATGTCCATCATATATTCTAGGGAGCGGTGAAGTTATGTCCATCATATATTCTAGGCACAGCAAAAATAACCTGGTTTCTGCAGTGCGGAAACCTGATGGAAAGTGGACTGAAACTTAAGTTTCCACCAAGAATCCAGTGAGTTTCCATTCTTTTACACTGAGTTTCCGCAATGACGGAAACTTTCAATTACCCACTTTCTAAGGGTTTCCGCACGGTATCCGTTACCCATGCTCCAACAAGTTTCCGTTGAGTTTCAGTTAAGTTAGAGATCCATCAGGTTTCCGCAGGGTTTCAGTCACCAAGACTCCATCAGGTTTCCGCAGTTTCAGTTATCAGGACTCCATCAGGTTTCCGCAGAGTTTCAGTTACAAACTGACCTACATAGTTTCCGCAGAGTTTCTGTTGCCAGAAAACTTTCCACAGCATTTCATTTACTCGGGTCACAGGAGTCATTCAATGTGTGTCATTGCATAAAACATTCTTGTTACTCCTGGTTGACAAAGACAATATAAGGAGTTTGTGTACAATCATCGAGTATACATAAAGAAAAACAAAAGATACAATAAGATTCACTGTTTTATTTTCAGACAAATATGGATCAAACATATATCTAATAAATAATAAAAAGATATAGCACTAGATAACAGATCAACATTTGTAACTTATGACAAAAATATTTCTAAAAACATGCTATAACAGTTGCATCCCTTGACTCCTCCTGCACCTCCTCACGCTGACACAGAAAAACACACCCCAGTCAGTCAATGCTAAACATATAATAACACACACCATGCAATACAATACAACAATGAAATGAAATGCAATAAAGAACTTAGGTGAATATTTAAAGTAAATAAAGGTCTCTTTGAAAATAGATAAAAATTAAGATTCAATTTAATTGTATTAATTGAAATACAATCAGAATATCAAAACTATTAAAGTTTTACATTGAGAATAATTCAAATTTAATTGATCACAGATAAAAGTGCGTTCATGTGATCGATTAGCTATTTACTAGCCCACTTGGGCATCCTTCAGCGGATATCTCTGTCATTCTGGTTGGATGCCGCATCCTGGTCTTAGCTTGTTGGCCTTAGCTTTGGTGGTGGCGTTCAAAATTGTGGCTGAGTCCAGTGCAGACGTCTTGAGTTTAGATTCCCAGGTAAAGGGGTAAGAGAGCAATAAATTGGCATCTTCTTCATCACTCACAACTAGTGAAGTCATTTCCAAGGTAAGTATAGTTGAAACCCTTTCCTTTCGTCGATCTGGCCAGTCAATAGTTTTCAGGCTTTTCATGCGCAGTGCAATTTTCTGAAAATTAAACAAAAATCAATCAACAGATAAACCATAATGCCAAGATGGATTGCAAATTATTAAAAAGGAAGTGTCGTGAAAAATCATTTACTTCATTAATCACCCCAACACAAGTTAAGCAGTTCATCACATTTAATGACATATCCTATTTTCTTATGGACACACAATCTGTTGCTCTGAAGTGACATGTAGTCACTGAAGTGTAGTAACATGTTTATATATCATCATTAACTGACTTGATTCTTATGTTATGATTTATGAAATTATGATCTGAATCATGTGTTACATATCTTAAGAATGTAAAAAGCAATAATCCATAAACGTTTTAAATGTATATTTCCGGAACTTAGAATCTGTCATCAGACATTGTAATGAGAAGAGTTGCTACATGTTAATATTCGAATAGATATACTTACGGATTTTTTTTGGGTTTTTTTGTTTTGTTTTTTTGCTGCTGCTGTTCTGTGTGACACTTTCTTTCCGGTTTCTTGTCTACTGAGATCACCACGCCTGTTCCGCCACACTCTACAAAGCGCTTCTGAAAATAAATGTTTAAAGTACTATACTGCATGTTTCACACATTTTAGTTCATCTGTTAGGCAAAGGTATTTATATATGCCATGCTGGCTGGGTTACTGAAGTTAACACCCATAAATCTGTCTTTACACTATTAATTAAATCATTAGCTATTTATAATGACAGGCAGGTGAGTAAAAATTAACTTCACAAGATCCTATTGACCATCCTTGATCGTGATATAGTCACTTGTTTCTTTGACTACTATATTCATAGAGTCCTCGTCATCGGCTTTACTGAAATAAAAACAAATGTCATTTTCCTTGCACTTCATTCAATCATGCATCCAACACAATGTCTAATTAAAATTAAAGATCGTCAGTGAAAATTATACAACCAAGTAAACTACAGATTTATCACTTTGAATACATATATTGTTCTGAAAGTTTACCATTTTGTAGTTAAATGATTTAAAATAACCATCCTTTGTGTTATTTCATGCAAATTCTATGTACATCCTGTTTGCCAAAGTTATGCAACCGGTAAGTGAACAACTGACATAAAGATCATGATAAAAGAAGTTTAGTTATATCACATGACATAACCTTGCAGCAATTAATTTATAAGCATTGTAAAATCAAGGGGTCAGTTTGATGGCAATTTCACACAGGTGTAATGTTAAACTGATTTAGTTTACCGGCTATTCAAATCCATTTGCAAATGATACTTTCATGTTTTTTTTCATTTTGAGAAAACGTACGTAGGGAAGTGAATTAATGAAATATTCAAAGTGAAATTACCTAGTAACATGAGCACATACCTTCGATAGACAAGGGTGATCCTCCAGGAGCAGTCGTGTCAAGATTTTTCTCACAACAGCCTGAAAGATTAAATCAAATACGTTAAACAGGTATATATATAACAGGTATATATATGATTAAGCTCAACACATATGTATTGAATTACTGAAAAATTACATGAAATTTCAAGTGTATCCTACGCAAAGCTAACAGTTTCTTATATGAATTTAGTGTTTGCCTAAAATAGTTCAGAAACACATCTGACCCCTCTGAGCGAATTTGGGGGTAAACAATTTCATTTCACTAATGATCCAGGATTGCATTTAAGAAACTACACCGAAATGTTGCCATTGAAAAAGCCCATCATTTTTATCATTCTTTAACATATATCTGAATTGGTGAAATATATCTTGCAATACCCAGTAAACTCATGAGTGAACCACTACATATGGCGGATCTTTGTGATGCGGATCGTAATTCATCCCCTCCCCCCAACACCTTTTGTACAAGTGTTAACCGAGTTGCAACGCTAAAATTTGCAAACTATTAACAGGAGCACCAAAATCAAAAGTCTGCCCCTTTAAACTTAAATAAATACTTGTGGTTAGTACTAAGATAGTTACTTACAAATACAAGCTTGGTGTATTCTATACCATGTCGATCTATTGAAATGGAACATAAACAAACTTATTTTTCAGGCCTATTTTACTTAGATTTTACGATAACATTTAAAAATAATACGAACGAAAATATGCATTCGCGGGATAAACTTTAGAATCTATCCGGATTTCTGTCATTGACGCAATAATTCTTTAAACGTTATTTGACAATAAAAAAAACCCCTCGGTCTTACCTGACACATCCGAGGTACTCCGAGTTGCTCGCATCCGTTCTCTGCTTTCTTCTCCAAGTCGCGAATTCTTTCGTCGAGTGCTTTTGGGGAAAGTGAGGTGGCCATGGCAAAGTTTACACGACGCAGCCATCTTATGCTTAAAGTTTTGAAAATAATTGCTAGGAAAACAAATTTGTTCCTACCCGCCAAACAAGATGGCGTCTCGCTAACACTCACGGGAAATACACAGTTTTGTCATTGTTTTTTTTTAAAATAAATCTAATGTGACCATTTGACAGTAGATTTCCGCGTTCTACAACAAAAGAGGAGGGTACGCCCTGTTGTGAGTTGTTTTTGTAACAATTAGATAGTCTCGCGTGGACGTGATCCTGTCGCCATTCGTTTATTTGTTTACATTGCCGACATCAAAGGGGAGTGTGAAAAGTGGAATTCAGCGGATTGAATGTAAGTACTCAAAGTGACAACAGTGGGCAGTTATGGTTTTAGCAGTCTTTTCAGTTTTTTAGCGTCACTGATTGTTTTTTCTCAGTGTCAAGCATCAATATGTAGGCCTTGTGATTATTAACAGTGATTAATTGTGAAAACGTGTTCACCTTCCTTTAACAGGCCCGAGTCCTACTGATTTAGCACTCATGGGAAACTTTATTGTGGCAAATAAGTTATTTTCTAAGATCCTGTCAGGAGAAGGTAGTATCAGGATATATTTCTGCTGGATGGACCCCCCCCTTCTCACGTACCATGTAAGTAATTTACGCACAGTGCTCACGGGGGTTAGAAATATTAACATTGTTTGCTCTTTTCAGTTATACACCCAGATCTACTATCCCTATCTACCCTTTGCGTTAACTTGATGAATACCTTTACTACTATTACTAATATAATTTGGTGATGTGTCACAATTTCTTTCAAACCTTAATTCATTTGTCAATGTGAATGAAGAATAAAGTACAATCCCACTGACCCTTTGGCTATGATTGGTACATGCATAATTTCTGCAGACTATTCGTGGCACTTTCTGCTGCAGGGACACAGTTCTTTGTGGACATTGCGACAAGTAATTGTCAAGAAAGACAGCCTAAAATCACGAGAAATAAGTTTCTGAAATATGGTTGGTTTCTACAATATTTGTTTTAACATGGGTACCCAGAGATATTCCGTATATATGTCCTCGTTATATCTATTCATACAATCTGTACGCCAGAAATATTTCAACCAAGTCAGATCATACATTTATTAGTTCATCAAATTATCTAGTATCTCATGTTCTGTGACAGTTCTGTGTATCCACTTGTCCCAGTTAATCAGTTTGATTTGATATTTGTTTTATAACCATTAAAACCTTGTCCATCAGTACATGTTGCATGTGTTAGCCCTACAATGCATTGACATTATCATCACCACCTCAAGTTTCAGATTTGCAGATATGGATTGTGGACCAACAAACTCGGAGAATGACAAGACGCCTTCATTGGTATTTATAATTCACGCTATATTATCTGTTATATGCCCGGTAAGGGAATCTCTATTATAACAATATTATTCATATAGCTTTATAATGAAGCAGACACTATGTAAGTGCATACAACAAACCTTTTTGACCTCACTCAAAGTGTAAAGCGTAATATATACATATATTTTAAATTCCAGGAGAAATACGGCTTTTCTGTCCTCACTGCCAGACGTCTGTTTCAAGAAAAACACGTTATCTCCATCTCCGTAACGACAAGATGTTTGTTAGTTTGTAAAGATTTTTCGGGTGAATGACAAGTGTTTCATCAGGTAAGTCATCAAAGAATTTTTAGATTTCACTAAAAATCGAGTTTGCACTGTCACTTTGCTATCCATATTTAATATATTTAATGTATGTATCATGCATGTAACTGTAATAACTGAAAGTGAGCAAATGGTAATACGTATTTAATATTTGTAATACATGTTATCTGCATTATCATATATATTGCTGTGTTTCATTCATTGGAAATGTTACGATTTTACAAGCTTTTCTTCAGTGAATTGTCTCTCAGTTGAATTGATGATTCAAACTGAATGTCCTTTTCCTTTCCAGACACTGACAGTGACCAAGATATTAACAGCACATTCAAGGTTTGTGAGCTATTACCACCACAATGTGAGAGCCTGATTGATTCGGATGCAGATGTTTCGCCAGATATTAACCAGGACTCGCATACACCAACAAACATCTACAGAAGAACAAAGCACTTTGTGTAGTGACTAGCTCGTCTTCATTCAGTGTGCCAACTTCCTGAGCAATGCTTGTGTGGAGAGAATTCTGTTACTCTTCTCTGAACGCGCCAGTTTCTTAATACAGCGAATTGTGTACTACTGCAACTGCTCTGTTGCATTAAAATGTGACCTTTTCTAAGAAATGAAACAGTTGAATCATAACATTTCCAAAGTTTGTTTTTTGTTCAAATAAATATGTAATAAATATAACAAGATAATACAACATATTTCAGCTTTCTAAACTAACCGAACTCTCATTGTCATCTTCCTTGTACAGAAACCTAGCGGGAACCTACATTACCCAAGATCCACAAGGTTTCCGCAAGACCAGAAACTTACTCACTCCAGCTATAAAGGTTTCAGTAAACTGAAACTAAATGGAAACTTCCAACTACAGCTTCAGTTGACGGAAACATGACGGAAACTAAGACTTGTTAGTTTCAGTTGTGGAAACTATGCGGAAACTCTCATTGCGCGTTTCCTGAAACTGAAACCCAGCGGAAACCTACATTACCCAGTATCCATCAGGTTTCCGCAAGAACGGAAACCAAGTTATTTTTGCTGTGAGGGAGTGGTGAAGTTATGTCCATCATATATTCTAGGGAGTGGTGAAGTTATGTCCATCATATATTCTAGGGAGCGGTGAAGTTATGTCCATCATATATTCTAGGGAGTGGTGAAGTTATGTCCATCATATATTCTAGGGAGCGGTGAAGTTATGTCCATCATATATTCTAGGGAGCGGTGAAGTTATGTCCATCATATATTCTAGGGAGCGGTGAAGGTATGTCCATCATATATTCTAGGGAGCGGTGAAGTTATGTCCATCATATATTCTAGGGAGCGGTGAAGTTATGTCCATCATATATTCTAGGGAGTGGTGAAGTTATGTCCATCATATATTCTAGGGAGCGGTGAAGTTATGTCCATCATATATTCTAGGGAGCGGTGAAGTTATGTCCATCATATATTCTAGGGAGCGGTGAAGTTATGTCCATCATATATTCTAGGGAGCGGTGAAGTTATGTCCATCATATATTCTAGGGAGCGGTGAAGTTATGTCCATCATATATTCTAGGGAGCGGTGAAGTTATGTCCATCATATATTCTAGGGAGTGGTGAAGTTATGTCCATCATATATATAGGGAGTGGTGAAGTTATGTCCATCATATATTCTAGGGAGCGGTGAAGTTATGTCCATCATATATTCTAGGGAGCGGTGAAGTTATGTCCATCATATATTCTAGGGAGTGGTGAAGTTATGTCCATCATATATTCTAGGGAGTGGTGAAGTTATGTCCATCATATATTCTAGGGAGCGGTGAAGTTATGTCCATCATATATTCTAGGGAGTGGTGAAGTTATGTCCATCATATATTCTAGGGAGTGGTGAAGTTATGTCCATCATATATTCTAGGGAGCGGTGAAGTTATGTCCATCATATATTCTAGGGAGCGGTGAAGTTATGTCCATCATATATTCTAGGGAGCGGTGAAGTTATGTCCATCATATATTCTAGGGAGCGGTGAAGTTATGTCCATCATATATTCTAGGGAGCGGTGAAGTTATGTCCATCATATATTCTAGGGAGCGGTGAAGTTATGTCCATCATATATTCTAGGGAGCGGTGAAGTTATGTCCATCCCTATTCTAGGGAGCGGTGAAGTTATGTCCATCATATATTCTAGGGAGCGGTGAAGTTATGTCCATCATATATTCTAGGGAGTGGTGAAGTTATGTCCATCATATATTCTAGGGAGCGGTGAAGTTATGTCCATCATATATTCTAGGGAGCGGTGAAGTTATGTCCATCCCTATTCTAGGGAGCGGTGAAGTTATGTCCATCATATATTCTAGGGAGCGGTGAAGTTATGTCCATCATATATTCTAGGGAGCGGTGAAGTTATGTCCATCATATATTCTAGGGAGCGGTGAAGTTATGTCCATCCCTATTCTAGGGAGTGGTGAAGTTATGTCCATCATATATTCTAGGGAGCGGTGAAGTTATGTCCATCCCTATTCTAGGGAGCGGTGAAGTTATGTCCATCATATATTCTAGGGAGCGGTGAAGTTATGTCCATCATATATTCTAGGGAGCGGTGAAGTTATGTCCATCATATATTCTAGGGAGCGGTGAAGTTATGTCCATCATATATTCTAGGGAGCGGTGAAGTTATGTCCATCATATATTCTAGGGAGCGGTGAAGTTATGTCCATCATATATTCTAGGGAGCGGTGAAGTTATGTCCATCCCTATTCTAGGGAGCGGTGAAGTTATGTCCATCATATATTCTAGGGAGCGGTGAAGTTATGTCCATCATATATTCTAGGGAGCGGTGAAGTTATGTCCATCATATATTCTAGGGAGCGGTGAAGTTATGTCCATCATATATTCTAGGGAGCGGTGAAGTTATGTCCATCCCTATTCTAGGGAGTGGTGAAGTTATGTCCATCATATATTCTAGGGAGCGGTGAAGTTATGTCCATCCCTATTCTAGGGAGCGGTGAAGTTATGTCCATCATATATTCTAGGGAGCGGTGAAGTTATGTCCATCATATATTCTAGGGAGCGGTGAAGTTATGTCCATCATATATTCTAGGGAGCGGTGAAGTTATGTCCATCATATATTCTAGGGAGCGGTGAAGTTATGTCCATCATATATTCTAGGGAGCGGTGAAGTTATGTCCATCATATATTCTAGTGAGCGGTGAAGTTATATATGTCCATCCCTATTCTAGGGAGCGGTGAAGTTATGTCCATCATATATTCTAGGGAGCGGTGAAGTTATGTCCATCATATATTCTAGGGAGTGGTGAAGTTATGTCCATCATATATTCTAGGGAGTGGTGAAGCTATGTCCATCATATATTCTAGGGAGCGGTGAAGTTATGTCCATCATATATTCACAGGATTTTGTGATTTGTGACAATGTATATTTGCAACATTGAAACACAGACACACTATGAGGACAATGTGATGTAAATATAGGCGGTATTGTTTTTGTTATGTGTGTGTATTCCTACATGTTAATGCTATTAAGCAAATTTTGATGATAGTTTCTAAATTAATGTTTATGATGAATAAAGAGAAATCAACTTACTGACTGATTTTTGTTTTAAGTCGAGGTGGTGCTGAGATAACTGAAGTGAACATGTATTGTCATATAATTACATAATCAGCGATCATGTGGACATATGGTAATCGCTGCATGCTAATAACCAATTATAAACCAAATATAGCCACTGGGTAACGGACACTCTCACTGGATCCCATACTGGAATCTGGGTAACGGAAACCCACTGGAGCCCTACTGGAATCTGGGTAACGGAAACTCAATGAATCCCTACTGGAATCTGGGTAACGGAAACCCACTGGAGCCCTACTGGAATCTGGGTAACGGAAACTCAATGAATCCCTACTGGAATCTGGGTAACGGAAACTCACTGGATCCATACTGGAATCTGGGTAACGGAAACCCACTGGTGCCCTACTGGAATCTGGGTAAGGGACACTCACTGAAGCCCATACTGGAATCTGGGTAACGGAAACCCACTGGAGCCCTACCGGATTGTGGGTAATTTGTGAGTTTCCATTCTCCGGAAACTTGATGGAAACGTAAAGTAACGATCCGGAAACCTACCTGAAACGTAAGTTTCCATTTTGTTTCAGTTAGGTTTCCGCTAACGGAAACCCATTGCAGCCCATACTGGAAACTGGGTAACGGAAACTCACTGGAGCCCATACTGGAAACTGGGTAACGGAAACTCACTGGAGCCCTACCGGATTGTGGGTAATTTGTGAGTTTCCATTTACCGGAAACTTGATGGAAACGTAAAGAAACGATCCGGAAACCTACCTGAAACTTAAGTTTCCATTTTGTTTCAGTTAGGTTTCCGGTGTCTGGAAACGCAGTTATTTTTGCTGTGTGGTACTCATCCTCGACATTGTTCAAATGGCATAGTTGGCATAGTCTGTCTTGTCGATTAATATTAGTATAGCTTCCAGCTTCTATAAATAAATCATGCGACGAGCATCGAAAACGTGATAGTGCAACTCGGAACTTCTTTACTGTTATCCTAGAGAGGTACCACTCCAAACTAATTTGTGTTTTAAATAGTTTGTAATAGAAATATTTATTTGATAGAGTCATTGATTCAAACCATTTTTGCACATAAATGTCTTTGAGTCTCTGAGTCAGTGACTTTATAAAATTAGGGTAGCAGTTAACGTTTTGATCATACCATGCGTTACCAAACCCCGTTTTAAACAGCAATGTTTTAATATTCGTTACCCAATTAGTTTTTCCATTAGTGTCATAAACTATTATCATATCGTAACACTTTTTGGGAAATCTGCGTGCAGGCATGTTTAACAATCGTAACCAGCTTAACTTGAGAAAATATGTGCGTTGGGAATATACCACATTCACCGTAAACCATAACACCAGATGTACTTGTCTCAAAGCCAGGACTTTTTTACAGACATACGTACAAATGAACGTTTTCTATTACATCGAAATATTTTAAACCCCAGACTTCAGATCCATACAGTAATATTGGGCTTATTTTAACATCAAATCTTTTAAAAAGCGGCTCGAATGCAACATTTCCTAGGACATTTAACTGCTTATAGATCGAAACAAAAACCTCCTGCGCTTGTGTGGCTGCCTGTTTAGTGTGTCTATTCCATGAAAGGGTTTTGGTGAAGTAAACACCTAAATATTTATAGAACAGTGTTATTTCTAAACGTTCTCCTTTAAAATACTATGTTTCTTTACCCGATATTGTGCCACCATTTTTGAAAACTACCACGTTCGTCCTAACCATGTTTACACTTAATTTGAAATTATCGCGATAATTCTCTAATTCATCAATTTCGTTCTGTAGGCCATTAATAGTACTGGAAAATAATATAATATAATATAAAATAATATAATATCATCTGCAAATAGAAGCAAAAACAGCTGCGTAATATCGGGGTGTAGTTAGATGCCATTATTGCAGTGTTCGTGAATTTGAGTTGCTAATTCATTTATAAAGAAACTAAACAGAAAAGGACTTAAGATACAGCCCTGCCTTACTCTCAAATGGCTTGTAAACGGTTTTGAGACCTCATCATTATGTCTTACACATAACATTATATTATACCATTATATCATAGATACTGCATAAGACCTTATTCATTTTTCTGCTCACTCCATGAATTCGTAAGAGATTCCATAGTTTATTTCTATTTAGTGTCAAACTGTCGAGTATCTCCCTATGAATCCCGCTTGCTCTTCATTTATTTTATCCAGAGTATCTACCCACAGTACGAGTCTTTGATTAACGATATAAGTAAAGATTTTGCTATATTTGCTAAGGAGAGTAATCCCTCTATAATTATTCATACTATTTATATCACCATGTTTGTGAATGGGGACTATTACACCAACTGACCAAGACTGAGGGAAAATACTACTCTCGAGTATAACATTAAATATTAGTTCCAAGTATGGTATTAATATATCTGCTGAGTTCTTAAAATGTTGCGAAATAGTATCATCAATACCAGGGAACGTATTGCATTTCAGATGTTGAATGCTTTTGCGTATCTCATCCCTAGTTATGGGTGCATCTAAAATCTGATTTACAAATGGCATAGAATTACTTTCTGGTGCTCCATGGTAATATTGGGAGTCGGAGTCCTTATCTGGGGAGGCAAGCAGATCTTCAAAATATTTATACCATTCCTCAATATTATACAATTTGCAATTAAACTCTTTAACTCCGACCAGAACTGCTTTGAATCATTGATGCTGTCTTCCAAACGTTTTCGTTTAGATTCAAAATATTCCTTTCGTTTTTGTTTGCACGTTGTTGAGTATTTATTCCTAGTTTTGTGGTACTCGTCTAGAGATTTCCCGTCCTTGTTGTTTTCGAAAGTTATTTAATCATTTACATCTATCTTTCTTGAAACTTTCGCATTCACTATCAAACCAATTATTAAAGTTATCTCTTAATGGTTTACCCGTTTGTCTTCTCATATCTCAGGCTGCTAAACATAAAGCGTCTGTGATATAACCAATACTCCCATCCGCGTCAGATAATGCCGTATCTAAGAATGTTTCTAGCAATTCTTGTACAGGATCTGCGTGTAAATTATCTTTAAATTGTTGCAGTTTTCACAAGACAAATCCTGCCATCTTCATTTGGTTAGTGGGTGGGTTAACGTTATGCCTTCGTTGTGTGGTAACCTGCGAGTCTGACGTATTGGGGGTAGGATCACTGGAGGGTGTGTGATGAGCCTGGGTAGGCACGGGAACCACGGCTGTGTGGACCATAATTTGGCTACCAGTATTCCGGCGCTCTTGTCTTCCTCGATCTTCTTCACCACAGTATTCAGAAGACTGAAAGGCGGAAAGGCATAGATGAAATAGCTTGTCCATGATATAGAAAATGCATCAACTGCAAATGCATCAGGATCTGGATGCCAGCAAACGTACTTGTTTAACCAGGGAGAATATATAGAGAGGGAGAAGAAACTCCCCGAAAAATCACTCATTGTAAAATTCCGACTGATACAATAAACTGGCTGAAGTTCTGTTAAACACAACTGAAATTGCGCTGGGAACGAGCCAAGTCACTGTGTGCGCTGAAGCATGACGAGGCACACGTTAATTAGTACAAATGGCAAAGAAAGCAAGCGAGTGACCTATCTCTGTTGTAGATTATCCCTGGTTTAACCTATAGTTAAGTCTCGAAGCAAATAAGTCTATGATGTATTCCGCTTCCTGTGCTCGGAAAAAAAGTTGGGACAAGTTGGGCAGAATTCTTATGGTAATTTAAAGGCCAGACTGTACACTTAAGTACCTGGAATAGCTGTTGATAGCCTGAATATTTTGTTTTAAAAAAAATATAGGGTTACTACAGAAGTCTGTGGGAAAACATTTGGTGTCGTGTATCCACCACGTCAAATCAGCCTTGTCAACATCCGGCAGGGATATGGAGCAATCAAATTTTCCCTTTGATTACCGCATTGACTTAAATTTGGTATTGTCCAGCTGGCGACAGTGCAGTTGTCCCAGCCTGACACCAGGAAAGCTAGCCACAAGATGGCCGACCACTTCAGCTAATTCACGGAGCGTGATGTAGAAGTCTGGTACACGAGGACGTAATCTTGTCAGCTTTCTCACGTGTAAGAGAAACAGTCATGCTGACTAGGTTGATCACAAAACCCCCAAAGACAAGTTTCTCTTTAGGCGTCAAAACTGATTTGCATAGGTGTACGATAAAGCCGAGACGCGTGAACAGTTCTGCAGTTTCCTGAACTCACTCACTCACTCTCGTCATCACCTGAGATAAATGAATCATCAATGTAAGCAACATCCACGTGACCTGTCGAACATAGGTATGAGGTCGGAACTCGAAGAATTAGAGTAAAGTATCAGGGAGCATAACTTAATCCATTAGGAAGTGATGTGAACTGAAACAACTGTAACTGCCACGTGAATTTCAAATATTTCTGGTGATCTGGATGGACTGGTACCGAGTGGTACGCATCTTTTAAGTCAATGGATGCCATATATATAACAATCTTTCCTGACTAAGGAGATGGCGGCGGACAGACCTAAAGTTTCCATTTTAAAGTGAACATAGTCAATGTTTTCATTCAGATGTTTCAGATTGAGGATGAGACGATATGAAGCGCCATCCTTGAGTCTAATAAAGATTGTTGACACATATTGTCCAAGTTCTTTGAGGTGTGACAACTCAGCTCAACTGGTGATTGCACTATGATGAGAGCAAACTGATGCTGTTTAATCCTCACAATTGTCTAAGTAAATGCACCTTGTCTAACTTCTTGGAACTCGTTAATCGCACTGACTCGCTGTCGCTATCTCACGTGATCGCGTACTACATGATTGGTTGAAATATAATGTTTTGTTTCTAAAGAAGATCGTACACTGATTACGAGGTAATCAACAAGATCGGGTATGCATTTGATGTGAGTGTCTTTCAGGTTATTTTCGTTTCAGTAGATGAAGTGCGAATAAAATATTGAGCTTGCCTTTAAGACTTTTCCGTTTAAGTGACCAACTTCAGTTAGTGTGATAGAGTGATCTCCCTTTATATAGTCCACTATTGACATATTCCTAATCTTCCACCTGCACAATGATGGTCTTGCCTACAGCCAAGAACTACTTCATTCAAACTGTTCACCGAGGTATTTTTTGCAAGGCTGGCCGCAAAACAGCGATTCGAGTCTTTTACATCTTTCCCAGTGATTCCCGGGTTCAAACGTTTACAACCAAAGACGCATTGCATATATGTCTTTGCTGCAAGATATATTGAGCATTGTGAGTGCACTGTTTTATGGTATTGTTATTATATAGTATTTTACTGCTGTCGCATACTTTGGCCAGTTGTATTGTGAGGTATAGCCTCCTGTGTATATAGCTTAATTGTTAAAGCGTTCTCTCATCACGCCAAATACCCGGGTTCGACTCCCCACAGGGTACAACGTTTCTGGTGTCCCAAGCCGTGATGTTGCTTGAATATTGCTAATAGCGGAGTAAGATCACACTCAATCACTCACTCCTGTGTATTTAGAAAGATTTATTCGACAATTTAGACCCTAGGTCCATAATACATACATTTTGCAAAAGTATATATACTGACTAAATATGAGCATAGCTTAGTATTAATTTACATTATATTTACTCGTTCCTTATACGGACAGATACTTGTGAAAGACATTTGTTGTCCGATGCTATGAGAAGGTTTCATTTGTCGTTGGTTGAGTCAGAAGATTTGGAAAACAGTCAGTTCTTTGTTGGACATATTAATGATGAACTATATAATATTAGTCTTCCAGATGCTGACGATTTTACATAAACTCGTAAACTGTAATTGTCCTCTGATTGTACAATCTTCATAGTTCTCAGCTTGGGAATCAACAAGTTACACTTCTTTTTTATTAAAGAATATGCATCTCTTCTAGTTTTTGAATTTATCTATTCAATCCATAAAAACAGGAAGCATAGTCAGTCGTGCGAGGGAGGCTAGTCTGCCTCATTCCATATCAACATCATGTGGGCAAGTGTGAGCCGACATTCGAAACCAAGGTAGTAAACATGAAATCAAATATAAATTTCAAATAAGGAAATGGCTGCGTATTCATTAGTAGTTACCTGTGAAGGTCCTATGATTGTGTCTGGACACATTGAATGTGTCTGTGTGCGTGCGTGCGTGCGTACGCGCGCGCATGCGTGAGTAAAAGAAGCACTTTGACATAACGGACTAATATGGACATGTAATTATATAATTGTATACACATGAAACCACAGTTGAATTTACCATCAGGACTGTCTTAACCAAATAGGTGCATGAAACGTTTGATGGACTTCGTAATTGGGTCTGCTCATAAAAGTAACATTTTTCAGGTCATTTTAAAGGACAGATATGTGACACTGAGACTTACATGCCAAAGAAGGAAGAATCAAATATATGCTAGTGAAAGAAGAAACACCCCAACGGGCATATTTACCTGCATGGATATTGCAAAAGGTCTTAAATCTGGAAACATATAATATCTCACGAATCTTTACAAGCTGTATTGTTTCAGGATACAACGTGTGTTTGGGTATAGCTACATGATGTATAAGTTAAGCGCATAACTTCCCACTGAGGATTCAATATTGTACTCGTGAGATGACTAACAGTTCAAGTGTGTGTCAGCAAGAGATGTCTAAACAGGTGGGTTACATGCCGTCTTTTACGAATCTCTTCCAAATGAAGGGTTGACCAGCAACGCTCGCCGCTGAGAAGCATGCATTCTACAGTACATGGGCTTTTAACGCTAATAATGCTAAGATATGTCACTGACGGGGCCTTTACGCTGTATGAAAGGAAGTGAATGTAAAGAGGTGAACACACCAAGTTCGTTTCAAGATTATTACCACAATGTCCACTTCATGTATCGCAGTATGCACAATATTTCAAGCCAACTGATTTACCTACAAAGTGTGACAAACAGCACAAAAATCGACGCATTACTTTTTCGAGCCAGAGTCTTCGGAAGCTCGAAAAGTCTCGATTTGTTGATTCCGATCCAAAATCCCTGCTCAGAATTTGTAGCCATAACTCACATATTTTCACAGTCTACACTAACGACTGTTTATTTCACAGTCTACACAAACGACTGTTTATTTCAAAGTCTACACAAACGACTGTTTATTTCAAAGTCTACACAAAAGACTGTTTATTTCAAAGTATACACAAACGGCATGATGGGATCACATCACGAAAGGCTGCTGTCAATACCATGTGCAGATTGGGGCCTGAAAATTGGCAATAATGTATGGCTGGCCCTTCATCTAACCTGGCACAAGTCATCCAGGACACATTAGCGCAAACAGGACAGCCCATTTAAACAAAGCACTATATTCTGTTTACCTTCCGGTTAAAATTGTGTTTGGGGAGGGGATCGGGGTGTAACTGTGGTCAAAGGCCATCCTGTTTGACCTGAATAAACGTACGTATGACAGACAGTGGGGCACACTTGCCTTAACCACCACGCTTCCCCACTGCCTCAGACAAGAAAATATTACAATGGATATACCTGTGATTAATTTTTCAAATTGTATGCATGCATGAAATATGAATCTTTTACATCAAAACTAAATTGAAATTAGAAGAATTCAGTGGCAAACCATGGTGCCTTAATTTGTCCTAGCTTTAGCGTATACTTGCATGATGCTAACAGCTGTCGTGCTCTAGATCATATGTATTTTCTCACGGTAATCCATACTAGCTTGACACAGGGACGACAACGCGCTGAATCTCGCTAGCAATGGGAAAACTTGGAATTAATCCTGCTCTTCATCCATACATGGAGCTGAGCGTCTTGCTTGCCTTGTCGTTTTTCAATGTAAGTAATTTTCATTGTTGGATCTGAGCTTCAGAAACCCATGCCTGAGAGAGACGACTTACGAGATCGGGTGGTCCGAGTCGTTGACTTGGTTGACACATGACATCGTATCCTGATTGCGTAAATCGATACTCTTGATGTTGAGCACTGAACTATCTGGTCTAAAACAGGAAATCATTGTGCTCTTCTTGTCCATAGATCACTGGGTAGTCTGGTCTGTGACAGACTGCTTTTGCATGACAGAAGTAATACTGTGACGTGCCAGAATGTAGCGATGTACATTTTAATTTAGACTGTGCTGATGCTAGCAATGTTAACCCTCTTCCGAAACATCTGATGTCATTGATGATTGTCGGCGATTCATTCGCTAAACACAGTTCTTGTGAAGGAAGTCAACCGTGGTTATTCTGTTGCAATGATGTGTTACACATTATCAGGCCATTAATTTCAGCGGGCGGAAGTAGAGATGTGGAATTGAGGAACAACGAAATACACATTCCTTTATCATATCTCTTTCTATACTCACTTGGCTAAACAATAATGAAGTTACCTATGTAAATAGTATACACGTTTCATTTTAATGCAAATGTTTGGCTAGTCTTGAGATACAGTTGGGAAGTTACACTTGCCTGTGACGTGCCGAACATACAGGCCATTTGAGAAACTGACATATAGTTTCTTTTCTTTCCTTGACATACTGACATGTTGGTCCTTTTCTGTCCTTAAGATACTGACATATCGTTCCATTCCTGTCCTTGAGATACTGAATGTCGTTCCTCACCTATCCTTGAGATACGTACATATCGTTCCATTCCTTTCTTTGAGACACCGACATGTCATTCCTTTCCTTTTGTTGAGATACGGACACATGGTGTCTTTCCTTTCTCTGAGATACTGACATATCGTTCCATTCCTTTCTTTGAGATTCGGACATGTCGTTCCTTTCCTTTCTTTGAGATACTCACATGTCGTTCTTTTCCTTTTCCCGTGAGATACTGACATGTCATTCCTTTCCTTAAGGAGCCAGGCTTCCATTTGGCCTTTGACACGGAAAGCAGGGTAACACACAAAAAGTGCTCAGTGCCCAGGTTGGGAGTAAATTGAACAGATTGGCCATTGGCCATGTCGGCAAGTTTAACCTGTCTACTTGAAATGCCATGTCGGCCTAGAGTGAATTTTCAATTGATTGATTTATGTGATGCTATGCAAAGGAAGGAGTTGGAGCAGGAGCATTTGTATAACCGTTTGATTATCAAAGTAAGACTTTTCAACCATATTCAATGATACTTGTTTTGCACATTTTTCCATGTGTACTGACTGCCAATTTTGAAGCTATTATAAATTTTGTTTGATCTCTCCACTCATAACACTTAAAACATAGATTTACTGCAATAAAATATGGTAAATTTCAGAAGGAAAAACACAAATTCAGGTTTTAATCCAAATCAGTGTTTTGTGTTAGTCATGTGGTACCTAGTCGGCAGCTGCTGCAGTCCAAAGTTGGGCCAGACGCAATATTGTTTCTGATCTGGTCAACATTTGAGTTTCAACCTTGGAATTAATACGTAACCAGATAGACTCACGTTAGGTGTACCTATTTGTTTTTAAAAATGACATGTTGAATCTTTAAAGGTGGCAGCACTGAACTGTCCTACAGTTTCATTTGTGTCACTCAGAAAGTTAAGTCTAGTATTGCAGAATGACATCATCCACAGAAAACAAACTACCGTAAATCAGAAGATGAAATATCTCCACCGTAAAGTAAAGGTGATGTCATCACATATGGGCTTCACTCGGTAAATGAAAAATTTAGAAAGTACCCTATTGTTATGTTCAATTTACAAATAACAGCATGATAGTTTCTTAACACATGATCAGGCCACGTATGTGGACACTGCGGCTTAATTTTCCCCTGTGGGATAAGGAGAGCAGCATTCAGTGGTTGTCAGCTGTCGTGCGCTAACAGTCTACGAACTCGCCTTTTCGAAGCGACAGTGTCTGGTTGTTCTGCAGATTCGAGATACTAGAAATGGACACGGCATACTTGATTTACATCAGAAAAGATTTAAAATGAAATTCACGGTAGTTGTCGCCAAAATCGACGCGTCAGGACCTAAAGTTATGCATTCCCAATTTTGACTTGTACCATTTGTTCCTGTGCTTTGTTCTTGTTTTTTTTTCTTAATTTTGAACAATTGCCTTGACCTTGCATGTGTTTTTAACGTCTACCACAGACGGGACAGGGTACGTTTCTCCTTTTGAGGCCATCCGGTATCACTACTGTTTGAAGAACTCGTGCTCATGAAACATTCTTACGAATGTGAAAAGTGTTTTGTCACATGTATGATGTATTTATATCAGTTTATGAAATATTATGCAAAAGCGGGTGCCCATGGTAGCTAAAATGTATGGTTCACAAATGAGCATTTGCCTGTAATATCTTGACTAGTAGTAGCTCTAGGTAGATTGCAGCTGGTCGCTCTCATTTAGCGACTTATGAACTATATAGGGAATTAGGCTAGGACTGAGTGAGTGGCCCGGATGACCAAGACAATGCCAGGAATGACTTAGATGATGTGATTGTCATGGCTGACGGGTTTTTTACTAATTGATATATTTCAGCTCCAGCTACAAAACTGTGGAGTTTTTAATGAAAACATTGAGTCTAGATCTTACTTTTTAACAGTTTTGACAGTCATATATACGACAAAATGTTATGTATGTCAACTTTATTGTCTTCTTTATTTTTTTCACAACGTTTCTGGGTTATTCCTTGCCAGGTGGATGTCAATTGTTTTTTGGTTAACAATCACAAGATTGTTCTACATTTGTAAATTAATGATAGTGCAAGTAAACGCTACAAGTCAAAACGTTGATTACGAAACAGTTTCCTTTTGACTGGGTTCCGTCCTATTGCGAAACTAAGTGCAATAACCACTTCTGAGTTTTCAGACAACTTCATTTTACTGGATACATAAATTTTAATCAGTATGAAACCTTACTCACTCACTAACTAATGTGAACTGCCATTTTAGTTCATCAATAAGATTCAACCAGTGTTGAGTATGCATGTGGCATCAAGAGGGAACTTTCACCAATTCAAAAATATCTACACGCATTTAATAGTTAGTCATAGACAATGGTCATACCTTGTAATATGCTACAACTGTTTCGTCAGTTATCTAGATAATATCAGATATGTGAAGAGTTTCCGTCCTAGCAGAAACTTAAGACAACTTCTCTATAACTCCACACATATTTTACAAACTTTCCGAGGAGGCTTATAGGGAATTCTGCGAAATGCAGAAAAATAATTGTAGTGTATGCAAGTGTAAAAGCTCGGTATATGCAATAGGTATGTGATTTCATTGTCAATATGCAGTAAATTTAAAATTAGCCTTTTGATTGGTTTTGTCCCATAATCTAGAATTCCGACACAACTTGAAATACGCAATTAGTCATACACCTAAATTATGTGATTAGTAGCAATTTCATTATATCCGTACCTGTAAAGGCGACGAAACCAATTACAAAACCTCGAGAAATCACTACTAAAACAGATTCAGTTTTCCAGTGATATCATCAAAATGTGTTTATGATTACCTATCAAATGACGATGATGTCAAGCTGAGCGTATCTTGTCGCACGTGCATAACCAGCATATGCTGTGGACGTCAGTTGTCGCCATAATAGCTTCTACAGCTATACCATTGTTTCAATTTCTTATAAATGTATGAGGAAAGCTCATGAGCCCATGTAGCTTTATAGATGTGAAATGTAGATCCCAAACACCCAGACAGCAGGTATATTAGTTGACACGAGTGAGTGGGAGAGTTTAGTTTTATGCACTCGGCAATATTCGAGCTGTTTGACGGCGGTCTGTAAATAATCGTTTTTGGACCAGACAATCCAGGAATCAACAGCATGAGCATCGATCTGTGCTATTGGGACCCGATGACGTGTGTAAACCCAATCAGCGAGCCTGACCACCCGATCCCGTTAGTCTCCCCTTACGACAAGCATGGGTTACTGATCGTTACTAAGCCGTATCTTCACGGATTTGGTCGACACGAAGGGAATGTTGATCGATGAAAAGTATCTTGTCTTTGTCTTTCTGAATCATCATGCATCCATCGTAAAACGTCACATATGAAGTGGTTTCACTCATCTCTGGTATTTGTTCTTCTATATTCTTGCACCTAGTTATTTTAGCGCTAAGGTGATCGTAACTCCAATGCTTTAACATAGGCTTACTGCAGTGTTAGCGCTAAGGTGATCGTAACTCCAATGCTTTAAGATAGGCTTACTGCAGTGTTAGCGCTAAGGTGATCGTAACTCCAATGCTTTAACATAGGCTTACTGCAGTGTTAGCGCTAAGGTGATCTTAAATCCCATGCTTTAACATAGGCTTACTGCAGTGTTAGCGCTAAGGTGATCTTAAATCCCATGCTTTAAGATAGGCTTACTGCAGTGTTAGCGCTAAGGTGATCATAAAACCCATGCTTTAACATAGGCTTGCTACAATGTTAGCGCTAAGGTGATCATAAATCCCATGCTTTAAGTTACGCTTACTGCAGTGTTAGCGCTAAGGTGATAATAAAACCCATGCTTTAACATAGGCTTGCTACAATGTTAGCGCTAAGGTGATCATAAATCCCATGCTTTAAGTTAGGCTTACTGCAGTGTTAGCGCTAAGGTGATCTTAAATCCCATGGTTTAAGATAGGCTTACTGCAGTGTTAGCGCTAAGGTGATCATAAATCCCATACTTTAACACAGACTTACTGCAGTGTTAGCGCTAAGGTGATCGTAACTCCCATGCTTTAAGATAGACTTACTGCAGTGTTAGCGCTAAGGTGATCGTAACTCCTATGCTTTAACACAGGCTTACTGTGGAGTTAGCGCTAAGGCGATCCTACACATTAAAACGTGTAGCCATTTCCTTAAATCAACTACATTTTGTAACATATTCCATTGTTTTAAAGGTACTGTTTGTTAAAAAAATGGACTAATGTATTGTAAAACAAATTAGAAGAGTTTAGAAGGTAAATGTAATGAGTTCAATAAATGATGAAACTCAACGAAAACTAGTAAATTGCTAACAAAACTTTTAAACAAAACACAGCCATTCACATGCACGATGTTTGCACATACTGTACAGAAATTTGATGCAGGATCGTCATGGAATTCATTTACATAAGGTTTGCAGTTGAATCCCCCAAGTTAGTGTAGAAGGTCTTCTTGGATTGTCGATATAACCTGTAGTGAGTGCTTTAAGTGAGTCCAAACTTTTGATGGATAGTATCAAACGAAGCCGGACAGCAAGAAAGGGGAATACACTCGGTGCCCATGGGGATGTCTTATGCTACACTTTATCCCCAACTTGCACGAAGATGTTATCCAGCTTTACACATCTTGAAAATTTTCAAATGTCTTCATGCCTTAGCAAAACATGTATCATTCCGGCTGGGCGGACGGGAAGACAATGAGGTCCTGGGACTATGACGTTCTCATGGAACAGCGGTGCAGAGCGAATGAGGAGAGGAAAAATATATATATTATAATTCCTGCGTCAACGCAGTATTGGGATCAACAGACCCACTATAAGAACATATTTTGCGTATTGTTCCCACATACGGTAAGAATGAGTGATGTACGGTAATAACAGCTATCAGACATTTCTATTGTACAGCATCACACTCTTAAACGTCTGTTTATGTACAACAACCCGTCAATATGAATGGTGCCTTTAGTGAGTATGGGTGAGTGTATTTTTACACCGCTTTTAGCAATACACTTGCAATATCACGGTAGGGAATACCAGAAATTGGCTTCACGCATTTTACCCACGAGGATCGAACTCGGGTCTTCGGCGTGAAGATCTAACGCTTAATCCATTAGGCAACGGGTATGAGATTTTCATATGACTTTTCACCGTTAGTTTTCTGATTAATACTTTTAAATTTGACTGGTATAATTACGAATGATCAATATTAATGATACACAAAGAATGTCCTGGATATGTAGACATGTTGCGTTTCCGACACATTCTCTACTAAAACAATATTCTGTATCTACATACATAATACATATATGCTGTTTTGGTTTAATGTAATATAACGAGTTTCACAAACACCTGGCGTTGTCACATTAACTGCAGTAATTTGTACAACTACAGCCAGTGTTGTATATGAGCATTGCAGTTAGTTCATGTTGCTAACTTAAAAAAAACAACGAATACATTTCTGTACGAGAAGGCGATTGTGTCTACGATTGAAAGTGGTGAGGTGAGGTGAAATGGCGTTGAATGCCGTACTTACGAATATTTGCTGTTGTACCAGGTTGGACCTAAGCTGGATTTATAGTGCTAGTTCACTGAGATACCATGTCGCTGTTAGGTATGAATTAGGAGATAAACGTCCTGTGTTGGCCAATTTCCGGGTGTTATTGAGTATTTGAAGCACGGGAATGCATTTGGAACCGACGGCGTCAGCCGGAGGTTTCAAATGAAATATTCCCGTGCTTCAAATACTCAATAACACCCGGAAATTGGCCAACACATGATGTTTATCGACATTGTAAACACAAAAGTAAACCAAAGGTTTTTAATGTCTGCACTCGTTTACATCGAATACGGATACAGCAGTGAAGTGTCAACAGCTGGCCGTTTCAGCTGGTTCCCATGGTAGCATCTGGAGTTGCTCATTGGTGACGTCATTCTAACTTTACGTCACAATATGATTTGAATGACGTCACCACTGTTGATGAGACAACAAAACAAGTGTTTACGTGTCAATACGCGGTGAATAGTCTTTCAGTTTCCGGGAATCTAATACCATTTAATCATGTTTTTCAACCAATCAGATCACAGAACACAGTAACTTTTGGTTTACAATTCCCAACTCAGATACATTAGCCAGTTCTTATTGTACCCATTAATGCTGATCGCCCGCCAGGGCCCAGCAAGTCCACAGGTTTTAATATCTATTATTATGGAGCCGAGGGTATCGAACCCGCGACCATCCTTGTGGAAGATAACCACTACACAACAGAGACGGTTCATTCACAGAGGAAAGTAGAAAGGTTAGACTGTGGCACGCATGACAAGTATGTGTTAAGCCTTGGTGCGTTCCTGACAGATACGTATGTGTACAATAGAAGAATCAAAGTAACTGTACGACAAAATGTTCACTTCATGGCCTTTCATATCATTGTTAGAGTTGTTGTGATATGGGTCGCATTCAAGATTACTGAACGTAATCGTGTGTCTGTGCGTGCGTGTGCGTTGCTTGTACTCAGTTTCATAATGTTAACCCTCTGAGACAATGCCAGCAAGTTCGAACCACCCATCACTGCTTTCGAAGCAGACACTCTTTCCACAAGAACCTGGTGGAGATCCTTCATTGCCAAAAAAGCATCCGAGAGCTGATAGGGTATCTCACACCAATATCATATTATTTAATGGATTATTATTATGACACAATAGTCATCAAGCCTCCATGAATGTAACCATACATGAGTGGATTTCAGGTTTCTTAATCTCAGGAAGCTGTTCTGTCGAAACTCGTGAAAGTCAACTGAAGATGAGGAGGGACTTTAAATATGGTTATAAAATCATCTAAGGCTTGCCTCTTGTTGTCTTCTTCGTGGCGACCTATTCCATTCTAGCGGACTGTAAATGACTATGACTTTCCGATGTAAACATAAAGTAGGACTAAACATTAATTATTAAAATAACTTGTTTTGATCAATGACTTGTTTTGGATTACTATGATATTATTGTTATTTTGGCAGATTGTCGGGGATAGCGTTACCTGTGCTCAGACTTTCTTCCTTGGTATTACATGCAACCCGGGCGGTGGGGTAGTATGATGGGTATAACATTGGCTCGTCACGCCGAAGATTCGAGTTCGAATCTCCACATGGTTACAATGTGTCAAGCCCATTTCTGGTGTCCCCGGTGTGATTTTGCGCGAATATTGCTAAAAGAGGCGTTAAACCACACAACCACACTCTAAATACGACCCCTTTGGATATATAACTGTTGGAGAGTGACTAAAACAATCAGTCATTTGATCAAAACTAACATTTTCATTTATTTGATCAATGAAACAGATAATTTATAACTCAACTGCATTTTTAAAATATAAATGCCCAAACTCAAATAATCTATCCACCAAGCTCAAATTGTCTACTATTCACTTCATTCTGGGAAACACACTTACCTGCGTTTCTCAAATTTGAGTAAAAACCCAAGAAATTTGGGCCAGGTCTGCAGCTCTTGTATGAGCTATTCAGTTGTTTTGGAGATGAACACCTTCTTTAGCTCCGCATACTTTTCATATAGAAACTGAATGTTTTGATGTGCCAAGCATTGGGAGAAAACTATTTTTATGGTGTGTAAAATGAAAATAAGATCAAACAAATTAAATCAGTTATAATGAAGCCTTGGAGTCAGTATGCGTTAACTACTCCTTTGTCTATACTTTCTTGGATTACCGCAGAGAAACCATGTGCCCCTTTGTTGAAACAACCTTCAAAACAAATACCTTGCATTTGATGGATTGACTAAAACTGTTCAGGCAGTCAGTCTAAATAGAACTCTAATTCAGTTATTTGACCAGATGACTGAAAGCTTTAGTCTTCAGATCAAATGGCTGATCGTTTTAGTAATTTGACCAGATGACTGCACATTTCAGTCATTTTGTCAAACGACTGGTTGGACAGACTGACTGTAATATGTACACATAATTTTACGATTCCTATTTGCATATTAAATACTCATATCATATTTGATATATTTATTTCATATCAGATCCTCCTATCACTATACCATCTATTAGCCTCCAGTACCTGACATCAGTTCAATGCATGAATAGAGTGCGTCGATGGCTTCTTGGTTAGTACTCAGCCAACACGGGAATCTCGAAATGTCTGTGGAAAGCTGATCTCCACGCCGTATGTTACCAATTACCCCAGTCACTGGCGTGAATGCTGCACTCTAACGTGCCTTTGCTGGTAGCATAATAAAGTAGCATTACCAAACTAATGAAATAAACACTAATTCATATCTATATGATAATATTCCATTTACCAGTGACCTAGCATTTAGGAGTGTGTGAAACATAGGATAAATCTGCCCAGGGTGTTTAAACCTGTGCCATCGTTGAACAACTTTTGCAATCAATTCAGACGGTTTCCGAATATGAAAATAGAGATATGCACCATTCTATTAGTACAGCACAAGATCACGGGAAAGCAGAGCAGATGACGGGAGAGCAGTATATTTGATACTAGCAAAGCATTTGATCGCGTTTGGCATAAATAGTGTCATTGAAAAATTAAAGACAGGTGGAATTAGGGACGCGTTGCTAACTTGGTTTGAATGCTTCCTATCTATTGTCACTCGAAGAACTGTCATTAAGGGTCAGTCTTCCGATACTCAGCCTGTATTAGATAGTGTACCCCAAGGTTCTGAACTGGGTCCCTTTATGTTCCTTATTTATATAAATGATTCACTTGATGGTGTTTCAAGCAACATGTGTTTCTTTGCTGACGATGCCCCTTTTCCATTTCCTGATGATACCTCTCTTTACATAATCATAGGTAACCTATGCAACAAGAATATTAAACAATGATCTCACTAATCAATCTGAGTGGGCAAATGAATGGCAGGTATCGTTTAGTCCTGAAAAACCTGTGGTTGTGTTATTCACTAAAAGTAATACCTAGTTATAAAACAGATTTAATGACGAAAGATTTTGGCTATCATAAACGTTTAGAACTATTTCAAAGTAATGGTTACTGGGATATGGAAATCGAATATCCAGTAAAAAGACACTAGTCCTTTGATAAACTGCTTACGGAGTCTTGAATATAAACTTAACAGAAACTGCTTAGAAAGACTTCTCATTCTTCCTTCCTATCTTTGACTACTGTGACTTCATTTGGGATAACTGCACCCAAGAACAAGGTCTAGTCTAGTCCTAAAAATGACATCTCTTCGTGCCATAACTGGGGACGTCAGGGGTACTAGTCATAAAAAGTATGCGAAGAAACAAGTATATCATCTCTCTTTGAAAGAAGAAAGAATCATAAGTTTTGCTCTCTTTTATAAGATGGCACAGGTACAACAGAGCACTTAACAATGTTAGCTCCACAAAACGTGGTCCACAAATTTCACTATTGCCTTCGTAATACCAGAGATATTCAGCCGGAAAAATAGACTAGTACAACGCTCAGTCTTTTCCTTCATCAGTCATCCAAGCCTGCAATGATCTCGACGACTCTGTTAAATCGGCAGAATCACTGTCTAAGTATAAAGTATATCTTACTTTTTTTGGGGTTTTTTCAAACCATCATGTCCAAAATGAGGCTTGTGTGTAACCTTACACCATTTCGAAAGACATGCAAAAAATAGTTCATGCCAATGTGGCTTTTTAGCAGACGATATCTCACACTTATGTATTTTTATGCCCGCTATATTGTCATATCAGACATAAGCCAGGACTTCTACCGCAATGGATCGATTCTCTGTTGATGAAATACTCTATGGCAAAGACACCTTATCCAGTACTCATACAAAATTACTTCTTAAATCCATTTATCAATTCATAATTAACTCCAACCGTTTTGTTATTAACACACATAAAACTATAACAACTAAGTCATTTTATTCGTTTAATTGTCTCATTGCTCTATACATCCTTTTTGCAATCTCTTAATTATGTTTAATTTGACCAAGTTGTTTTCTGCACGATTCTTTCTTATATCCATTAAAACGATGTTCGTGGCTCTTAAAATCAGACATTGCAGATATTTTGCGTAACTGATAAATATAGTTATATCAGGTTATTTTTGTATGATTATTGATATTTTTGCTGAAGCCAAACAGAGTGTTGCAGAACTAACACGAACACCTTGAACGCGGAAATGCCATTCGTATCAATGGATCCTATACATGAAATGAACTACACGGATTGTCTACTCATGTCCTGATTGCCTTGACATATGGTTTCAGATACAGATATGACATGTGAGTCCACGTTTCAGTCCGCCTCAACCCACAATAGGGCAGGTTAAAGATTTCATGGAAATAACTGATGGACACTTCACATGGTAAAAAAGTGTTTTCATGCACTAATCTATAACGAATGTATAAATTACGAAAAACATTTGGCTGTGCCATTGGACGTCTTTGTCTTGAATTGTACAATTATATAGCTACTCCGGAAAGTCTCTCTGGAATTTGATGTTCACCCCTGTTTTGCTTATAGGATTAGTGTGCACTGTATGATGTATTGTTTCTATATATGTGGAATAATTTTGTTTTGTTGATTCTCTGCAAAATGAATTGTAAGAAAGACACTTGCAACACATTTGTCTCCGGTTATCTCATATTTTGGTCTTCATCACCTCAAGAAGATCAGATCAGATTTTCTGACTTCACAGACACATGTCACCGCATTCCATTTGATCGATGCTCATACAGTCAGTCATTGGATTACCTGTTCCATACTCGAATATTTACAGACTGCATCATTCAAACAAAAGAAATATCTACAATACGCAGAGGCGATTGTACAATTCTACACTTATACAAAGGCTAGTTATATCGCCGAGGGCAGCGTTAAGCAACAAACAAAGAAAACGTAATCCTTCATTACTATCGTGTCTTCCTTTCAGGGCATCACTGACAGCTTCTTAGGACCGAGTCTAGAGGAACTTCGGTGCATCTACTCCGTGAGTGTTCGGACCATAAGCATTCTGCTCCCTCTCTGGTCTGGGCTCAAGACAGCGGGCTGTGTGCTCTACGCTCCGTTACATAAACCGTTAAACACATACACACTGATGATCGTGTGTGTCATTGTCATCAGTTCCCTTGTGCTGGCAATACCACTGTGTACTTCATTCTGGTTGGCTGCAGCTGCAACCTCAGGGACAGGACTGGTTGGAGGGGTGTTAGTCACTGGTGAGTAACACACGTGTCCTAGTGTGATGGAATCAGCAGGTGGGGTAACCTCGTGGAAAAATTGTTTGCTCATCACCTGTAAACCCGAGTTCAATTTTCTAAATGGGTACAATGTGTGAAGCCCATTTCCGATTTCCTCTATGTGATAGTGCTGGAATATTGCTAAACACGGCATAAAACTAAATTCACTCACGGACGCACTACTATAGCTGGAGGGGTCCCCAACAACATTTACTCAGTCTCTCAGTAATATATATTTACGGTTACATCAAATTGTATCGTAGCTTGTTGCATTAATCCTAGAGTGTGTGTAATAGAATAAAGCTCTTGCGGTATCTGTGGGGATTGCAAGATAAGATATTACATAGAGATATAATAGAGCATAAATTCCGCCCGCCGTATTCTTACATTAACGTTATATCAGTATGTTCTATAATTGCAGCCACCACTGCCAAAACAGGCGACTTAAGTCGAGAAAGTGCTCTCCCCTTTCACATGGTAGCGCTAGCGTTATGTACCGGAAACGTCATTGGAGCATTGGTTATCTCCCCTTTCCTCAACGACACAGTGCATCATGGCAACACATCTACCTTGGAAATTACAGCATATGAATGTGGAGACTCTGAGTCGAACATAGTTTATTCATACTTGTGTTTTGCGTCATTTGGAGCAATGCTCGCTATTCTTCTGACAGTGTTACGAATATGCCTGGACAACAATACTGACCGGGTCTTGAAAGAGAAAAACAAAAAGGAATCGTTTAGGAAAGTGGAACTAATTTTTATTATCTTTATTTCTTGTTTACTTCTTCTAACCGGTGCAACTCATGTCGTCTATGGGAGTTTTCTCCTCCTGTTTGGAACTCGTAGCTCTCTGAAGATGTCTGAGAAGATAATTGCCCTTATGACATCATCGTATTATGCCGTCACGATGTGTGGGCGTTTGGGTAGTGTACTTGTAAGTCTAGTCATATCGCAGCTGTGGCTAATCACTGCGTGTTTGGTTGGGGTCCTGACCACGTCTGTGTTCCTGGTATTCACGGCTGAAAGAAGCTTGGTGTTCTTGTGGGCTGGTTCTAATGTTCTTGGTCTGTTCTTTGCACCTCTATTTGCCTCACTGATAGCGTGGGCGGTTGAAAGTGTTACAGTAAACGACACTGTTTACACCATCATCATGTTCGTTGATTATGCGGGGATATCGTTAAATTCTCTTATAGTAGGACAACTGATGTCTGCCTTCGGGCCTCAGATGTTGCATTATTGTTTTGCAGTGTTAGGTGGGATAGATATAACTTTATTCCTCTGTCTGATTTGCCTGGGAAAGCTCATACAGAAACGGAAGAAGGATGGATACAGCGACCCTGCTGGTACCTAACTCAGTAGAATCGTATATACTTATGGACTCTTTGTAGAGTAAACGTATGCTTGTTGATTCTCGAGTTTGATGTTTGTTTGTTTGCTTGCTTGCTTGTCATGCTATTATATGGACAGTTGAAGGGGAATGTGCGTGCGTCAGTCATCTCACATAATACTTAACATTACACAAAGTTCAGTAGTGTGCGCGGTGATGAGGTAGCCCAGTGGGTAAAACGCCCGTTCATCAAGCCGAATACCCGGGTTCGATTCAACAAATGCGTACAATGGGTGATGTCCAGTTCTGTTGTTCTCCCCCGTGATATTGGGGAGTAATGCTAAAAGCAGCTTGAAACTAAACTTCCTGGTGACGACACATACAAAGCTATCGCAAACTGTGCATTTGACAACAGACTCCTGGATGAAGGACAAACTAGGTTAAATTATGACAATACAGACATCTTGATAATCAGCTCTAGACACGTCTAGAATATCAAGAATGTCAAGAATATCATTTCCAAATCTGAAAGTGGGCAGCAACGAGATCTCACCAAGTAGTAACGGAAACTTGGATTCTCCATGGACAACACATACACATTGGAGAAGCATGCAAATGCTGACTGCAAATCTGCCTACTTTCAAGAAAGAAAAATCAGTTAAATCAGGCGTTATATTTACCCCTTAGTCGTAGAGGTGCTTGTCACTGGCATGGCAACATCTCGGCTAGACTACTGCAAAGTGTGTTGTGCGTGATCCGTCAAACCCGTTTTGATAAATTACAGCGTGTCCAGAGTGCTGCAGCCTGGCTTTAGACACACAAGTGAAAATATGAATACATAACACTGGTTCTAAAGATGCTCTATTGACTACCTATCAAGCAACGAATCAATTACTGACCTTTGCCTTCAATCCACTGCAACAAACAACTCCAATATATCTGCGAACTCGAACTGCTTCACGCGTGTCGAAAAGATGTTTCCTTTCACCTCATTCCATGCAGCTCGATGTTCCAAAACAACAAAAACATTTGGTGATGTGGCTTTTGAGAAATCAAGGTCAGTTCTTTGGAACGCTCTCGCTGTTGGCATTAGGAACTGTACCACTGTTCCTTCCATCAACTCATCTCTTTACAAAAGCCTACCATTGATCAGCGCACTTGAGTAATATTTGCTTGGAAAGGGTGCTGTGCAAACGACTAGTTTTATTTATTATTTTATCGTATCCTATTTGCAAATATCGTTGCTCACGATGTTGATTTGTCTGGTTTAGACACGATTAAGTACAGACGGCCGCCATGTGGTTGAAGTAATGCAGAGTGCGGCGTAAAACTAAACTCACAACCACATCCGTTGATGCCGGTTTGACAGGTGAAAGAAACAATAAAATTAACATTCCACCTCACCTTGAGTTATTTGTGCTTTCATGTTTGTTCGATGCGGCTAATGTTACCATCAATTCTGCTAAATCCTACTCCACCTCATCTGTTGAAACTATAGATGCCTATCCCGGACAGCGTAAAGCAAACAGATAAATATAATATTCATGTTTGTGTTGAAAAAAATATAACATATAAAACGGTCATTTTAGTTTTGAGGCTGAAGTTGTGATATGTTGCTAAGTGCCCTTTTTGACAGATATTTTTCATACATCAGATATCTCTTCCCGTCACTATGTGACTGAAACATTACCGATGTGACGTTCAACTTTAACTCACTCACTCACTCACCGAAACGAAAACAGCGGTCTGTGAAAAGGTCAAATTGTATACCTATGAGGCCCTAAAAGGTTATAGACACGTGACGTATCCTACCGGTACCCATATTCTGCTGGGTGAACAGAGGCAATTTTGAACAAACTCACTTGCCTATTTTGATTCCTCATCTATCACATGCGCTTCGTTGTGGTGTAGCACGGACGCCCTAGGGACTCTCAGGAGTCAAGCCGTCAGACATGGTCACCCATCGAAGAACACTCCTCACTCCATGTTTCTTAACTGATTGTGACCTGAGCTCAATGCAGATGCCCACACACCTCCACAACATATCACTAAAAACCCTTCCTGTTTCTTATCCACACTTCATTTCGCTACCACTTACAGAAAATTGTTCCAATAAGCTAAATGTGGATTTCAACTATTTTGTTGTTCATGAATTTAAAAACAGTGTAACCATCATTGTTCTCATGTTTTAAGAATATGGGAGAGAATTGACACGATTGACGCTATTGAAAGGAAAATTAGTTGACAGAGGTAATGGACAAATATATGACAAATGCTTCACTCATATAAGTCCTACCCTGTGTAGTGTGACTATTGTGGCTCAACATACTCACATCTAGATCGAATGTGGACAGCCCAATGGAAGCCACTAACAGTTACCCGACAAACATTTCCTCATGTAAATTTAAGATAATTACGACTGTAGAATTAGTAGATAACAGATGTGATAAACGGCAGATATGCCCTTCACAACTATACCGATATCGATTTGCACGTCCATTTGGTGGAATTTGCTGTCATAAAATAGCGGTACATCTCGGCTCTTCACTTTGGGATGTTATAATTATTTAAGGCACAGGTAGCAAACTCTTAGTTTCAAATCAACTTTTTCTATCATTGTATCAAACTATCCACAGGTATAATACATGGGAAAATAAGTACAACTTACAAGACAACGGAAGTCTTTACATCAGATCATATCTGCGCATGCGCCATGCATCACGACTTCTACCAGGACGAAAGCAGCATGGCGTCTCGTTGTATCAGTTCAGGAAGCCTATACAGA
Organism: Haliotis asinina; assembly: GCF_037392515.1. Classification (NCBI taxonomy): domain Eukaryota; kingdom Metazoa; phylum Mollusca; class Gastropoda; order Lepetellida; family Haliotidae; genus Haliotis; species Haliotis asinina. The sequence continues at coordinate 97,853,411 of NC_090280.1, forward strand.
GGTGTGTAGAGTATCCCTGATCAGTTACACCCATGGGCGCGACATTCATCGTTGATGGTGATCTACAGCTGAGGCCTGTCTCACTGTGTGTTCTCTGTTTCTTTCGTTACGGAAATATGTGCATATATCATATCATATCATATATCACACATATACGTATATATAAGTGCAAAGGTATGCCTAAAGTTTAATTAAACCCTAGGGATTTTATGATACCAGAACCCCACTCTTAGTATTTCCCCTCAGTGGCACGGGGTTCTGTCATCGAGGATCAGTTCCTGATACAACTAGTTACGGCCGGATATTGTCAGTGTAAATTCATCTCAGAAATGATGTTAAGATGAACGCTGTTCACTTTGGAAGGATTCATTGGAGAAATGTGTTCTACTAAACAATAAGGATACAGGCACATACAGGAATATTTGCTCTATTGTATTTTAGCCTGCTCATAAGTAACTGAAAACAACAAACGTCAAGACTCGTTCTTTGAGAATACTCTAATGTCATCCGTGACCTATTATGGGTCATGAGAAATTAATACAAATGCCTTTTTCATATGGGGCATCAGACAAAGACACAATAAGAATAAAATGTTAGAATTAGCTGATGATGTATTTGATAAAAGGTAGATATGTCCTTAAATATTAACATCACCAACGTACATGGAGAACGTCCGTGTGGTGGAATGAACTATCTCAACTTAGTGATGAAATATCACATACTATTAGATATATCATGTGAACCAAGGAAGAAGCAATCGGAAAATATAGATTAATGTTTACGCCTCCCCGGGCATTTGAAAGGCAGACGTTTTATTGGACTGACATTTGGATACACGTTTGTATTGCATTGGGATTAGTGTAGCTCGGAAACGCATTGATTTGAAGAATTTCTTCCCCAGAAACATTACTTTCACAGCAGATGACAACGTCACCACAGTCCTTTGTCTCCACTATGGCTCTGAATGCTCTCATTTGGATGATGTTTCTACCATTTATAGGTGAGACAATATGAATTTGAAATTATGTGAACGTCGTGTTCAAATGTATTGTATATTTGTCAAGCAGGTGTAAATAAAGAGGCTGTTTATCCATAAAGTTTGTCCTTATGTGTCACTCCAACTTCTTACAATGTCACTCAAAGACAATGTAAGGCAAAGATTGGAGCGGCCTTCAAACTCGAGTTTCAGAGAGTGAACATTCCAACAACTGGACACCAACACCAATTTCAGTGTTGTCAAACTGTTGTTGAGAAACTGGATCGGTCTCTACTCTCGCCAAGTTTGCCATAAAACTTTCTATTTTGTCAAACATGAGTTTGACGCGTGAAGAGATGTCAAGTTCGTGTTGTTCACGAACAAATTTCAAGAATATATGTTGTCGAACTTTAGTTTGCCACGTGAAGGTCGCTTAAAAGTAATGGGCTTAATAGAATTTGTTTGCAAATGCTTCGTACAATAATGTTGGTCTAAGGAATAAATAGGGATGATTGAATGAATCCGTAGCCCAAACTTTCGTAGACACCTGCTGTCCTGGCCGATACAGTTGATCCTAGTTGACCGATACTCACCATGTCATGGTTGGATTGCACATGACATGACATGACATGACATGACATGACATGACATGACATGACATGACATGACATGACATGACATGACATGACATGACATGAATCAATTTTTGAAAGACTGAGACTTTGTTGGGATAGTGTTGATGCTACATCAGCAAACTCTCCCGGTCGTTTGATTATTATATCAATTGCTAGTTTTGTCTGATGCCAGTGTCAGTCATGTACAGACCGACTTCATCAAGCTATATTTTGCTAATTTATCTTTGACAATCCCACTTTTATTTGGGTACCAACTGCAAATCACTGTCTTTTACGTTGGATATTACTTTGACATAAGCAGTAACTAGAAGTAAGAAGAATTCGAGCTGAATTCAGTGCTACTTGGAAATACTAGTGCAATGGAATTGTATAATCTGTTTTTTTTCAATCTGTAAATAAATAGTTAGATAAATTAGGGCAATTAACCAGGTTTGTGCACGTCTGTAAACATTATCATCACATATAAACCTCAGATGCCATATTTGCGTCGTTTCGAAAGTTACTTTTTCTCATATATACCTCCTTTCCGGGGTATATACAATATCACTGGGACAGTTTATAGAATACCCCAGGGACATTCTATACAATGTTTCAAACCTGCCCTGAAAGTAGATTTTCACGACATGAATTCTGTCAGCATCAATATTCAAGTGTTTGAAATCAATTGAAAAATGTGTTGTCAAACATCAAATTGAAAGTGCAAATGTTTTCCCATTCTGAACTAGAACCGCCGATCTTGAATCGGACACTCTACCTCACGGTTACTGAGCCGAAAACAACGTTTGTGTTAAATTATCTGTTTACAGTTAGGCCAACTGTCATCACATAGATGTTACTACCGCTTCGGTCACTGTAGCTTCATTACTTGATTATCTAATTATCCATTATTGATATGTCCGATTTTGATAAATTTGTCGTCTTCTCCCACGATGAATATGGCAGACTTTCAATGTCTCTGTTTTTCCAGGTCCACAATGCATGAATTATCAGGGAATGAAGAGATGCTCTTCCGCGATCAGTGACAACGAAGTTACCAAAGATTTACTGGAATGTATCAACGACTGTCTGGTGAAACCCGGCAAAGTGTGTAGATTTGTGCAGTGGAACCCCGAAACAAAGATATGCGACGTTGGTACAGCCTTTATCGCCTTCATTAATGGGGGCAACTGCGCCACCTTTAGGAAAATACCCTGCAACACCATCCCAGGTGGTAGCGTACTTGCATTCTCCAGATTCGGTAGTAAATTGTAAAGGCGATCAGAGTTAGTAAGCGAGAAGGGTTTAACTCAGCAACATTTCACCTCTATGGTAGCCATATTTCTTATCTATGCAGTTTCATTTGTAATTTGTGTTTCTTCATCCGCGTCAATACATCTATTTCAAAACACCATCTGGTGATCATTTTAACTGACTGAGTTTTATCTTTTAGTGAGGCGAACAAGATACAGTCAGTTAAACCAACCTAACACACTCACAATTTCATTTGTAGGCCTATACCGCATTAACAAGAAATAGTCGATTATTTTAAAATGCTTTCCTATGGCTCTGTCAATCAGATGATGGGAGTCTCGTAGGAGATTCGGGTATTATCTTCAAAGGAGGCCAACAGATGACCTTTGTGACCAGTCTTGATGAGTGCAAGACCGTTTGTGCTATGGGCAGTACCTGCCGGGCGTTCACCTGGCTCAGTGAGAGACGTCTATGTATAAATCACCGTCAAACATGGGATCGGTCCATAAAGAAACTTGGACATGGGGATTTTCAAGTAGTCAAGAGCGGATTGCATCCAAATGGTATCGACGGTGTATTGCTGCTTTCTATGTGCTTATGAGTTATGTACGCTTTGCTAGTTTCCTGCACTCTGTGGTTGCCTTTAACTGCGGCAGGATCGGTTAGATGGTTCAGATCTGCCTTGTACTGTTCCTGAGCATCGCATGCTGGTTTGTGAGTTTCATCTGAGAACTGTGTCAATCTTGACGTTCATGTCAACAGTCTGAAAAGCTGATACATAAATGAATCCACTTGGAGGGCCTTCTACTTTCCCTGAAACACACACGCTAAATTACTTTTACGTAACGTCAAAGCAGTGTGCCTCATTTTCAGGAAGATGTGTCGTGTTAAACGCTTGAGGAACTTCTCCACACAGGATGACCGCGCCAAACGTATACTCTCTTAAGAGGTGTGTTGAAACTGTCCTCAACAGAAGTACAGTCTATAAAGTCGATTGGATGTTTAGCGCCAAGGCCTGTTGGCCCCAGCATTTGGATAGGGCAACACTCTTCCATCCCGTGGAGCGTCTCATGCAGCTGCAGAAGCATCAAGGCTGCAAACTATGGCAAGGAAGTAAGTACCTGTATACTTAAGGTAAGAAGTTACGGAACATACATTTCTGGGCGCCTAGTGTTATAACACCCAGGCAGCTGCGGTTACAAGTGACAAGCTGCTCAGCCTAAAATATTCATCTAAACATGGTATCGCAACAACCATTTTATATATATACATCAATAACCGAGTACAAAGTCGATATCTGATGTAACATCCGCCAACTACAGCTAAATCCCCTATACTCCTCCTCAGTGAATCATTCGTGATCTTGATTGTTCCATTACATCACAGCTGTGTACTGGAGAATTTGTCTGTTGTATTTGCCACCCATTAAGCCCCAAGCTTGCCCTTATGGGATTAAGATCTAGACTCCTAGTGGGCCAAGATAGAGTTTCTACAGCCCCTCAACTAGCATTGTCGTCCATGAACATTGGTCTTGTGTTAAGACCATGGTCATCGAAATGTGGTACAACAACTGTGTCTGTTGTCCACGAGGAATTCGTGTGTTCGTCATGAGGTCAAGTCTTGTGTTAGGCACTGCCACACTAGCGATAAATCCCCGCACAAATGCACTTACTTCAAGATATTCCGTTGTGTATGTGAAGTGTGTCTTGCACTGCGGAAAGTTCAGCCATCAGTCATTAACGAGAGAAACTTCGTGCGACCAATGGTTACTACCACATGGTGATCACCAACCACTGGGTTAGCCAGAGCGATCAAGATAATCAGTTAACTCCAGATGCATCGTGATGTCATTTATCTCTCGTCATTTTACACTGAACTTGATAATGAAACGCTGAATGAATAGGTGATGTTTAAACATGAAGGCGATGATTACACAATGGACATGTGTAACACATGTAGCCTATGAATTTGAAATGGAATGGGAAAGTGGACCAGTTAACCCTACTTCGTTTGTACAGAGCACCACTCTGCTTTCAGCTCGATTATGGCTCGGCTCAATTCTATAGATTCTGTGCACCATCGAGGTCTTAGGCTGTGTGTTGGATTTTGAGAATATCACCTATTGACAGTCAAATCAAACAAATCTACTGAGCCCAACATTTCTTTATGAGAATTTGCACAGTGGGAAGAAGAAACCGGGCTTCTATTTAATTCGAAAGAGTGTTAAATCAGAGTACCCCCCCCCCTTTCCACAACACCAATAGTCTATTTTTATTTCTTCCTATATTTGACATGACGAACATATCTGTTTATGCTATTGAACGGTGACGACAGCGATGATCCTTTGTGCGAAGGACTGACTCGATTACAAAGTTTTCAAGAGTTTATATTAGAGTTTGTATGCGTTTCATTGGATAGTCATTGCAATATTCGTGAAAGTAATATCAAAAAGATTTCTTATGATTTTTTTATTCCATATGATTGTCACTTTCCGATTTAAAGCCCATGTTTTCGAATATACGTCCGGACTTCTATCTTGTGTGAAAACCCCTCTTTTCCGTATACAAGCCCTGGGCTTGATTTCGCAAAATCCCGGTAGTATGAATACAGACTATTAATAAACCCATAATGCCATTTACTCGCAGCTGGATCCAAGGATTCTAGCGCCAGATCACGGATAAACCTACAACTGCCCATGGTCCCATGATTGGTGGCCTACCTTTAGTTACTGGTGATTTACCAGTTATTCTTTTAAATGCTATCAACTAGTTGTTTCAAGTTTGGCCTAAATTCATCAAATGTCACCAGCTGTGGTATACATTTTGATTGGTTTATTCATTTAACTGATCATTTAAACCAATCTTACATTGTACCTTTGAAACTAAAATCGTTATAGGGTCCATCGTTGACAGGTTTCCTATTCAAACTGTATTTAAAGAACGAATAAACACTCTTTTAACCATTACATATGGAAGACTCGGGGTTAGTCTTAAGCGGAACACCAAATTCATTCTTAAAAAAACTCGTGGTTAAAAGCTGCCAAAAAGTGGTGTGCTTCACTCTCGCCCTCCAACTAAAAATATGTTTTTGAATCATGACCCAAAAGATTTTGCGCGATACTGCTTGTAACAGATCTACAAGAACAAATTATAACCATTATGACAACAAGCGATTTTGACAGAATCGTCTATGAAAACAAGTTGGAGTCTGAGACTATGCAAAGCGGGTGACAAGGTTATGTGGCAGTAGACTGTGAACACATATTTTTCATTTTTCAAAGCAGTTGTCACGTTCGCAGGTTTAGAGAAAACCTTAAGACAAGATAATCTACCCTGGGAAATGTAGACGAATACTACAGCAACCCAAATAGGTATAGCTCACATTACCTCACGTAGGTGCGCTCCACTGATTGGTTGAAATTTCCTTCGCGGGAGAGTTTGTGAGCTGTTGTCGAAAAGGTCGACTTAAGATACTTAAATGTCGATAAGATTAGCTTTAATTACGGGGTTTGATTTATAATATATGATTCATATATTTGTATCCCCGTAGAGTGTTTGATCTTTAATTCATATTCAGGTTTTCGTTAAGATATGGCTGAAATATTGCCGATTTGAGGTCAAATATTAACTCACAGTCTCACTCACTGACTATATGGTGGGTATAAGTATTACCGTGTATAATAGGTGAGTATAAGTCCGGTGTTGCGGTACTTTTGTCATGTGTATGATAGTTGGCTTTGTTACATGTCACCTTGCATTACGTCATCTTCATCTGTTAGCGATGAGCAGTTAGTGAGAAAGGATAATGTATTTATTGCGCATGGCGATGTTCATTTAATAAATGACTGATCCTTAGCACGTCTAGATATAGTGGGTGGGTGTGGCGTTACAATAGGACTTCATACATTGTATCAATGGGGACAAGCGACCCCGCTTCTTTGGGCTGACGAACGAACTGACGAGCGAACTGACGAGCGACCTGACGAGCGACCTGACGAGCGAACTGACAAGCGAACACGTAATGTCACTCACAGATGGATCCAAGGATGGGGGCGAATTTACCATGGGGATAGTACACCGTCCCATTATTTAGTTGAAGCGATAATATAATTAACAATTATTCACTCACATGTGGGAAATCAGATCCAACCAAACGAACGCATTAACCACTGTGCTACCCACCTCCCCAACTGTATGTATGATAGATTCTTGTTCAAATGTTCTTTCATTGAATGTTGCAGCTATACCCCTTAAGAAACTCGAGAATACAAAAATGCCGGGTGGGATGAAACTCAGGGACCTTTCTATGGATGAATGTGTCGATTTGTGTCAACAACTGTGCTGCCGTGGGGTGGTCGGGTAGATGGAAAGAGTGCACATTCCATCACCTTGAACTATCAACGGAGGAAGACCCATCGACCACTCTGTACATGACGGGTGGACCTGGCATCAGTACGTACTATGATTGGTTATACTGTCAAACGTTGCGGGAATTATGTTACAGAACAGGTATTTAGCGAGGTGTCAATGTGACACCGTAAATGACAGCCAATGACACAATACGACTATATTGCAAAAATACATTAATTGGTCATTTTTATCGCACACGCCATGTCAAGGTTGACACTTGACCTGGTAAAAATGACGGGACCTGCATACATATGGAAAGCTTTAGACAGCCATGGTTTGGTTGCCAAAGTGCACAACCTCAAGTGAAGTGCTGTAGGTAACTAAGGTGACCTGCTGTACTAATCGTAGTACGATTACTAACAGTCAAAACTTGTTGAAGCGTTTACCTATATTTTCATTAACAAAGTTACAAACGTGATTTTCTAAAACTGAAGTCTTTACACATACAAATTAACACACACAATACTTGGCAGGGATGTTGAACCACCTAACCTGGGTGGTTAAATGTTCTCAGCATAACGCCAAAGGACGTGTGATGCATCGATCCTTAACTGTTTGCAGGACATTGTAATAAATACAACACGTTCCAAAACTACAGGTTTCTTTTGAACCAAATACACAACCAAGGCAGCATATTACTGCAGAAAACTAAATGACAAATTTGAATTTATTCTTAATGAAGTAAACAAGTGACAATCTGTTCCTTTATTTTTGGTGTAAACGTGGCAATGTATTCTCTATTGATATACATGTGACGATCTCTAATCTGTTGGTGTAAACGTGACAGTCTATTCTCTGTTGATATACATGTGACGATCTCTAATCTATTGGTGTAAACGTGACAGTCTGTTCTCTGTTGATGTAACCTATTCTCTATCGGTGTAACCGTGATAATCTATTTTCTACTGATGTAAAAGTGACAATCTATTCTCTATTTGTGTAACCGTATCAATCTGAATTTTTAGGGGTTCAACTGTGCCAGTCTGTTATCTGTTGGTGTACCTGTGACAATCTGTTTTATTGGTGTAACTGTGACAATCTATTCTCTCTTGGTGTAACCGTATCAATCTATTTTCTTTTGGTGTAACCGCGATAATTGATTCTCTATTGGTGAAACGGTGACAATCTATTTTCTGTTGGTGTAACCGTGACAATCTATTTTCTATTGGTGTAACGGTGACAGTCTATGCTCACTTGGTGTAACCATGACAATCTATTCTCTATTGGTGTAACGGTGATAATCTATTTTCTGTTGGTGTAACGGTGATAATCTAATTTCTATTGGTGTAACCGTGACAATCTATTCTCTGTTGGTATAACCATATCAATCTAATCTCTATCGGTATAACTGTATCGATCTTTTTATTGGTGTAATTGTGACAGTCTATTTTCTATTGGTGTAAGGTTGACAATATATTTTCTATTGGTGTAACCGACACAATTCATTCTCTATTGCTGTAACCGTATCAATCTGTACTCTGTTGGTGTAACTGTGACAGTCTATTCTCTGTTGGCGTAACCGTGGCAAGTTATTTTCTATTGGTGTGACTGAGACAAATGATTCTCTATTGGTGTAACTGTGACAATCTGTTCTCTATTGATGTAACCGTATCGATTTATTCTCTGTTCATTTAATAGTGACAATCTATTCATTGTTGACAGAAACGGCATACCACCACGATGTCATCAAGTATCTCCAGCTGAAAGGGCTCTACAGTCAGGTGTCAACCATCAGGGCATGGTGTCATCTTTAGGGGATATCTCTGCTGTTCAGATGTAAGCGGAGATCATCTGCCGAATCGTAGTTTAGTTTAGAACGTTTCGGCGTGCTAAATGAGAATTGTTTGCAGCTATGTACATTTAGGCATTAATCGCCACAGAAGCAGGAAAACACTATACGCTGTTTAGACTTTGAAAGCCAAATACCGCGGAAATGTTAAAGTCCCCATATCTCCGATGAAAATAACATATGTTCAGTTAAGCACATGTGTTACGCCAGGACAATCATGGGTGATGCATGTCAGTAACTCGATGTTGTGAATTTGTTGAACGTCATGCCATGTTAAGAAGAAACACTTTTCATTATTGTCGTCTTTCAAAGTCATTTCGGAAAACTATAGTGCACGTATTGCACATGCCTGGCAACATGAATGTGCGGCCTATAACTTTGACACATTGCGTGAAGCGCTTTACATGTGCGTTTACCTATGCTTGGGTATGATCGACTGTCCAGAAAAAAAATTCACTTGACTTCTGTTGGTCCTTTTTTATTCTCATGAGTATATGACAGAGGACTGCACAATTAATATACACGCGCATTCCTGATTGTATATACATCGATATGATCAAGAACATGATCTTTACGTCCAACAATCATATTCCATCCGGTTCTGATGTTTTGTATTTGTTATATCTACATATACTCCTCGAGTTTTCTACCCACGCTTGGGAGTGTGAGTGCACTTTTATGTCGCTTTTAGCAATATTTAAACAATAGCGCAGTAGGTGACACCAGAAAATGGCTTCACACATTGCACCCGTGCACGTTGTATCCATGGGTAAGCCTGGGTGTGTTTTGTCGGGCGAAAACTTTAACGACTACGTTACACCAACGACCTCGTCTTTAAGTGAGTGTGTGAATATTAATCGTCACATCAGCAATATCGTGAGTCCAACTTATAAAACAAAGGTGAATACATTTTGAAGAATAAAACCTGTCGATGATCAACAGAGAAACTAGAGAATCACAGATAATAAGGTAAAACTAACATGATATTATATAAACATATCACTATAGAGAACAAAGCAACATAGAAACGGACTTGTAATCACCAGCAAGTGAAGGACGACCACCGCTTGGACCATGGAGACCGTCGTCATTAAGACAGTTCACGAATATCTGTGTCCAACACTGACAGGCGTGAGAATATGGGTGGTCTTAGTGGAACCTGATTGTATGCTGGTGTCAGTGGAACGCTATTATATGCTAGTGTTAGTGCAACCAGATTGTTTGCTGGCGTCAGTGAAACCTGATTGTATGCTGGTGTTAGTGGAACCTGACTGTATGCTGGTGTTGGTGGAACCTGACTGTATGCTGGTGTCAGTGAAACCTGATTGTATGCTGGTGTCAGTGAAACCTGATTGTATGCTGGTGTTAGTGGAACCTGACTGTATGCTGGTGTTGGTGGAACCTGACTGTATGCTGGTGTCAGTGAAACCTGATTGTATGCTGGTGTCAGTGAAACCTGATTGTATGCTGGTGTCAGTGAAACCTGATTGTATGCTGGTGTTAGTGGAACCTGACTGTATGCTGGTGTTGGTGGAACCTGACTGTATGCTGGTGTCAGTGAAACCTGATTGTATGCTGGTGTCAGTGAAACCTGATTGTATGCTGGTGTTAGTGAAACCTGATTGTATGCTGGTGTTAGTGGAACCTGACTGTATGCTGGTGTTGGTGGAACCTGACTGTGTGCTGGTGTTACTGATACGCTATTGCATGCTGGTGTCTTTGGCACCCAACGGTACTGCCACGGGGTGTTAAATAACATTGAATATCAAGCCTCGTACTTTTTAGAAATACCAGTCATGTTATCAGACTTTGAGGCATGTTGCGTTCTATTCAAGACTTTGGACGTAAAGATCTCCTTGATGTATCCCGCGACCCATTAAGTCTCAACCATGCTCTATGGGATTCAGATCCAGACTCTTAGTACCCCTTCCGCGTTCCCCTCCCTAGTGTTTGCTGACAAAGCTTGTTTTGGAGACACTACCCACCATTTGATCCGTGGGCGTGAATATTTCCTTTTACTCCAAGTGCATCTTTTTCCATGTTTTGTGGGTTGTAAATGAGTGAAAGTACTTTTATGAGTATCATGACACAAAAAGCATATCACATACACAAGGCCATATAAAAGTATCTCTATAAGACTAACCAACCTGTATCCTAATGAGTCCAGCATCTGGGTTTTCAATCCTCTGTATGAGAATCTGTACAATGAGAAGTGCTCTGTTATTCTGCCTTTAGGAATATGAATTAACCCTTTTATATCTGCTGCTAATAACGATGTTGAATAGTTTTCTTTTTACTTTCTATTCCTTGGCGATTGCTGACATCACACCTGGATTTCCGTATATAAACAAACACACACACACAAAAGGAAAGCAGAGAGCTATCAACATGAATACAGAAAATTAGTCACTTGTCATAATATTAATGTCACTTACTATCAGATGGATCCATGGATAGTGGCGAATTGCTAGTGCCAATGTCATTGGATCCAGGGCAACATTCTCGAGATTGCCAAACAGCAGCTACATTACATTAAGTAACATCGAACTAATAGAATTAAACCAACTATTGGACACACACGAAGACGTCGCATTGGCCACTCGGGATATTCGAAATGCTGTGAATGACTGAATTCGAAGAGATGGTATAAATCCAACCAGAAGCAAAGCACCTCAGTAATTCTACTATACCTCCCCAGGGTCCCTAGTATGGTGACCTACCTGTAGTTACTGGTGATCTGCAGCCAATAATGCTGCGTTGATGATCAATGAATAATTCTTTAAACTGTAATCAACTATGTTTAATATCGCACTTGGGAAACTCTAATCATTGAACTGTCTATCGTGGATAGATTTCGTATTCAAACTATAACTAATTCATATTCAAATTCTTGTCATGATAAAGATGAAATATTGCTGATGTGACGTCATATTTAACTCACTCACTGCGTGGTTATAAATCACAGTTGTTGCGATACCTTTTCCCATGTGTACATGGCTTGGTTAAATGGCATTACGACCTTTCCACTAGGACTGCATAATGCTTGCATTACGCCCCGTCATCTTTTGTTAATAAGCGGTTAGTGAAAATGAGAATTTGTTTTTGTTAGCTGAAAAGTATAATATTATATTTGGCGAGACGTCAGTTTCACAGGGGGTTTCCGAAAGCAAGCTCTCTCGTTTAGAAGCCCATGGTGTGTCAAATGTGTCCAACTTTCGGGTATTGCTCCGTAGTGAGTGAGTTCATATTTAACGTCACATCGGCAATATTTCAGCCATATCGTGACGAGAACATTTAACACTAAAATGGAATATATGTATACTATAAAAACCTGTGGACAATGGACAGTGAAAATACTAGAATATCACAGGCATGAGTATTGCTCCGTATGGAGAAAAGTTTGTTATAACGGATCTGACCTGTCAGCTAAGAGGGAGCCTAGGATGCAGTGTAGGTTTGAAGGAAGGTGACATGGATGTAGACTCTGATGCCGACGTTGATGACGAAGATGCTTTCGGTGAAATTGAGCTGTTTGATTGACCTTTTAGAACCCCATATGTGATGGCGCAACTGCGATGATCCTTTGTGCGATGGATTGACTAGATTGAACCCCACAGTTCTCATTACCAAGTTTTAAACATTTCTAAATTTAAAAGAGTTATATTACGGTTTGAATACGTTCACTGCATAGTCTTTGCAATATTCGAGAAAGTAAAGTCAAAAAGACTGTATTTATTACCTTATGTTTTTGGGTTTTATTTCATAGGATTGTCACTTTTAAAAAAGAATTCCGAATAAATCCATGTTTAAGAATATAAGCCCGGGTCTCTATCTGGTGTCAAAGTTCACTTGTCAAAAACCCTATTTTCCGTATAGCAGCCGTGGACTTCCTTTCAGAAAACCACGGTAATGGCAATTACTGACACAATGCTAATGTATACTATCCCAAAAAAGAAACGCATAGGTAATTAGTATTTTTTCATAACTGCACAAGTAAAAAATCTATTTTTACCTGAAAGAGTTGATTTTGATGAGATTGCCTTCAAGGGTTAGAAAGACATCGCTGCAAGGCAACAGAAATCACCTTCCAGTTGAAATTGTGCAGCAAAGAGCATTCACTCTGTAGCAATAAAATCCAGATTACTTTCAGAAATTGGCATTCGTTTTGAAGCAATTTAGAGCACTACGTCACTTGCCAGGTATAACAAATAACTGTCCGAGCACAAGCAGACCTCGATTTGCCACTGCGGCCCACATCGGGACATCTAGGTACTACAGTTGCGTGATCGTACAGCCACGAGTGAGAGCACAGCAGACAGGGTGCCTGAGCTTCAGAGGATATCCGGTCAATCTGTACGGAACAGGTTGAAAGAGATTGATCTGAGCCAGGAAAACCGACGTCGGGGTCGTGCTACGTAGTCACCATCGCTTGGTTGTATAGACATTACCTTTTTCTAAACTAGTGTAAATTTTTTACTATATTCTATTTGTGGACGAGTAAAACATGTTTGAAAATACATTTTCGCAACAGATTTCTCGTCTTTCTTTTTTGATAGTATATTTAGTGTACCCTAAAAATACACTAGTTAGTGTAAATGATATTTCAAAATGATATTTCAAAATGAAAGGTTGACATATGGTAAAACTGACCGGTAAATATGAGGGGATTTGCATACATATGCCATGGTTTCGTTGCGTACTATGGGGAACTGCTGTACTAGTACGATGGCGTTTATTGTCAAAGGGAGACTACTCCTTGCACATCGGAGGCCAAGCTTTGTTGAAATGAAACTGTATTTTTCATTAATAATGTCACGAACCTGTTATTCTAATACTTAAGTCTCTACACAAACGGATTAGCACACAAAGCTGTCGAGGGCGAGCTGCTGAACTATCAACCTGACCTACTTGACAATCTATTCACACTTTGTGTAACCTTGAGAACGTATTCTCTGTTGATGTAACCGTGACAATGTATTCTCTACTGATGTAAACGTGGCAGTCTGTTCTCTACTGATGTGCAAGTGACAATCTGTTTTCTACCGAGGTAAACTTGACAATCTATTCTCAGTTGATGTAACCGTGACAATCTATTCATTGTTGACAGAAACGACATACCACCACGCTGCCCTCAAGTATCTCCAACAGAAAGGCTCCATCTGGTCAGGGTTTTCCTTGAGAGGACATCTCTCTTGTTGAGATAAGAGTGGAGTTCCGTAGGGGAACAGAAGGCCTTTATGATGACTCGAGAACAGAAAGACGTTCCATTGCCATCACCATGCAAATGTTGATGCAATGGCATACGATTATGGAAGATCACATTGATTGTTGTTTGGCGCCGCACTCAGAAATATTCCAGTTATATCGCGACGATCTGTAAATATATGAGGCTGGACGAGGCAATCCACAATCAGCATCATGAGCATCAATCTATGCATCTTGGATACCATGCCATTTGTAAACCAAATCAATTAGTCTGACCACTCGATCCCGTTAGTCACCTCTTACGACAACCATGGGTTGGTGAAGATCAGTTCTAACCCGGATCTTCACGGTTCGATCATAGTGAACACGGAACCGCTACAGCTGGCATCTCTCATGTGTGAGTCCAAAGCATTTTCAGGAAAAGCATATTCTGGTTCTTTTACATCTGTTACAGATAGCCTGCTGAATGTCTTGGGCGATTTCTAACTATGGATGAGAATTTGGTTTTTCTCAGGCGTACAGTAAACACTCGAGAAAGCAAAAGGCAACTTCAAACAACCCCGATGCTGAACAAAGCAATGGTTTCTACTTTTTGGAGTTCAAAGGAAGTCTACAGGTGTAGGGCCTATCAAGGCCAGTAGCGCAAATTCAAGACAGTTGTGTTTGTTCCACCATACCATCTACACAGTTATGGTAACGTCGAGATTGCAGTACACAACGTTGGCTTTGGAATATTGTTAAACGTGACTTAAAAGCATTCTCAATCATTCACTCATGCACGTCAATAAGCATCAACCGTGTTCACCGAATTTGGCATCATCACATTTCCAAGTTGTGAACTCTTTCCACATTTGAAACAAAAAGTGTTTTGGCAAACATCAAGCAAATGATGGTGACGCGATTTCTCCTTTGGGCGACTTTGTACACCACCAGGAGGCACTCTTCCAACCCACTGAAGTTCAGGCACGACACCATCGTTGGCAGTAGTCTGTTTGCTACAGAGGTGCTTGTTAAATGATAAAGCACCTAGCAACCCAGTCCATGAATTCAGTACATCGAAGGTTGTCATGTTTATCACTGGATTGTCTGGCCCTGACTCCATTATTTATATAACTAGCTGAAACATTTCTGAGAGCGGCGTTACATAACAAACAAACAAAACCATCGTGGCTTAGTTCAGAACGCCTCTACGAGCCCTCATTACCGTATCAATGAATTGTAAGTAATTGCTAGTTCCGTATTATTTGTTGTTCCACACACATGCCAACATCCTTATGTAAACACTATTATGTTGTTTATGGTTATTTAAACCGTATTATACTGAACAAAATAAGTCAGGAATATTGATATTTTTATGACTGATATTTCATCACTGTGTCAATGAATAAATATATCATTGTTCCTAAGTTTAAAATGTACATATATCCCTAACTACTTTTGTCCAGTGTAGAATGTACCAGCGTCTTAGAATGGCAAATGCAATATGTTGTCTTATGATTGAATTAATACATGTTCGAGGTAGGACATATTTCGCCAGTAACACTCTGTCGTGTATTTCGGGATCCCTTCTCATGTCAAGAAGAGACAATCTTAATGCTGTCGTCTCTTACATCGTTTTAAAAAGCCGCAGAGCACAATCTATGCTTGACATGCGACCCACAAGCCTTTCCACATGAACATGTGACAATGGGTTTTGAGATATCGTGTGAAACACGTACTGTTCATGTGCATTGCATGATTACCTGTCTGGACAAATAAACATTGCCCTAAAATTCAGGTGGTGGTTAATTAGTTCCTATATATGTGTATATGAAAATGGGAATAAAAATAACCCTGTATTCCGGATATAAATAAATCAAGACCAAAAAAAGTTAAAATATGATAACGTCATATTCCACTCTATCCTCCTGCACTCTACATTTGCGACAGCTTAACTTCATAACATCAAGTGTTTTATGGTTCAATGACGAATAATTGTTCTATCTGTTCTGTTTTAGGGAGTAGGAAGGCGAGTGTGGTTTTACTTCGATTTTAGCAATAATCAAGCAATATCACAGTGGAGACACCAGCAGTGGGTTCAAATCTATATCGTGTCATCATGAACTGGTACTCAAACATCACAAAAAATTGTAGATTATGTGTTTTTGTCGGTGAATATATGCTGATGTCATTGGTATGGCATGTTCTATCACCGGTACCAGTGGTATGCTGGAGTCACTGGTGCCAGATGGTATGCGTGTGTCACTGGATCCAGATGTATGATGGCGTTACTGGTACCAGATGGTGTGCTGGGGTCACTGGAACCAGATTGTTGGTTGTGTCATTGATGCCAGATAGTATGCTTGTGTCGCTGGTACCAGATGGTGTGCTCGTTTTCTGGTATCAGATGGTATGTTTTTGTCTCTGATATCAGATGGTATGCTCGTGTCTCTGGTACCAAATGGTATGCTCGTGTATTTGCTACCAACTGATATGACTGATGTCACTGGTACCAGATGGTATGTTTTTGTCTCTGGTACCAGATGGTATGCTGGTGACACTGGTAACCCATGGCATCCTGGTGTCACTGGTACCAGATGGTATGCTTGTGTCACATCTGTCCGATTGTATGATAGCGTCACTGGAATCCGATGGTATGCTTGTGTTTGTGGTACCCGATGGTATGTTGGTGTCACTGATACCCAATTGTGTGCTGGTGCCACTGTTACCTGATGGTATTTTACTTCAGATCATTGCTAAAAAACAAAAAAACAAAACAAAACAAAACAAACAACACAAACGGATAAACATTTGAATTAAAGATAAAGACTTTAAATGCGAGAGTATTCAGCTGATGATGAGCAGTATAGCGGTATAGCTGGTACCCGATGCGGTATAGTTATTATTGTTTTGGCTCCTTTAATTAGATTCTACAAAAAGATACGAGTGGATTACTTATCAATAGAGCAAACTTGTATAGAAACCGTTAAAAAATCCAGGATTAATCATGTTACAATGTATACCATATGAGTGAGTCAGTGAGTTCCGATTTACAGTCACATCGGCCGTAGGTCAGCCAAATCGTGACTAAAACAAATCTATAATTCAGCTTAAATAGATGTAAATTATATTTTAAAAATTTGTCAACGAAGGACAGTAAAAACGACTAGAATATCAGTTATGAATATCAAACTAGAATGTAAAACTATGGACACTTACACTACGAAGTGGTACCTTGTGAGAGCTATTTTTGGAGTGTTTTATGAGTGAATGGGTGATTCTGGTGCTTCTAGCAAGATTCCAAAATCACGTCGGGCGACACCAGAAATAAGCTCCACACATTGCATCCATGATGGGGAATCGAACCGGGTTTTCGTGGCGATAGGACGCTTTGACCATTCGGCTACCCTAACACCCAAACAGGAATTCACGGTTCATGATCCGTAACTTGACCGACCGCAGGGTTCCTTGCTCATAACAGAGACCATATAATAGTACATACAGAGGATACTGAACGACCTTCCGTGTGATACCATTTTTATTAAACGAGTTAATGATTTGGTATCAGATTTATTTGATACTAAATCTTTAACGAGTTTAATGAAAATGGTATTTCACGGAAGCGAGTTTAGTATTCTGTGTATTACTCGCCAACATAAATTGACAGAAACTGCGGCGAAATTGCCTATAGTGTGAGGACACTCAGCTTTCAAGTCAAGCAAGGTCTAGTAAAATCGCGACATCAACATTAGCATTGTGACGTCACAACTGAACCATTTTGACGTCATAGGTCAAGCAGTATTACACTAGTGTAATATTGAAGTGAAAATATTACACTGCTGTATCTTCAACGGGCGAGTAATAAGGTCTCTGCTCATACTGTTAGATACTGTCACAGTATCACCGTATCAGAAGAGAAATACAGGTGGAACGGCGGACTGCGGCTTGGAACAATATTCAGTCCCACAGCTGTTAAATCCTAGTGTCGTCGTCATTTTATTTCTTGGCTTAGAACCAAGAACCACTCGAATCAGTTTGCAAGAATTTTCAGGCTAGCATCATTTTGATAATGCCAAAACATTCCGCCTTTCGATACGCTCGTAGTGTTAAAACGTTAGACATAAGCAGGCCGTATTGATAAAAACGTAAACGTGATAAGTTTGGGCCTATGCGGTTTTGGCGATTACACTGAGCACTGGCATGCGCCTACCACCTACGAAACCAGTTTACAGAAACCCCGGAAATAAACGGAGAGCGCCATATTTAACTTAGATGTAAACAAACCAGCATGTGTTTACAGTTCTCTCGATCTTTATGTTGCCTGTGTATAACGGAATTCCTGTCTTACGTGTGCCTCGTGACAGTACCCGTATATGGGGCTTTCAGTGGTATCGACGTCATCCTTCGATTTTCACTTCTTCTGTACATTCACAGTGTTATTGTAGAGTACATTCCAAGATCACTGGTGAGATAGTTTGCTAATGTCTTTTTTGTTGTTCTTTAACGCTGCACTTATCTGCAGTGCAACTACTGCGATCTGTCAATATATGAGCCTGGACCAGACAATACAGTGAATAACAATATTCATGATCTGCGTAGCGATTTACTCCATTGGGACAATAGCGGCATGTGTCAATTATATACACAGAAACTTGGAAGTGTGTGTGTGTGTGTGTTTGTGTGCGTGCGTGCGTGCGAGCGTGCGTGGGACTAGGAGAAATGTGTGTGTTGATTATTATTTTTTTGAAGGAGCATGTACAAAATTAAGCTTAAGGACCTCCTAAATTAGGTTTTTACACACACACACACACACACACACACACACACACACACACACACACACACACACACACACACACACACACACACACACACACACACACACACACACACACACGTTTGGTTAGTCACCTCTATCAATAAGCATGGGCTGCTGAAGACTGATTCTAAGCTGGTTCCCAATTAAATAGCAGAACACATCTTTGTAAATGTAGCGATCAATGGAGAAACACATATGGACATATTCTGTGACAAATGTATCAGTGTGCTTAGTTCATGAACCAGGCCCATGTACATTACGAATTTCACTCTACGGTCAGGAATGCAAGAGCCATGTTGCTGTATGAGAAGGAGTAAGTTCATTTTTGCATTGCTTTTAGCAATATTCCAGCAATATCATGTCAGGGGGCACTAGATATGGGCTTTACACATTGTTCCTATGTGGGAAATCAAACCCAGATGTATGGCCTGGTGGGATAAATGACTGCATGTCACGCTGGAGACCCAGGTTTGATTCACCACATAGGTATAATGGGTAAAGTCCATTCCTGGTGTCCCCTGTCATGATATTACTGGAATATTGCTAAAAGCTAGATAAAATCTGATTTCACTCACTCAACTTTTGATTTACTTACACAGTAGCTCACTGAATCGTCCAACTATTGTCAAGGTTTGTCTGGTGTGTTACAGTTTTCTGTCGTCCCATACCTCCAGTTGGGCCTCCTAGTGCTGTTGGCATTCCTTCCCATCAATCTCACTCCATGGCCAATCGTGTGGCTGTATGACAAGTTGCTATGGGCAACAGAACCTCTGTTGCTACTAGCTGAGGTGATCCTGGTACAGAACTTTGTGATGCGATGCAGCCAGAGGGTTGCAGAGAAGATAGAAGATGAGGGAGACGATGAAGGGTTCAAGTGGAAGGTAACCAGCTGTAACAAAAAATAAAAACTGAACACCTGGTTAGGAACAAGTGTTAATGTCACTTGCTTGTTGTCAACTAACTTTGCTGCATTCTGCCCCAGGTATCTTTTTCTTCAGCAACCTGTGCTTGTCATAAGTGGCGAATGGTGGATTAGATTGTCAGTCACTGTCTTAGTTGCTATGTGACCCACTTGTATAGATTGATGCTCATGATATCAGGCACTAGACTGTCTGGGATGGTGGAGTAGCCTAGTGGTCATGGCGTTCGCTTGTCATACCGAAGGTAGGGATTCGATTCCCATATGGGTACAAAGTGTGAAACCCACTTCTGGTGTCACCCATCATGATATTGCTGGAATATTGCTAAAAGCAGTGTAAAACTAAACTCACTCTCTAGATTGTATAGTCCAAGCTCCATTGTTCATAAAGCAAAGTTACCTCTCTGGAACAATGCCTCTCAATCTGTGTTCTGTTAATCACCTGTTTGATAACAGTGTTAGAACCTACACGCAAGCATTGCTTTGCTACAGCAAAGAAGTTGGTCATCCATATGTTGTTATCCTTCTTTGTGAAGCTGTTGTTTGTGGTTTCAGTGTGTTATCATAGGTATATCCCTGCTGTGCTATGCGGTTGCTATGAAACTGCTATGGCATATCTACAGTGAAGGATCCTCAGTACAGCTGTGGTAAGTGACATATTCCACAGCATTACAGTTGCTTTGAGGTATCTTACAGCTCTAAATTACGTATGAAATGTTAACAGTGCAATAAAGATTTGTTTGATTTGCAAGATATATTTGACTGACTCTAGTGACAAATATGTTTAGAAGTACCAGGTTTGGTTTCTTCTGTTATTCATTTTTAAATCTCAAAATAAGTAACCCAGTGGACCAGCTGATGTGAGAACCAGTCGTAGGGGGGCGGTGAGGTAGCCCAGTGACTAAAGTCTACGCTCGTACCAAAGATCCAAGTTTGATTCCCAACATGGGTACAGTATAAGAAACCTATTTCTGGTGTCCCCAGCATAATATTTAGAAATATTGAACACTTACTCACTTACTTGTGGTTGTATCCCGTTTATTGGCAATGCTCGGACGATACAGTCTATGTGATGTGTGCATTAAATACTTGTGTAGACTGTGTGGTGTCTGTGTTTCAGGTTGGTGTTTGTGGTACTTCTGCTGTTGGTGGCTGTGCACAACATGATGTGGATGTCCCAGGAAGGTGGGTAGGTAGGTTAGGGTATGGGTTTGGATGGAATGATCTGTTGTCATGGATTGTCCTGTCTGTTGCCATTGAATGTCCTGTGTTGCCATGGATTGTTCTCTCTGTTATCATGGATTGTCCTGTCTGTTGCCATGGATTGTCCAAACTGGTTCCCTTTTTGTCCAGGTATAATCAGTGATGCTGCCTTCTGCAGTCTTTGCACGGTTGTGGTGTTGTGCGCCATGCTGGATGAGACGTCACACATCCGGGCACCGCTGAAGCCACCACCTTCATGGAACAGGTCAGATATTGTATCAGCAATAGAAATTGATAAACCAGATTTGATAGCAATTGTTTCTTTGTTTTACCAGAATAATTTTCGAGTATCTATTGATAGGGTCTTCAGAGCACAGAGGATACACTGAGCATATCAATAATGACATGAATTGTGTCAGTAGTAATATGTGTGTTCTGTCAATGGTGATATGAGTGTTTCAATAGTGTTATGAGTTGTATCAGTAGTGATATGAGTTTTATCAATAGTGATATGTGTTCTGTCAATAGTGACATGAGTGAGTCAGTGAGTTTATTTTTACGCACACTCAGCAATATTCCAGATATATGGCAGCAATCTGTAAATAATTGATACTGGACCAGACAATCCAGTGATCAACAGCATGAGCATTGATCTGTACAAGTGGGAACTGATGACGTGTTAACCAAGTCAGCGAGCTTGACCACCCAATCCTGTTAGTTGTCTCTTGTGACAAGCATAGTCGCCTTTTGTGGCAAGCATGGGTTGCTGAAGGCCTATTCTACCCCGGATCTATATGCATCAGCAGTGACATGAGATGTATCAATACAGGGGTGGAAATAACCCATTGCCCAACGTCCCAGTCTAGTGGGTTTTTTCTGTCAGGGAAACTAATTTGTATATCACACTGTAGTGGTGTCCAGTTGACTTTCCATTGTTAATTATGTTGTTTATTTACATAATCAACAAGGGAATTGGCTGGTATAGTGGAAAAATTATCAGGCCAAGTGATTTTACAAGTGCCACTGTACCAGAGTACATTAACAATTCAAGAATTACTTCCATCCCTGCAATAGTGACTTGATTGTGTCAATAGTGACATGACTTGTGTCAATAGTGACAGGAGTATCAATAGTGACGTGTGTATCAGTAGTGACATAAGTGTGCCAGCTCAGAGTATTGATCTTTATTGCAGTTTTATCATAGTGACTGGAAATGATACTTGCAGTTTAATGATGAAAGGGACTTAGTGTTTTTTAATAGATTGTTGATGATATGAGCGATGTTCTCCAAACATCTCATGTTCCAGATTCTACAGCAAGTCTCTGGCAGACATCTTTATGTCCATTGTCAACATGAGGGCAGGTAAGGTTTCGCTATCTAAATTATAGTTTTTGTTTTATGTTTCATTCTGGTTTATCATATACAGATGATGTGAAGCAGCCTGGAGTTAGCTACCTTTGTCCCAGCAGGACACTCTACTTACTCACTTGTATAATCTGTAGATACTGCAATGAAGGCTGTGTTGTTCTTCAAGAAATTCCTGTCACCATTCTTCCTCGTCTCTGTCATCATCCGCCTCTACTCCATCCTCTTCATCGTGGACAAGGTCACCAAGAATTTCACACAGGGTGATGTAAGTTATCTTCCTGAGCTAACATGAAACACTGAAGTCATTTTTGATACCCAGAAGTCACTATTGATGAATTGAAGTCAGCTGTGATACTTCAAACTCATGGTTGATTTGATGAAGTCACTATCAACATGCTGGAAGTCTCTATCACTATATCTTCATAATATTCAATGACCATTTTTAATTCAATTAACTATTAATTGGATAATTTGAATCATGTAGAGGGCTATGGGGTAGCCTTGTGGTTTAAGTGTCGCACAATAGTCCCAGGTTTGATTCCTTACATTGGTTCAATGTGTGAAGCTGGTATCTGGCATCCTTACAGTAATGTGGTTGGAATATTGTTATTGGTGAAAACCTAGCGTCTCAGTCACTCACTCACTCTAACTTATTGTTTCAGAACAACGTCACCTTGCTAGATGACATTGATGCTGATGAGTCCATGTTCTCCATCTCGCCATGGAAATCCCCACTCATCCTCCGGCTGTCTGTCATCTACATGTTCACGCAGTTGACCACCATCTTCCTGTCTGAGTGCAGTGGTGGCTTCCTGTCAGGCGTCTCCTGGCTTGTTGGGCAACACAGTATCTGGCCCACACAGATCCTCCTTGGTCGCCTGTTCCAGGTGGCTGCTGTCAGTGGCTTCTACATGTGGAGGCTTTACTGTGCCGATGACTGGACGTGGTCAGAGTGGTTGACCCCTTGAGTGACTTAATCCTGAAATGGCTCACACCTTGAGTGTCTGACCCCATGAGTTCTTTCCTCATAAGTGAGTGAGTGAGTGAGTGAGTGAGTGAGTGAGTGAGTGAGTGAGTGAGTGAGTGAGTGAGTGAGTGAGTGAGTGAGTGAGTGAGTGAGTGAGTGCTTGTGGACGGATGTGTTTTATATAGATGGATGGGTTCTGAGTCAGTGAGTAAGTGAGTTGTTAATTGTTTTACTTTTAATCTGGGAGAAAATCATATAAATGTAATGGTGAAAAAAACAGAAGAATCCAATGACTTTAGTGAAATTCTTCAAAGGCATTCAGAAATCATGTTATGATCCCACACAAATCTTATGGACAACACTTTCTTCATTTTAAGTGTCAAGAACTAGCCCAGAAACGGTGTGATAAAATAAATAAAGAAGTTATTATCCATACGACTTGTCTTGCACGGAAGACTCTACATGAGAAGAGTTATATTTTGTCTCCATGTACAGACACTGATATAGATGACTTCCCAGATCCTACAGTGGGCTCATCTCTTTAGGGACAGGAGATGGTTGTAGGGGAGGTCAAAAATAAGGATCTGGCTCAGTCTGTGCCGTGTGTTGATCTTAAAATAACTGACTTTCAGTATTTGATATTTATATTTGATATGTTTAAGCAGCATTTCTTGTAAGTTGCCCAAAGAGGATTGGCGTTGAAACAATGATGAGGGACAGACAGACATGCTGCAAAAACGACTTACAATAATCTCAGTGCTACAACCACACTGTGAAACCTGTCCCTGTTACTTGCTTTACCTTCAAGAACTGACCTTATTGTTTTGGGTATGTTGGTCTACCTATATAGTGGTGATCTGTAAATACTCCAGACTGGCAGTCTAGCTATCAACAGTGAGCATGATTACGCGTATGGGATACAATGACATGTGTCACCAAGTCAGCGAGCTAGACCTCCTGTTAGTCACCTCTTACAGCAAGCATGGGTTGTTGAAGATCTCTTGTAAGGATCAACACAGGGTTTATAAGTAGTGGTTGTTGGACGTATAAATCTAAAACCTGTATATCCTTAATAAATCCGTTTAATCTGATTCTAAACGGGAATTCGTTTTTAGTTGTTTATGTAAGTCAATGAAGTGGATTGCCAGTTATTATCCCTTCAGTGCTGTAAATCAGCCATGTGTTCATTTTTTGTTGGTCTTGGAAGACCATTTTCAGCACTGAATTTCAGTTTCCGCTGGCTGGTCCAGACTGTTAGTATCTTACACTGTGACATTCCCGTTATTCTGCGACAAGATCTTCTTGGAGTTTACCGAAAGGAACGAGAGAGGTGACGAATGACATTGTCAGTGTTGCCGGTTATGCATGTGAAGGTTTCCGCCGATCTTACATTTTAAGCGAATGTTTTTTTTTTACCACCAGCTGATGGTAAAAATCCCAATCCAAAATCTACCATGGAGTTATCTCCCTTGGACCACAACGTTTCGTTGAATGTGCTCGATTGCCAACTTGACCCAGCAGACGGTGAAACTGGTTCTTTTGCATATATCCTATGCAAACTGCATTGTTGTCTCATGGCTTATACTTATGATATTTCATAAAACAAAGGACCAAACTTTACGATACTTCGGAACATTCCATGTGGTTTTATTTACTTTTTGTTGCTTCAGATTGACTTCAGTTGCATAAATCTTTTCAATCAGTTTCTCGGCTGGGAGTTGTAGTATTGATATTTCATCTTGAACTTCAAAGGCTCTGCAAGGAGCGAGGGTAGCATCTGTCGTAAATGCGCTCCGCGCCGCCAATTTGTCTCAGAATATCATTCCTAAATACAGAATATCAGAAGTGATGTCGGAGCAGTCGTAATGTTTCCGTAGACATTACAACGGCCACTGCTAAGCTGAAGCAGTAGACAGACACTGAAATCTGACCAGTCCGTTTAGTTGTGAAAAATACATGTAACTCTTGTTCGTGAATTATACGTTAAAATGGAATGATTATGCGTGTGAAATTAACAGGTGATTGGATCAATTTTGTGTGTATATCTGTGGGGTTATGCATGTACTAGCACGGGAAAATTTAGCAAAGTTTTACCCATATTTTATAACCGTATGTGTTACTGAAAACTGGAAATTTACAGACCAATTGGGCACGGTTCCTCAATGTTGAACCTGTCAAGGGTCACAGTGATAACGAGTGTCGGACTTAATCCGTGACCGGTATCTCTAAAAGTAACAGAACCAAGGTGCAGTGTATGTATCTGTTTTTATACAGGTGTTTGTAGTAAAACGCTGGTCAAAACACGTGCATGCCACGAATACCTTCGTGGAATGCTCACGACTGGCCATCGATGCCTTGGTCCATCTAAATGACATAATCTCAAGTTCACAATAACAGCATTATCGCGAGGTTTATCTGTAAACGAGATATCTGGAATAGGTATATACTACGGATGGCAGTCACAATTCAAAGGGTGGCTGTCTAGTAAATATTATCTATTGTACTACGTTGTGAATACTATGCTGTTTTGTACCTGTGTACGATATAGATTGTATATACGCACTCTGGCTTGATGTGTAGTGAATTTAATATTTACGTTACATTGTTTACTTTGGAATGCGTATCGTGATTAATGTAGTATGTATAACGAATTTACGTATAATGTTTATGTTCTTTGAAAACTGATTCATAACTATAATTGTAACATGTTACTATTGAATAATTATGTAAAAGGTCATCCCGTGACTGCTGTGTATTAAACTCCTTGTTTGTTTTACCCAGGTGTTGTGTTGTGTTGTGTTGTGTTGTGTTTGGGTTGGTATAGTTATACTTCTTGCCAAGCGAGCAAATTCCCCGAACTCGCGATTTAATATATGTCACTTGCTTGACACCAGAAATGTGGAACACGTTCCAGTTTGTCCTCTGGTTTCCGTCAAGTATGGTGATTTTAGTTTATAGAAGTGTGAAAACAAAGCTGGGACCCGTCTCGTTTATCACAATACTTGTTGACTTGTTGACGTTGCGCAAATGAAGCAGAGAACCAGCTCATGTGTACATAAAGTCGTTTCAGTGATGGATCAACTTCACCAGCAGTGAATAAACCATCTCGTGTCAAGTTATCAGTATTTGTTTAGTGATATTTAGTTAGGAACTCTTTGTTTGCTATATTGGCATGTTTCACAGTCGGACGTGTTAGCTTTGTTACAGAATGCAGTTTCATGATCTGCCAGTCAGACGGATATAACTGAAGGACGCGACGGATTAATAAATCAGTTTTTCCCAAGATCTTTGACTTCGTTTCCATGTGGAACAAACTGGGCAGTACGACCCTCTAGGATCCACAGCACGCCCCAGTATGCATGCTTTCAATTAGGTTGTGCAATCATCCACAGGTTAACGATAATTCAGACACTGACTGCAAACAACGTTCACTCACTGTATGAGTAGAGATGGATGGGCATGGTCTGATTGGACACAGGGTGGGTTGATGGGTGGGTTGGGTTGATAGCCCGGCCGGTTGGGTGGTTGGGTGGTTGGGTAAGGAAGCCCACTAATCAAATCAGCGAAATTATAATAGCTCTAAATTTTGTATTTAAAACCTCACGCTACGCGTTCGGTTTTAAATCAAATTTAGAGCTATTATAATTTCGTTATATACCGCTGATTTTCCAACACAATACGTTTATCTCCATTCTACCATAACCGTGTTATTCAGATTTTAAACAAGTACATGATGTGTTTGAAAATCAAAGGTATATAACGTGATTATATACCTCTGGGTGACTTTGATTAACCAATCACAATTCAGGATTTACTGAAGTCATGGTAGAATTGTAGTTAAACACGGCTCCACAGTCGGTGGCAAATATAAACATACAGCCAGGAAATCCAGTGAAAGAAAACGGCAAAGGAAGACACCTTGGTCTTCGACGATCCGACGTTATCACGTGAAGTATTGAAACAAAAGGCGAGATAGGCTAACCAAGTGGTGAAAGTGTCCGGGTTCATTTCCCTTCATGGTTGCAATCTGTGAAGCCAGTTTTCGGCGTGCCCCCGCCGTGATATTGCTGGAATATTGCTAAATCGTTATGAAACTAATGAAAAAATAGGTGACTTTGTTGATAACAGAAATGTGATGACGCTCAGAATTTTTCATTCAGTCCTGCCATGGCAAATATTATTTTGCAAAAAAGACATATTTACTGAACGTAAGAAATAACCGCTTGGTGGCTGATCTAACGTCTGACAGCGATTCCATGCCCTGCCGACCACACATCTTCTGACACTAAAGACGTTTATAACGTGACATTGTCCAAGCTTGTCAGTTGATTCCCAGTCCTTCAATGACGGTGGCGGTGGGGTAGTCTAGCGGTTAAAGCATTCGCTGATCACGCCGAAGACCGGGCTCTGATTCCCCACATGGGTACAATGTGTAAAGCCCATTTTCTGGTGTTCCCCGCCGTGATATTGCTGGAATATTGCTAAAAGCGACGTAAAACTAAACTCACTCACTCACCTTAAATGACGTCACTGACACTGAAGGGACATTAATGTGGTGAATTCCTTACCACAGTATATCTCTGGTGCTCGTTATAAGCAAAGGTTCTGTAACGATACATTCAAACATAGGTGTTCAAGCAGCCTGTACACATCCTAGTCAGTGGTGGAATGAATGCCTCTGTGCGATCATCATGAAAATGAGACCTTGTAGGAGAAAGCCATTCACTCCATCAGTTTAATGTTATGTTGTTTTTTAAAAGAATTCTATCAAGACTTGATCCTGGAAGATACTGATTCTACTGATTCGCTATTACTAATTACATTATTTTATATTATTTTGACCACTGTATTCAAAAACTATTGTACTATGAAATAACCGCGTGAGTAGCTTGTGTCGTCTATAGCTCTTTGTCAAAGGGATCTCTTGTCGTGCGTTTTGTACTCCGTTTGTCCATCAGTTTCTGGGGTGCAGTGGTAGCCATGTAGTTAAAGTGTTCACTCGTCACGCCAAAGACGACCCATGTTCGATTCCCTGTCTGAATAGCTCTAGTGATGCCCGTGTCTGGTGTACGCCCATCATGAAAAAATCCGGAATATTAATACACGCGACATAAAAACCATATGACTCGCTCCCGTCAGTCTCACCAGTATTTCTGGTTTTGAGAGCAAACAAGAGTCGATTGGTAAGGCCTGAGCCTCAGATTGAAGGAATAGCGTAATGGTGAAATCTTTTCCGTGGACGTCCTGTGATGTAATGAAAATATATCCATAAAATTCAGCCAACAGTAACTGACCAATGAACTAAACATGAGGACGTACTTGCAGAAAGGGTTATTAACATCATCAGCAAGTACTTCAGTTTGCGGAGGCATGCTCGTCCGTCGTATGCTAACGTAAGGAGGTACAAAGCATAGTTTAAACGCGTCAAAATAAGCCTCGATGATGACGCCGTCCTGAATAGCCTGTCAGGTCAGCAGGACCAGGAAAGTTCCAGAAAATCTACGTGTCCAGTTGCTAGTTCAGTACGTATTTCCCAGAGTAGAAACCTATCGCTGTCATATAAACTTCAAAAGAAGAGTATCAGTTCGTTGGGTTCCATAGCTTCAGACACCTGACCTTGACGTGTGAAAATCTTGCTCTGTTGGAAGCTGATCCACAAAGGTTCTTGAAACTATTTGTGACTTGTGATAAAACCTGACTTTTCTGCTTCCGATGCCAATGAAAACAGTTTTCAAATATAAATAAAAAGCATTAAGATTAAAATCACCACTGAAGGCAAAGACAGTCCTGTTAGCTCGA
Source organism: Haliotis asinina (assembly GCF_037392515.1). Lineage (NCBI taxonomy): Eukaryota > Metazoa > Mollusca > Gastropoda > Lepetellida > Haliotidae > Haliotis > Haliotis asinina. The sequence continues at coordinate 97,882,710 of NC_090280.1, forward strand.
AGGCTTATAATGAAAACAAATGTGTAATCCTGTTATCGTTTAGGCAAGAAAAATCCATCACAACAAACTTTACATTGATAAAGTCAACAACTACCGGGGCCGTCAAGGCAACACAGTGTCTCCTCGTGACATGAGATCCTATCTGACGGGGAAGCTGTGGTCAACGATTGCTTGGCCAAGGTTTGGCAAGGTCTAAATTGTCTGCTCTCTTCCCGGCTCTCCCGAAATGGGGTTCAAGTCTAGGAAATGGGAAGGCCACTCCACAAGAGACCATTCTTAGTTGATGGCTACGGGAATGGCTATGATTTTAAAAGAGGTGGTTGATGGTGTCACCTATTTGTAGTCGACTTCATGTTTATCAAAATGATTTAAAATATCACCGGTTGACTGAGGTATGGTGTAATTTGAAAGGATGGAAATATAACAAATCTACTAAACGATCTCCTCCGAATCATGGCCAAGAACATCTCCTTCCCTCCAAGTTTCTACAGCCACTGTTTACACCATCTCTGTCCTTTAGCGTTGCTTCCGTTCACTGATGTTTTTGTCTTAATAAACCCGAAGTTGTATTTTGTTATTCCTTTGGTCTTAGTCTTGTTTACATGGCTGGGAATTAATTGCCAGTGTTCCGAGCGTGCTAATATTCATTTCATTCCAACTTGTTCATGACGCCGCATGACAAAAGAGAGTTTTATTTCAACAGCCTCAGAATCATTTGATTGTGTGTTTTCACATCAAACATCGAACATAAAGCGATCATCTTATCGAGCACTCTAACCGCTCCGGCTCAACTTCAGTTTATATTAATTATGATATAGAATTCCTCATTGCTCGGCATTAATAACGGAAACTTCTAAGAACATCGTTTGTTGTAATATCTTAATCAATGAAGCTATTTCGTTGATGCCTTTGAAGTGACCATAACTTCCCATGCTATTTCATAACCATGCTTCGTGCTCGCAGAATTTCTTATAATTTGATAACTCCGGACGGCTAATCTAATAGCGCTGTTTCTTCATGAATGTCTTTTTCTGCTCCGGAGAAGCCGTTAGTTTGGTATCAGGGTGAACCCATGCTCCTCTTTGTTGTCGGTGTTAGTTTAGATCCACGTTAATGACTTCTCCCTAGCGTAAGTAATTAACCAGTTGTTATCGATCTCCAGGGTCACGAGTTCAGGGAGCAGTCAGTACATTTGTGGTTTTATCAGATTTGCGTAGTACTTAGAGAATGGCCCCTTCGCAGGATTTAACAGGATTCTCGGACTAAATGGACAGAACTGCATCGCAGTGATACGTGTGTGACAAATGACACGAGGGCTTATCTCAGATGCAGAATGTGTTCAATTAGTGAACATGTTCCCAAGTATCGGTGTCTGTTTAAACTGATTTCGTATCCTTGAAGACAGAACGCACTTGTTTAATCATATTTTATTCAAAAAGTGAAAAGAATCTTTTACAGATTGTAAGTTCTAAAACCTCTTTTCAAGAATGGTTATCATAACAAATTATCACGGGCAACTGTTAGAACCACACACACAAGAAAACTGACAAAAAAGGGGAAATATTTCAAAACGAAAGTACAAGAGAACTACTGAAAAACCACAAGATACACTTTCAGAACATGAACGCACCGACTTTAAGTCAACTTTGAACTTTGCAAATACACCAGTTTCCATTGTGAGTTTACAAACGTGTAAACGTATTTGTGTATATTTAAATAGAGATATTTAATTGCATAGTTTTGCTGAGAATTGGTTCTCGACATTTTGCATTGCGTCCAGGAACCTTGGTATAACCTGGATATAACCAGTGTTTCACCATTGAAGGGATTATCTTCGGTGAGATCGACAATACCTTCCATACCTTGTTTTGGATAACCTCTTCATAGATGGAAAGAATTATACCCAGGTCTCTTCCATACGGTAATGGGGCGATGTGCGTAGAGCGTTCGTTCGTACGTCTGAAGACCATTCCTAGGGGCGAGATAAAACTAAGCTCACTTCACTGTTCCATATGGTAAATACCATACAAACATTTTGTATTATCCCTAATTATCTATCCGATAATCAAAACACACGATCTTAATTACACTATATACGATTACGATTACATCATATCGACATAATGAATAGATTAAAAAATATCTGCTGTCACATTTTGAAGTTTGCAGATCTGAAGTTCTGGAACCGATATCATCGACCCTGGGGAGTTAGCTGGAATTGCCGAAGATACTTTTCTACAAACGTGCATTGTGCTGCTGCTTGGATAGCACTAAAACACTGAAATAAAAGTAAAGAAAAACCAACCCACCAAAACATCCCCGCCCACCCTTAACAAAACAAACAAACAAAATCCCCACGATAATTATTAATTCGGAGATGTGAACTCCGCACTTTGAACAAGAAGTCTTGAAACCAGGTTATTAGGAGTGCCCACGAGTTATCCCCCTTTTGCCACATATCACTGAGTTCCGCGAGCACTCGCCGTTTCCTAAGTCCGTTTTACTGACACAAATAAGAACATATTATGAAGTTATTACGTGTGCCTTTTTTATGACATGTAATTGCTAATAACTGCAGGTGTTCTTTCATAAACATGTCACTGTACAGGAAAAAGGTTTACACCTACACACCACGCTTTTGCCTGGCTTACCACGGTTTCAATACCAGAGAACTAATTACCTTGATTCATTGCCAGGTAGAATTGCACGAAATTCGGCATTTTGTCAGCATTCCTGTAGGATATAAATCACTATTGAAAAAGGTTCTTCCAAATATAGGAATACTTTCTGAAATGTTTACATTTCACTTCACGTCGTGACTCCGGACTGCACCGTTTATGTGGTCTCATTCGGATAAACGAATGTACGCATTAAACTCCTAAATGTTTAGAATAATTGCCGATTGATCATGTGTATGAATCTCACCCCGTGCCAACACCGTTACTGTCCCTGTCGCATCACACTGTCATTACTGTACAAGCGCCCATCATAGGAATTTAGACATTTACACTCTGGTGCCAAAGGTCTTACATTTTGTATATCTTTGAGTGTGAGTGAACAATACCATTTAGAAAGTGGTAAAATGAAGCCTATGTTATGTTTTGGATTAGTCTGCGCTTTCTACGTGAAATACAGATTCTAGAACTCTTTTGGGTTTAGTACCATAGGGTGAAGGAGTGAATATAGTTTTTCACCGCTTTTAGCAATATTCCAGCAATATCATGGCGGGGGACATCAAAACTAGGTTTCGCATATTGTACTCATGTGGGGAATCGAACCCAGGACTTCGGAGTGACAAGCGAACACTGTAACCACACGCTCCGAGTGCAGTCTGGGAGACGTACTCCCGGAATGAAGCACTTAGTCGGAAGAACAGAAATTCATCGATCTAACCCACTCTGCCACCGCACCTCCCTCCAAAATGGAAGTCTGACAACTGCAGTTCACATACTGTGTGTACCCTTTTGAAATTGGCAACGTTCCCATGGCCACGAATGTGCCATTTAGAAACGTGTAACAGATGTAAGTGCGTTTAGGTTTACACCGTCTGTAGCAATACTCCAGCAAATATAAAGGCGGGGGACACCAGAAATGGGTTTCACACATTTTACCCTTGTGGGAATCGAACCCGGGTCTTCGGCGTGACGATCGAACTCTTTAACCACTTGTCTACCGCCCGCCCCTAAAACATGTTATATCTGTCACTACAGTCTCTCTGTAAAGTACAGGTTCTCCTACCATTTGGGGCTGATTCATGTCTGGGATACGAACCACCTCCCCTTCTCTCGAAATAGTGACTTGGGCAATGTTTCACAACTGAATAACTAGATAAGTTAGAGGAATTTAAGTCTGTTCATCAAACTGCTACGCGATAACAGACTAACGGAGAGCATCAGCTTTCCCTTTACAGTATCAATTACATAATAGCTGAAATAAAAGAGAAATTCAAATTGTCAAAGAAAATAATTTAGTTAGATGAAGAGAATTCGTCGTCACGACAGTTATCACTTAAGGATTGATTGTGTATTGTTGTCAGTTCATTTAGGAATGAATCGAAAAGTCGGTACACAAAGTTAATGAATCTGCGCAGTAAATGAATGCAAATCCAGCTCCTGGGAATGCAGTAATAACTATCAACACAAAGCAATATAATTATTCGTTTTTAAACATAACGGTCTGTCAGTTGCGAGTTCTGTTTCGCGCACGGTCGGGGCCGCCCCCGTCCAGAGCTACTGTTGTTTGCAACGTCAGAACATGTTTTCATAGTTTTATTTCCGGACAGAAGACGGTCAGTAAATAGTCAGTTCAGGACACAACAATCCATAACCTTGAATCAAGGATGCGGTTGCATACATAAAAATCAGCGACCCAGAGTCCCTTCTTACGACAAGACTTCTAACCCTGACCTTCCCTGCTACAGTACACGGTTAATTTCAATGAAAAGTGTACAGAGCAAGCTACAAGGTGTCCAAAACAGTATTGCTTGTACCCTTTAATTCTTTCTGCCAATGGAAAGTCAACATATTCACAGGGACCTTGTAAACCTAAATCCTGCTATGACGATATGTACTGTCACTGACGATGTCTTAGCACAATAAAAAAAAGGAAAGTTTCCTTTACAAGAAATTGTCTGGTCTCATCTGTGATGACGTCAAAATGGAACACGTGTCACGTGTTGTTATTCCACCAATCTATTAGAATGTGGTCAGTTGTTGGTACTTGTAGTTAAAATATACGTACGAAGACATGCTATTTTGTGTGATGTCTTCGGAAAAAACAGCACAGAAAGAGTTCTGAAGTGACACACGTAACCTTGTGGTCCTTTTCACGTGACTTTAGGATATCATTCACTAATGATTTCATCTGTGGAAACAGCAACATATTTAATTTTATACGAAGGTAACGTGAGTTGTTTTACCATATCCGACTTTGATTTTCTAACATTTCTTTAGGTTATGACACTGAAAGACATATTATGTGACGTCATTGCATTTGAGTACGTTACATATTAACGCTGTAAAAAGTAATCCAAAACATAACCTTTTGTTGCATTTATATAAACTGACAGAGTGATTGAAAACTGGATTCCTATGTAACGCAAGAAAATACCATTTGACAACAAATTACAAAAATTACGAATGTCGCCCTACACAAAACTATTTCAAGGGATTTATTCACGACATGTTTGGCAATCAGATTAATAAACTTCTTGTCATCCAGTTTGACCAGAATTTAACACACAACATGTTTCCAACAAAACATTTGTACAATTTAAGTCAGAATGAATTAAAATGACCTGTTTGGTCTTCCATAATTTATTCCACAAATTTCTATTTTATTATTTATAATAGTCACGTTACATGTGACCCGAATCGTCTCACTTGTGTCAGTGTGATGGGCAGACCGAAATAAATGAAAATAGTAATGCTGAAATGTTACGGATCCAAACATGCATGTACTAGTACCCTTTTCGTTGGAATCGACCCCATGTTTAAAGATAGGTATAGTCTAACGGACGTCTCTTACGAAATGGGTCAGGTTGCTGATGTGAAAAACAGCAACTTCGTGTAGGCCATTAGAACTTGTAGACAAACACATCATGCACTGTTTATATCCGTATTATGTTACTATATAGAAATGTAATGAGTATGATTGAGGTGTAAACTACTGAATTGTACCATAGTAATTTAATATCACCCTTTAAGAAAGCGTTTGATTCTGTTAACAGAATGAAACTGTTATATGTTCTACTACAGTCAGGAATACATGGTAAACTCCAACGTCTTTTACGTAAACTTCAAATGAGTGATGGTTTTGATATATATGCGGGGGTCAGGCAAGGTTGCATTCTATCACCGGTTCTTTTCTTGTTATATGTCGAAGAACGTGTTAAGGAACTGCTATCAAATGATACGAGAGGTGTATTTATTAACGAACATATCAGAGATCTTATAGTGCTGCTATTTGCAGATGATGTGATCCTTGCTGATTCTGTTGTCCGGTTACAGTCCAGTTATGTAAGATAGATACTCTAAATGAATACTGTCTGAAATGGGGCCTCGAGATAAATATGAGTAAAACTAAAGTAATGGTTTTAAAAAATGGAGGTAAAATTTATATCATATTTGCTAAGATTGATGAGACAACCAATTGCACGATATTCATGATGTAGTTACGAAATGCTGAAAACATTAGATGGTACAGGAGATACTAATTGGGTTTCCTTCGTCAGAACTATTCTGTTTAGTCATGGCTTTGGAAATGTATGGCTCGCTCAAAATATAAGCAATGTAGAATATTTCATCGAAGTATTCAAGCAGAGATGCAAAGATATTTATCAACAAGACTGGAACAATGAAATAACTTTATCTACGTCTGTAAACATTTATACAGAATGTAAATATTGTATCAATACGGAAATTTACTTTTCAAAGATTAAATCACCACAACTTAAGCGTGCGCTCAACAAATTTAGATGTAATGCCCACAATTTTAAAGTTCAAGCCGTACGATTTGCCAAAATTGTAAATGCAATAGATATCCAGTGTCCATTCTGTAATCTATCGTAAGAGGATGAGTACCATGTACTACTTATATACCCGCAGTACTCAGAAATTGGAGAAAAATATCTGCCTAAATTCTTTTATAACCAACCATCGAGACAAAAAAATGTTTATGCTGCTCCTCACAGAAGATACGGACCTACTGTTTAAGGTAGCTCTTGTGTTGTACCACATACTTAGGTTCAGAGAAAGTAATGTAAATTACAAATGAGTGTCTATAGATTTATCATGTAACAACAACATACGAAATTACAGGTAGCGCATATATATAATGTTAAGATATTTCACAGATGTACTATTGGCCTTAGGGCCACATATACAAATAAACTATCTGTCTGTCTGTAATGTCACCCATTTCACCATAGTATTTTCACCTTGCTTATCAAGGGGTGAGTTGCAAGAAGGAAACCGCTTAAATAAATCAAATGAATCGCTTATTCCGGATATGGAACAGCTCGAAGCTTTTTCAGTCTTCCAAAACTGGAGCGATTACCGTTTGCTCGCCTGGCCCTAATAAAGAACGTATGAGAAGAGTCTCGATGACGAGTGATGAATTTACGATTGTTGATGTCTACGCTGAAACTGTGGAAGAAACTGAGGATGGTGTAAGCTGTCTTTGACAATTAGCCAGTCGAATAATTCTTGTTCAGTCGTCGTATTCAAATTCTCCTTAGTCGCCATTTTCAAAATCATTTCGGTTTGAGGACGAAGCGACATCAACCTGCGAATACTGCGACTGCAAGCGGCTGAAAGTTAGGCGAACAGTTGTCAGGCGAATCGCTGCACATGGCTGGCAAGTGATTGGTTGTTGGCAACGCACCCAAAGACTTACTAATGTCGTTGCGTTAACAACCTTCTGTGGACTGGGACCAAGGCGTTTACTGCGCGACAACCGTAAGTTTAGATTACACAGTGCCATTTAGAAAGTGGTCAAAGGTAACATATGTTACACTTGGGATTACACTTTCTTAGAAAAGTACAAATTCTAGTACTTTTTTTAAATTGAGGCCCATCTGGGGTTCGAACCCGCACCCTCAGAGTCAGGCACCTAATCACCAGCACACAAAGTTAGCCGCCTATCCGGCTCAGACACTCCACAAACGTGGAAGTCGGACAACTTTGCGTAAGTTAATGTTAATACATGGCCCCTACGACTTTCTTACGACTAAGAGAGCTTCGAAAATCTAGGTCCAGGACTTGTTACTTCGGGCTTTCCTCAAACAAGAATATCTGAAGTTTGTTATTAAAATTGATCTTCAGCAGCCCATGCTTGTCATTAGAGGTAACAAATGGTATGGGGTTGGGTTTTCAGGCTCGCTGACTTGATTGATACATGTCATTGTATCCCAACAGCATAGATCGATGTTCATGCTATTGAACACTGGATTGTCTGGTGCAGACTCACCGTGTACAGTCTGTAGTTGGGATATCGATGAGTGGCGCGTAAAGCTAAACTCGCTCACTCATACAGGGAGCTGATCATGACATACAGCAGGATATAGCTGAACTGTCTTTAAGTGAGTGATTGAGTTTAGTTAGTTTTAGTAATATTCAAGCAATAACACTGAGGGGAACACCAAAATTTGGCTCCAGACATTGTACCCATGGGAAACCGAAGTCGCGTATTCAGCCTGGCGAGCGAACACTTCAACCACTGTCCTACATAACCGCCCCTATTCTTCAAGGCGGGGGTGACTAACTCTCAATGCCATTATTTTAAACACATCATAATTTTTAAACTTCAGCATTGAATGGCCAAAGTGTCGAATTTACAAGCACTGAATTGCGTGCTTGAAGTTAAGTGCGTGCGGAATTAACGGTTAATTGTACAAAGAATCACTGACACGACGCGTACTCATAACCCGGCATTACCCTTGTGTTGGAACATTGAGGAGAAACGCCCTCCCCAGCTTATTGAAACATAACGAGCTTATGCAAACAGACCGCATTTTGCAATCAATACAGAGGGCATCCCACAAATTCTCCAAGAACTTATCGTCAGTGCACAATGATGATGTGTTGCAGAGAACTTTAAGGTGATGAGAAACACAAAGGCCGTTTGTGTATGTTCTTCTGTCTTTTCCTCTCTCGGTCTACTCTGTCCGGTTTCGTTTTCGTTGTAGTCTGCTGTATTTACCGGTTCGATCCCATAACGTTGAAATATAGTACTCTTCTTGTTGGTCCCCGCCCGGCGCTCGGCATTAAAGGGTAAAAAGGGACAGGTCGACTCGGAATCAGCATAATGTGCCTAAGTAGGGTATTCATGCTTAACTGTGGCCTGGTATCTAAGTGAGCTTGTACTATAAAATCAGCTTAAGTCTGGGCCAGTACAAGCAGCCACACATACACACACATGCACGTCGTCAAATGAGCGTTATATTCTCAAGTAGGACGTTGAACCCCATTTCACCTGACCTCACCTCACCTCAAATTTTGCCCGCTCAACTGAACTCGGTTGTATTCTGCCCCGCTTTACTGTGATTGGTTGTACTTTGCCCAGATCTACTTTACTCTGTTGTATTCTGCCCAGCTCTACTGTGCTCAGTTGTATTTTGTAAGGTTCTCTTTTACCGGGTTGAACTTTGCCTCGCTTTTCTGTAGTATGTTGTATTAGGTCAGGACTATCGTCCCTTGCCGAGCTTTATTGAATTCGGTAAACTTTGCCCCGTTCTATTGTACTCGGTTGTATTCTGAACCGCTCTGCTGTACAAGCTATCCCTTGTCCCGCTTCTGAAGCAGATACAATCAATAGGTGTTCGTAGTTTGACTGAATAACGTCCTTCAGCATTTCCAAAGTCCTTGGGCTGAAGAATTCCATTCGTTCATAAGAACACACAGACACTTAAGTTGAATATTTCATCTACAAGCATTTGCATAAATATTAACAAAATAATTTACACATGAGATGCAGAATGTAAACGAATGAAATATGTTATATCTCTGTACCAAACGTGTTTACTGAGGTCACCGAAAGGGTTCTCGAGTCGATCACTAGATATGAAAATACATTCCTCCTTTGCAGGAAAATTTATTCCTAACTCAATCCAGGTAAACTATTTTCAGATGCACTTCCCCTTGGATTCACATCGTCCTTATTTCTTATTTGTTCTAACAACAAGTTGAATTCCTTGACTGGAAGAATGTAGCATACAAAATAAACGACATCTATTTGGATAGCAAACACGAGGCTACTCAACCTCTGAAGGGCTAGGCTCTCCATGATTCTTTCATGTCGATTCCTTTCGCCGTCCAATCATCAAAACGCCTTATTGCCGCATCTAAAGGCTGTTAACAAAATTGTAATGATAAAATTCCAACGATATCAAATTTCATAAAAGCCACTTGATGTAGAGCTTGATTTTTACAACGATAAAAGCAAATCATGGTAATTTCGTGTCGAAATTTATTTTTCTGGTGTCTTTTTTACCGGGAGAGATGCAAAGATAGCGCGAGTTGGCAGGCTTCCCGCTCACGTGCCATGGGAGGTAATTCAGTTAGAGCTGGACAAGAAGCGTGAATATGCCAACAGAACAGCGACCTTTTCCACTTATTTATCAATTCACATTTATTTCGGGACAACAATTCCCGCAAAAATCTCCTAAAGAGAAGAAAAACATGCCCCTTGGTCGGCTGTGGTTTGTAATAAGATGGTGGCCCGTGTGTGGGGCGATGAAGCTTTAATTTGCGTCCGATATTAAGACTGGAGCCGGTCTGGAGCGATGGTAATTCCCCAGTACAACCACTTCGTCACCGCACAAACTGACACTTCGGTAATTAACAAAACCGTCATGTCCATCACCAAAGGTTTTCATTGGCTCGGTCAACATTCACGGAATGTAACGAAGCTAATTTGGCGTTCTGGACACCACCATGGACGTGATGAAGCATAATCCTTTCGCCTTGGTGGTAATTAGTTCTTAAAAGATTTAATCGGAGGAATTTGCGGGATTCATATTAGTCTGGCTTTAACATATCTACCTAACTGCAGTCCTATTGCATCATTACCCCACACCACGCCGTTACTGCAGAACCCCTTACCTCCTTCAAGTTAGTTCACCAAAGAAGGTATCCCCTTTGCCAAGTTCTTAATTCCACTTTCACATGGCAATGTCCCTTGACCGTGTGCTCCCAACTCCACCCCACCCCTCCCCACCCCCACCCCCTCTCTCTCTGTTTCTCTCTCCCTCTCTGTCGATCGCTCACGACCTCTCTCTCTGTCTCTCACTCTCTTTCCCTCTCTCTCTCTAGACCCCCCCCCCCCCCCCTATATATAATTAAAATCCGAATTTCATCCACTTTCATTTTGTCTACTGGTTTAAGAATTAAGATTAATTTAATGAAATTGTGTTATTTTGTTTATGATACAAAATATCGTTCAGCGTGCGAGTCGTAATGTTGTAAAACGATTAAGTTTATGCATCATACAGCATGAATAACGTTTGTTTGTGCTTCAAAACAGGTCTACATTCCAACATGACACCTACTCCAACCGAACATCAAGCCCCATCAAGTACCTTGTGAGGATTCCAAGTCAGAATTCGCCCCGGTCAGTGAAATGGTCAACTCATAGTTCTTGAAGTTTATTTTGCTTGTTTGTTGTCTGTTGTGTTGTGTTGTGCGAGTGAATGAGTTTAGCTTTACGTCGAACTCAGCAATATTCCAGCTATGTAGCGGCGGTCTGTAAATAATCGAGTCTGGACCAGACAATCCAGTGACCAACAGCATGATCATCGATCCATCGATCAATTGGGAACCGATGACATGTGTCAACCAAGTCAGCGAGCCTGACCACCCTAACCCGTTAGTCGCCTCTTACGACAAGCACCGTCGCCTTTTATGGCAAGCATGGGTTGCTGAAGGCCTATCCTACCCCGTGACCTTCACGTGTCACCAGCTATAAAGGGTCTGGGCCAGGCGTTATGAGTATCCATCTACACGATGACGTGTCAACCAAGTCAACAAGCCTGACCACCCGATACCGTATTCGTGACGTGTCAACCAAGTCAACAAGCCTGACCACCCGATACCGTATTCGTGACGTGTCAACCAAGTCAACAAGCCTGACCACCCGATACCGTATTCGTGACGTGTCAACCAAGTCAACAAGCCTGACCACCCGATACCGTATTCGTGACGTGTCAACCAAGTCAACAAGCCTGACCACTCGATACCGTATTCGCCTCTTCCAAGCATGGGTTCCTGAAGACCAACCCTAACCCGAATCATCAAGGTCCTGAGATTTATTTTCCCCTCTTCCGCCCAGTCCTTACTGTCATGCTACAACCTTAAGTGGAGAAAGTCTAGGTTTTCCACAGCTTCAGACATCTTTCATCTCGCCGGGTCTTCTTTCTAATTTAGATAGACTGTTTTAAAGATATACATTTCTTCAGATACTAGTTTAACTACGTCCTCGAAAACAAACGCTTGGATACGATTCAGTGGATTCAGCTGGCATCGTATCCTGTTCGATGCTCATGACCTCTGCCATTGTTCGGGCGGTGCGTTAGCCTATTTGTTAAAGCGTTCGCTCATCATGCCCAAGATCCGAGTTTTATTCCCCACATGGGTGCAATGTGTGAAGCCCTTTCTGGTGTTCCCTGCCGTGATATTGCTGGAATATTGCTAAAAGCGGCGGAAAACTAACCTCGCCCATTCACTCACTCTGTGTTCTGGTACGGCGTTGAATAACAGTCACAAAAGAAGCTACTACGTACAAATTAAGTGTATGCTCAAGCCACACCAACAGGGTTTAATTGGACACTGATCCCGCACATTGATACGACCACTCATTAACAGAAGTCGACCCCTGTCACAGAGAAAGGTATTAGGTATTTGTATAAATGTTATGTACCCCGTTGACTTGTGTTGGGGAGGGCAGGGTGTGAGTTATCCCCCCTTGATGTACACGTGTCCGGGACCCTGCGGTCATCCATCACTTCCAGATAAACGACCAGGACAGGGTAATGCTACACAATGTGTAACAACGTGAACCTGATCTAGGGGACAAGCCGTCTCTCGGAGGAAGATAAATAATGGGACTATGTTGTGACATCAAGACAATTATCAGCGGAAGGTTTTCAGCGCTCACTGCAGAAGGATCTGCTACAAAGCATCATATGTCAGATACACGATATTCTGTACATCACAGATTGACACATGTGTCGAAGGTTTGCTCATGTCAGACAAATACATAAATTTAAACAGTTAAACACAGTTGAAGTCGACGTTGAAGAGACCTTCTTGAATGCTTCCAGTTTCCCAAGGATCTAAATAACCGCAAAAAGACGAACACTGGAGAATGAATGCAATTCCGAGTTGCGTCAGGTTATTCTTTCACGAAGTCTTTTTTCTGAGAAGCGTAGAAAAAGTAAAATTCCTGATTTTAAGAGGAGTCGTCATCCCATTACTATACGGGAAATGTGTTATAAAATCGACGCCATCGACAATTGTCGTTCTCTTTAAACAAACTGACATACAAAAGAATGTCCACACCTGGTGTTTCTTTTGTACGTTAGTGCATGACGTCGCTTTACTTCAGGCATCTTTTCAAATAGTGAAAACAATAGAACAATTGTCATGATGCCTAGTGAAGTTAACTGAAATAATTGTTGCATAGCTCAAAGGTAAGTACCACCAACAAAGTTCATTTGTCCACGTACAGAGCAGCGAGATCTAGACGTGACGGTTAATACCTCTGACGGCCGGAGTTCTATAGGTAGCTACAACGGTATCCCGTCAGGCTTGAATATTGTTAAGAGATGCGGCGTAAAACAATACTCACCCTCGCACCATATGTCGAAATCATACAGTCCTGCAGTGTGTCTATGCTGACATGATGATATCAGCGGTATTTCAGTCATTTATCAGAACAAGATCAACGCCATATTGAAACATAGCCCAATGATACATGCAAGTTGGGACGTGTAATAATAAAGGAGTGAAGCTGAACTTTTTTTCCTGGTGTATATATTACAACATCCAAGGGCCCACTTGAATATTGCGGATATGCATGTTGTCAATGTAACTATTTATCTTGTGTTGTTATATGTATACGTTTCCGCCATGTTATACCACCGGTTTTATTCTCAACATTTGTCAATACATATCTCCAAACTCTCTTTGAAGGAGATTGCCAGTCTCTGGTATCGTTCTGCCCAAGTTCACGTGTCAGCAGCGCTGTTATGTACATCTGTCAACGTCAGTGCTGAACTCTCGTTACGCCACGTGCAACAACACGGTGTTTCTTTCCCGATTCACAGTCGCAATCCATCCTCCTCAATCAACATCCCTTCTCTCATCTTTTCGTACCTTTCCTTCTCATCCTCACCGAGTCCCTCCCGAGTATCCCCCAATACATGCCTCTTGTGTGTTTGTTTGTGTAGTGCACGTGCAGCCTGCACTGGATACAGGTCGTGAGCCCCGAGACCAGCCGAGATTTGGAATGACGTGTATACCAACAGTTGAATAAATACTTCCTTGGATATGTCAAAAGACAATCGTTTCAATACAAACACAGATTGGGTGAATTGCTCAATACTTGGGGGTATTTCTTTCTCCTTAAACACATAATTTCTATTCCTAAACACAAATACGGACCACATTTAACGTTCATGTTTGTGGAAACAGTCTTATGACTTTTGTTATAACGAGCGCTGTTGGTTCTGTTGAATAGATCCCTAGTATTAGCTGCTTCGTTGATCTTTACTAGGGCAATGAGTACAATCTTTTTTAACGACGTTTATTTTAAAGAAGATATGGAACAAAAACTTTGATACTTTGTCAGTATGGTACAAACATTAAATAAATCAACCTCAGGTGTAATAGCATGCGAATCCATGTCGAGAATGGTGATGGAAGCGTATTTATATCAAATAAAAACGGAATGAGATTTGATGAATACTGGCGTCATATTGAACGCATGTTGGATTATGTTTATACGTTGACACTATGTGTGATATGTAAACTGTGATCTTTTATTCAGTGTGATATGTAATATGCGATATGCGATACCTGAAACTGCCAAGATGAAATCATATAGAATAGGGCAGGGGAGATATAATTTCAGACTGTTGCACAGATATGGAGAGATAATTGTGGTCATTTTAGTCCGATAGATGGCGTACTGTTGGTAACCGGAAGTCGTTTGGCATTAAAGAGAGGCACTTACAGGTGATTATCCGTCGATTCCTTAGGACTGGTGGCACAAAAAGCCTTCTCTGGGGCTTTGCACAGCCTGCACGCTTCGTTTGTTGTAATAGGACCGTTCCGAAATACCCGCACTGCTCGCTTTAAACCGAAGTAATGAAGTGGACCAAATTATCGGGAAAAACGAAACTATGTCAAAACCTTTCGATATCTTGTAGAAACAACTAGAGAATATGACAGATTGTTTAGGTAGTGTAAGCCCATCATTTGCATGGGCTCGTCAGTATAATTGCCCTGTCAAAGCGCGCCAATAACCGTCACAATGCCTGTCATTTCTTAGTCTTGTCCGTCTTGCGGAATAGAAATTGTTCCACTTAAAACTTGTTCATGCGAACACGGAAGTCGGGTCGTAATTATCTCCCTTGATTGCACAGACTTGACCGCGAGGAGTGCGTCTATTTACTGGCTCTAACTGTTGAAGGGATGATGGATTACGTCCTATTTGTGTAGAGTCACTTGGAAAGCGCATTGAAACTGAGAAATAAAGAAAATGACGTTCTGTCAATAAATTAGAATTTTCCCCTGAAATATGAGATAGTAAGGAAACAGTTTGACATTGAGTTGGCTTTTTTTATGCCATCGATGTGTGCATTGGGTAACCAACCAACTGAAAACAGTTCTTTTATTAATTAGCGTTCCTTAGTGGTACCGTGTATTCGCGCGAGTTCCTGGACACACAATGGCGAAAGACAAAAATAGCGAGTTTACGGAAATTTCAATTCATGGGTTGAAAGCTTTTCAATAATCTTTCAAATGAGCTGATTAAACTAGCCATGTTCGAACAGAATACCATTCCGCTATTACATGAGAATTTATATGAGCAAATACTTGTGTTGTCTTTGTTGAATGCCGCACTCAGCAATATTCCAATCGCCTGTAACTGATCGAGGTTGGTCCAGACAGTTCTTTGATGGACCTCATATGAGCATCGATCTACGTAATTTGAAACGTTGAATGGAAAATGTCAACCAAATTAGCAAACCTGACCACCCCTTCCCTTCAATCGCGTTTATAACAAGCAGACGTTGCGTGTCTCTTCACAATAGTTCGTTATACATTGTGAAATTGGTTTGTCTCTTACAGAAAATTTTAATATTCCATCTGAATGGAGGTGGTCTGTAAGTGATCGAAGCTGAACCACACATTCCAGTCCTTGACACCACTAGTCACAGATACGGATATGATGACATGTGTCAACCTAGTCACAGAACCTGGTTGTCCGATCGAAAACGTCGCTTCCAGTTACGAGACCAATTCTTATCCAGATCTTTACTGTTGAATATGAAAATCCTGAAAGTTACATACATTACAAGTTATTTATTCCCGTGAACATCCGGGTTACAATTGGTCTTCATCACTCCAACTAATGAAATCAATTCAGTGCGGTCGGGTTCACTTAAATGTGTTTGGGTATAGGGTATTGTGGCGGAAGGTAATTCAGCGAGCTTGCACTCTAAACCTGGCTTTAGCTCGAAATAGGTTAAACTTTAATATTTCCAACATACTGAGTCGACACAGAGAGACTGCAACAGGAGCATGCGTTTCATTCTGAATTTATTAGATGAGTGTTACATTTCTTGTATTGTCCGCAACACATATACACTTACGCGGCCTCGTAAACTCAGTATTATACGTGCTCATGTAATAACTGTTTACATTCCACATAGAAATAATGCAGAGATCGAGTTCTTTGTCTCGCGTAACCACATCTACCGAACTTCGTCAACTGTAGAGACGTGATTCTGAACTTACGTAACAATACGTTTTAATGATGTCAACAATGTTAGCACGAATGATGGAAACAATACACTGGTGCTCTCGAAGTGATATTTACTCATGCGCACATACGGTTCCATGTAATCGATTATCTTATAATTCTCAGAGTAATAAAACTGGAACTCGACGGTCAGCGTGTCGGATAAACGCCATTTCACTACACATCTTCACTGACGGCATTCTCAGTTGCAGGATCAGTGTACAGCTCACTATTACAACGTTGACAACAGTTGTTCACTGGCCAAGAAGTAGGTATATAACACAAGTGTGTTATATCTATAAAGTGTCAATGTAAATCTTAAAGGCGGATGTGCGTCACCATGTTGATTATTGCTTCCTGGTTCCCTTTGTGTATATTGCGAAATGACAGACGGGGTCCAGTTCAGCAGTAATCATCTGTCAAGATACTTTATGATAAGGAACTCAGTGCCTCTACCTCCTTTACAAATGTTGGCTTTGTGTGTGTGGCCATAGACTGGTCTAATGGAAAGGATTATTTAAACATACCATCACCACTCTGTGGCGTAGTCTTTCTATGCGAACGTCTCAGGCCGGTCAGGTTACCGGTCAAACTAAGTTGGTGAGGTTCGACCTGGCACGCGCTTCTCTTTTGTCACCATTTAACCATTTAAATTTGGAATTCTCGCGAGAGTAACCCACTGCCGAGACGTTGTTAATGATGCGTGGCGGATCATGGATCTATGAGACATTGTTTAACTTTGCTCCGACATGGGCCGAACATCTCTTCTGCTACAGATGACACTGCATCAGTTCTGTTGCTGCTGATGGAGACGGTACCGCGCGTTCCCTATACATCCCTGATAGCAATTTCTGTTTATTCGTTGTTAACACGCACGGTTCGCATAAGAGAGAGCTTTTACATTACCTTATAATCCTGTATCGGAAATAAAATTGTGATTGGTATTTGTAATGGAAACGAATCTTGTCAGGTGTGGGGGGTGAAAAAATCCCGATCACGTCAGAAACACTCCATCTTTGGACGGTTTACCCGCCGGCTACAGCAGCATGATGAGGTTTTAATGTTAATACGCTCGGCGTTTGTTTACCATGATTCGGTGCCTGTTTTGTTTGTTTTAGTGCCGTGGGGGTGTATTGGTGTTGCACGACAGGGGGAGGGATGGGGCTATTGAGGCGCCTTGTCATCTGACGGCATTCCGGAAATGAACAAAATAATAACACAATTTCAGATTAGCTTCGTTTTTGATGAATGGCAATTTACATACATGCTTCCTTTCAGGGCCTTTTGTTTAGACAATTATTATCAATAACTGGCGCACGTGGCACGGTGATATTTCATTACGTGTTTGATGATTGTAAATTCATTGCATGATTCTACATATTTCTGCCAGGCATGACTATTAATGTTTCTGTTACCATTGCTTCGGATCAAGTTCCACACAAATAACTGCACAGCCGATGATTTAGCGTAAAGCTATACAGAACCACCCCCGGTCCGGCGTACGTTAATCCAGAAACCAGTTCAGTCGGATTATTTCAAGCAGAGCGGAGTTTCCCGATCTTCCCGAACTGCACTCGGCGTCTCTCGGCATCATCAATCAGAAATACCACTGTAGTCGAACTAATCACCAATTGTGCAATGGATTATCACGTTTTGTAAAAGAGGTTTCTTCTCGACAGGTAATGCGTATTCTCAAGTGACACTTCAAATAAATTAAAACTGACTCCACTAAACAGATGAACCCTAAGACAGATGTTCATTGCAGAGTCTCTATTTCTTCTGGGTGTTGTTTAGATTAAAACACGCTTGATGATATTGCCTTTGGGAACTTCTCATACCTAGGTTAAGTTGTCTTTATCGACGGAAGTGTGTTCTTACAAGAAACAGCATTTTGAATAATTGCCTTTCGGGTTTTGGTTTAACGCCTACAGGTTAGGATAGCTAAAATTCGTCGGTTTGAGCCATTTTAATATTTTTGGAGCACGAAAACAGCTGAAAATACAACAAAACGTTGTTCGCTGAAGCGACTGAAATAACATGGCAAAGATTTTTCACTTGGAATAAAAATGGTTCTTGAATCGTCTTTTTGTTTTTGTTTGTCACGTGATCTTGGCATTGCGTGAAGTTCTCTTCAGTGAAGTCGTGATGGATCGCAGTGCTGCTGTAGAGTTCCTGTCGCTGCATCTGTTGCTGATGATTTTTTTGTGGAAAAATAATGTTGTTGTAGTTATTGTTGATGTCGTCTCTGTTTTCGGTGTCGTCGTTTCTATGAAAGTTTGCAGTCGAGTTTATGATTGTGTCATTGCGTAACTTCTTTCGATTTCAAGATTTCTGAATTCTAGGTGCGGTAATAGCCTTGTGTTGACGACAAGGTTAGAGATATTCCTAACTACAACGATTTCTTCATATTCTTCTCAATGCTTAAAAAGCGGAAAGGAGATAACAAACGCAATGTTTGTAAAAAAATGTTTCGTCTAGATGTTATGTAAGACGCGGAAAGAAAATAAGTTGTACAGGAATTTCTTTTCACAGAATACAAGCGATGTTACAAGCAATATATCATGTCCCGTTACTGATGCAACCCATATATTCGAGGCCCTCGCAAACGGTAAATGTTTCACATCCGAATGAATTAGTTCCTTCCACTCGCATTAAGCCGATACAGACTTATTATATTTTAATACTGTTGACACAACGAGTTGCAAGCCAGAGTAATGTCCCCTTGGTGTGACGAAACCAACGATTCTGTTTTTTCTCGTCACATATCTGTGTGTCCGTGGGTTTCAAACAGAGATATATACGTAATGTCGAAAATAGGAAAATAAGCTGGTTTTAGGTTGTTACTCTGTATCCCACAAATTTACACAACTACAAGTAGGATGTGTCGAAATAACTCACTTCGGTCTAACTGGGCATTTAGTGGGATTCGTGAGAGGATATCCAGAAATGCATGTTTACTCGTAAAATCGAGCAAAACATCAAAAAAGTACAAATAGCTGGTGAAAACATTAGATCAGTCTATAGATGGCAATTAGGTCGCACAGCCAGGTATGACGATCCACCATCGACTCACCTGGCATGAGATGCATGCGCTGTGTACTGACACAACGGGTCCTCTGAAATATATTTTTTTGCCTTTGCATGTGTGTTGATCGACAGGACTGGATACTGTTATATATATGTTGGAACATACCGTGTATTTCCCTTCTTTAATTTACCTATGGAATTACAATGTTAGCCGATATCTCTATCCCCCAGCCCGACACCAACCACTAGTCTGCCTCACCCGTCCTGGTTTTGTTTTTGAGACGATCCCTTTCTACCTGTTTCTTTTTGTAGTGATAGTGAGTCTCCATGGTCGTTACATCCTTCATAGTTTCAGTATCAAAGTTATTATTTTTTACCCCAGCTATCGTTTATGGTGAAAGCTAAGTCCAATTTCAAAATGGACACTTCACAAGTGCCCTTTTGTAATACAATATCACCGTACTAATTTCCTTAAAGTCATGGTCTGTTCCAAATAAGTCGCTTTGGACTTATGAAAAAAATCCGCACTGCTCATTTCTGCACTAATTTCTCCTCAGTAAAGCCCTTTTCCACGTTTCCTATCTCCCTACCACTGGAGATGTAGTTCAGCCGACCTTAGTTAAACAGGTATATCACGCTTCCACATAGCTACTACATAAACTGTTGAGACAAACGTGAAAAATCAGGTTTTCCTATTTCAAGCAGTACTATACTCCCAACACCCAGTTTCTTCCACATCAAGTTGATCATATAACAAACCATATCCCTTCTTGAAATGAACGTTTATAAGATTTGCCCGGCATATTGAGTAATGGTTCTTAGTATGTCGTAGGCACACACACGTACGCACGGAGAAGCAAGCTCGCACATACAAGTCGAACTGCATTCAATTTGGTTTTGGCATAAGTGTAGAGTGAGAAAGTGAATTTTAGCTGTACGCCATAGCAATATTCCAGCAATATTCCAGCAATATTCCAGCAATATTCCACATTGTACGTACGGGGGGAATCGAACCTATGTCTTCGGCGTGACGAGCCAACGCTTTAACCACTTGGCTACCTCTAAAGGAGACACGAGTATAGAGTGCATGCGCCTGACGCAAATAGCAGTCTAAAGCGAATCGAATAGATCGGTCTGAAGCGAATGCATAAATCTAAAGTATATGGGCTAAATGATTCCGTTGCTGAATCTGATGAGCCTAACGTGAATAGCATGAATGAAGCGAATAAGTTACATGCATCTAACCTGCGATGTACCATTATCATGAATTAGAGCGACTGAGTGAGTTACAATATATAGCCCATAGAAAAGTTCAGACTCACTTTAAACATTCACCATATGTATGTTATGCACATACATATATGGTTACATCAAAGATTTATTTCTCCACTAACATAGGGGAACCAACTGCAAACCTTATGCAGATGCACGAGGATCATGCTGCATATTGCTGCATATGTGAACAGCTGCGCTTTAGTGTGAAGTTTTGTAAAATTAGTCAGGACAAGTTACGCTCTTATTTTTCACCTGTTCTGTAACAAGTGGTTAAAGAAATAAAGCCCTGTTCAGAAGTTGTTTTACAATACGTCAGGTCATGTATAAACGGTACCTATTAACAGTATGGAATATTTTGCCAAATTTAGCTTTGTACAGATGCCTGATGTTAGTGGCTACATTTACACTAGTGAGTCTTAACATGTTGATTAGTGTATAAGTATTAGTCCAGCAACATCAAGGCGATGGTTACCAGAAATGGGCTTCACACATCGTATCCATGTGGGAAATAAACGCGGCTGCTCGCGTGACGAGCGAACACTTTTACTGCTAGGCTATCCAACCACCCGTATTATCCAAGGGTGTTGACGCAAATAGGATATGTGAGTCTAAAGAGTGTAGAATAGATTATTCAGTCCAAGCTGAATAGGATAGAGCATTTTGTCTGTGAATAGTACAGATGAACCTGACGTCAATTGGAGTTAATGTTACAAGCTTCTTTGAGAGGCATTTAGAAGTTGTAAAGATGAAGGAAAGCCAAGTTCTATGGATAGTCAACTTCTTTATTGCAATGGGTGCGACGTTTCTTGCTCGATAACAGCAATAGCACCTACACTGAAACGTCGCACCCATTGCAATAAACAAGTTGACCATCCATAGAACTTGGTTTTCCTTAGTTTTACATGCACATAACGGTCGGATGGTTTACAGGTGCTCCCTGATTTAGAGATTAAAAGTCAAAAAGCATTGTGCTAATATTTATGTGAAGAATCTCCATGTTCTGAAATCATTAACACAAAACACCCAGCTTCATAACCTGCCCAGACTATGAAGCTTTTATATAGGAACAAGAAAACTGTGTTATGAGATAAAACCACTCTTACACATGCCACGGTCGTTTCAGCCGAACACAAAATCCGATGTTTTTTGAAAAAGCAAGTGTAAAAACTTGCCTCTAACATTGCCAACCTGGTGGATAAGAGTTACCATGGCAACATGACGATTTAGGATGTTTGGTTGTGCAGTTGACCATAGTGTATTTTTATCGGTCTCTAGACTAGCCCATTAACCAAATGTCCCTATTGTCCAATACGGCGTTAAAATTACCTGGGCAATTTATTTGCAAATGCTGACAAAATGCTATAGAAATTCCCCTGTAAAATTTACGGTCAATCGTAAACATTACCTCTGGAAATTTTAACGACAAGATCGCGAAGAGAAGACGTAAATGACTGCCGCTACTAGATTATGGCCGTAAATTGTCGGGGAAATCAATACCTTTAATAAACATAATTTCATGAAATGGTCTTTTATCAAACCCTGTTCTGTCAAAACAAATAGAGATGGTATTTTTCCCCACCGACTTTTGGTTATCAGCTGAAATAGAAGCGCTAAATGACCATTGAAGCTGATAATAGTGAAATGCCTCAAATATAAGTCAGTGCGGCTTAGCGTTAAGCTCGTGCCGATTAATTCAGGAAACTGGGGATTCTTCGTGGCTGATTTGTCATTCAATAACCTAAATCAGAATTATTTAGATATCCGTTAAGTTATCTTTGAAATTGTTCACATTTTCTATCACGATTAGCGCTTAGAAGCCGTTTACTTGGCAATACCGGTGACGTCATAGATATGTGATTATTGCCTAGGAAAAGTTGAGTTTGTCGACAAGTGCCCACGCTACAAAATCACAGTACGGTTTTAAAGTCATGATACTGTCTGTTACAGAGAGAATCGTCGAACTTTCTCAGTTTAATGAATTTATTCATACGTGTTGCGAGTATTTTAAGAGACAGCTCTGCAGTTGGTCGGACACGCGAGAAAATAAAGGGTGATTCAATTACAGGAGAAACCTATTCGCTCTCGCGGTCAAGTCAACGTCACATCTATCATGAGACTCGTACGTTGTTTAATCGTATTTATTCCCTGGGAAATACGGTATCCCAGTTTTTACGACAAGGTTGATCTGGGTGATGATAACGACGCCATATCGGACGCCAGTGTTCAAAATGTAGGGCTTGCTATTTCATTGAAAGTGACGTCCCTTAATCCGTTCCATAAGGCGGTGGTGAGGTGAAATGGGATTTCATGTTTAAGATTCCGCTAAACTACCCCGTGAAACAAATCAACCTTAATCCTAGGACGCTCGAAAGTTTTTATTTGTGGTATAAGAGTAACTAAAGGTATTCCATTAGGATAGCATCAACGTATAGTTTACGTCAAGGTACAGCTTATGTGAGCGTACAGCTTGCGTCAATGTACAGTTTGCGTCAATGTACAAT